>NW_019745078.1:666995-835322 GCF_002891405.2 Cryptotermes secundus
ATTACTTGTTGCAGCAGCAGCATCGGCAGGAATAGTAGTAACGTTAGCAGTAGTATCATTAACCTTATTTTAATACGATTACAGTTTGCGTTTGAGAGTTGCTCATATCCATTTGCTTTCTTCCTTTTCGCTTACTTGTATATTCAGTCAGATACAGCCCGATTATACCTCAAGACATCAGATAGTGAGATTTCCCGCATGTCAGACAGAATGGCTGTACAGCTGTGATTCCAATGCCAGAACAGGAGCCGAACCTGTCTAGCACATTATGTTCACTCTACCTATGCCTCTTACATGTCTTACAGCCGTTAATTTTCGTGCAGTTTTACGGCTCTTGGATTTAGTTTTGTTGCAATATTCAAAACATGTCTGCCATTCCTTCTTATACAGTATTGCGGAAGTGGTTTCAATAACAGCGGTTCAGTAAACTTGTATTATTTATAACAGTATAGCTGAGGTAAAAAATGTTAAGTTGTCCCGGTGCTTAACTAATTAAGCACTACACCATGAAGACGTGTGGGGAGGGGAGTGAGCATAGATCCACGTTTTCTTGACCTCGAAATTAGTAGGAGGTTAGTAGTCAGCTTGACGTCCGGGCCGCTTTATCCCCGGGTAAAAAGGCCCTAGTCCCTTTTAGATAGGAGGTTGGGTGGGCCCCAGAGTCGGTCTAGACAACGTGGAGAAGAGAAAATTATTGAACTTACCGGGACTTCAACTACGATCCCTCTGTAGTCCAGCCCGTAGCTAGTCGCTATACTGACTGCGCTATTCCGGCTTCATTAATAACATTATTAGTATTTTTTTTTCCGTGACACTACAGCCCTAGTGGGTCTAGGCCTACCTCCATGAACTTCTCCGTTCACTTTGGTTTCTCTACATCTTACACATTCGGTCGGACTCCTTGGGCGGGTGATCAGCTCGTCGCAAGGCCTCTACCTGTATACAAACACAGAAAAACGCACACACACAAACTAAACATCCATGCCCTAAGTGGGATTCGAACCCACGATCCCGGTTTCCAAGACAGTACATGCGTTAGACCGCTCGGCCACCGTGACCGGCAGTAATTTATTTACACCTTGCAATTACTTTTTAATTAGTATATTGGATTGGTCATGTTTTACGCAGAAACTGCCTTCTAAAAGAAGCTATCGAAGGAAAGATAGATGGGCGGATAGAAGTGACAAGAAGACGAGGAAGAAGACNTAAACATCCATGCCCTAAGTGGGATTCGAACCCACGATCCCGGTTTCCAAGACAGTACATGCGTTAGACCGCTCGGCTACCGTGACCGGCAGTAATTTATTCACACCTTGCAATTACTTTTTAATTAGTATATTGGAAAATACAGGAACCATTTTCATTCTGGTTTTCCCTTCATTCAGCGTTTGCTTCAGCTTTCAGCAGAACATTGCTGATACAATGCGAGTTTTGCCACAGTCGTGTCTGTCGTCGTATCGGAACTGAAAAATAAAGTCATACATGAAATTTTATTTATAATATTTTCTGTTTTATGGACATCGAAGGAAAAAAATGCTAGTGAATCATCTATTCCGCTTGGAAGCATGCAACAGGGAACTGCAGTTGCTACGGTCAAACAAAAGGGGGATATGGAAATTCTGAGATGTGCATTTCTCTTTCCTTTCCTGTGCCAAACACACGTGTATTCCTAAAGAAACGGTCGCAGGACTTGACTATTTCGATTTGTGCGTCGTTGCACGAACTGTGCATGATCCATGTAAGACTGAGTACGTTCCATAGGGCCGATAGGTCGTCGGACAAGTCTAGGAACAATTTTGTGGAATCATAGAGACAAGAGGAAGAAAAATAAAAAAATAGGTAGATTTTGTGTGTTGCACCTTGTTGCGTCGTGTACTCTGTCCGCCATCAACCACAAACCAACCGGTAAACTTCATGCATTAAGAAAACACTTAGTTCTTTTTTTTTNTTTTTTTGCAATGACTTTTCCAGCCCATTCAGGGCCTTTGCCTGCTATTCAGTTCCGTAATCATTTTACAGATGGTAGGACTCCTTGGACGAGTGATCAGCTCGTCTCAAGGCCTCTACCTTACACATGACAACACAAACACAGAATAAACGCATACACACAGGCACTCATGTCTTGAGTGGGATTCGAGCCCACGATCCCGCCATCCTAGCGAGCGGAGAGTGTTCATGCCTTAGACCGCGCGGCTACTGTGACCGGCGAAAACACTTCACACATTAAGAAAATAACGTCGCAACAACATACCGACAGAACTGAAGGGTGACTACTCCACGCAAGAATCCACGCTCCTTAAGAAGAACTTGAATACACGATCAGCTTACCGGAGGAATAATAATAATAATAATAAACAGGCTTTCTGTCTGCCTCATGCTGGTTTCTTGCTTAGCTTAATTTCCATCCTGAAGATGGAGGTGTTATATTCTACCCCAGTGTATGTCAACTTTCACTGGACTATTCATGGAGCTGAGCCCTTCTGGAAAAGCCGCCAATTATGCAGCTACTCAAGAACTTTCAAGTACTCGTATTTTATGGAACCCGAAAGTTTATTACCGTGTTCACAAGAGCCCTCCGCTTGTCCCTATCCTGAGCCAGATCGATCCAGTCTATACCATCCAATCAGATCTGTCCAAGATCCCTTTTAATATTGTCCACCCACCTAATTTTTGGTCTTCCTAGGGGTCTCTTTTCTTCTGGTTTTCACCAATACCCTATACGCATTCATGTTCTCCATTCGTGCCACATGCTCTGCCCGTCTCATCTTCCTCCTAATTGTACTTGGCGAAGAGTACAAGTTATGATGCTCACCATTATGTACTTTTCTCTCGGCCCTCGCCAGTTCATCTCTTTCCGATGCAAATATTCTTCTCAGCACCCTGTTCTCAGTTCACCTGAATACATGGGATTATATCCATCCCATAATATAGAACATTGGGGCATGCGGTAACGTAGTTGGTTGAGGAACTATACTACAAGCCGGGAGGTCGCGGGTTCAAGTCTCGATGAGGTCATTGAATTTTTTTCAATTGACCTAATCCTTCCAGCCGCACTATGGCCCTGGGGTCGACTCAGTCTCTAACAGAAATGAGTACCAGGAATATTCTTGGGGGTATAAGGCGGCCGGCGCGTAGGGCTGACAACCTTGCCGCCATCTATGAGCCGAATGTCTAGAAAATGTGGGAACCTCAACATCTCACAACGCTATGGCCTTCCGCGGCCTGTTACAGGGATACCTTTACTCTCTTTTACTTTAATATAAAACCTTAAACCTGGAATATGTATTTGAGTTATTGTTATTAAAAATACATAGTTCAGTGATTGGGCCACGGCCTTCTGCTCCACCAAAGGAGATTGTCGAGAGTTTCGAAGCTGCTGAATTTAGTGCAGTTCAGCAGTCCCTTCTTATTGGAGCCGAGCATACAGGTAGCTGTTCTCTCAAGGTAAACTAATCTGTCATGCAGGAATGTGAGAGAGACTATGAAGAAAACAGCGTGGGGTTGTCCCCGGGGGGTGAGGGTGTCTATTGTCCCATCATCGGAGTTGTCCCAAAACACCTACAACTACCAAACTTCGCACCCCCTAATCTCTCACAACCCTTTCGGTATACCTTTTACCACCTTAGCTGTAAGTCTGTTAACAATACACAGTCTAACAGGATTTGTGAAGAGAATAGAGCAAGAACTTTCGATTGTCTGTGCCGATCAGATTACCCTTCACTGACGTTTAAATAAGCGTTTGTTCAAGTGACACCCATATTGCATTTCTCTAATGCTATTTTCAACAGCTGTCACGCTTCGAGGAATCTTTAGTGGAAGCCACATGACTGCTCAATACTAACACGAATGCCAACTCCTGTCACCGAAGTCGTTCTTCCGTGAAGGAGCCGAGGAAGATTAGTAATGGCACGAACAAACATTGAAACGCCTGTGAGGGCCACTCAGATTCTTGCATGCCCTCTCCGGGTACTCACCAACATCCACCCTGATGTCCCGTCTTCCTTCCGCTACCGCCGCTCCTTCGCTCCCCAACGTATACCAGCGACTCACTCGTTTGACCTATCTCCATGACATGTCCGTCCCCTGCACTTCTTTCCCTTTCAGGGCCCCATAAACTCCTGTGCTTGTCTCTTATTGGTTCGCTCGGTGGTCGTCCCACTGGCGAGCCAATGAGTACCGAGGTTCACTCTTCCATTTCCGTCCAGGTTCATATATAATCGACTTGTTTGACCCTGAAGATGGAAGCGATATGTTCCTCCGAAACGTCGGTTGACTTTCAACGGACTACACTGAGTTATATCTCAGAAGATAGTAGTCTTCCTCAACATGTCTATTGTAGTTCGGTATATAACGAGCAATGATACAATTTATGGAACTCGAGGATTAAATTAGCGTATTCTAAAGAGCCAGCCACTGGTCATTCTCTCTCTGTCTCTCTTTTTCTTTTCCCCTGTTGCTCCCACTTTGGAGCATAGGTCATCCGTGACACGCTTCGTTTCACTTCAGTTTCTCAATTCTAAGATAGTCGGCAGGACTTCTTGAACGGTGGATTAGCCCGTCGCAAGGCCACTACTTACACAAACACAGAATAATCGCAGATATCCATGCTTTGAGTGAAATTCGAACCCACGATCCCAGTGTTCGATCGAGCGATGATAGTTCCTGTCTTAGACCGCACGACCACTCTGTCTGATCGGCATACTGATCATTACAGGGAACGGATTTGATTAAATCCGTACTCTCATACTTTATTCTTTTGTTTGTCCATTTTAACATTCGGTATTTGATATCTTCGCTTCTATGGAAATCTTCTGGGTTACGGCGCAGTGTCGGTATACTTGAGACCACAATCTGTATCACCCCATCTAAGCTTAGATCTCCCATATAGTCCATTCCATCCAGATATTCGGGTTACAATGTTTGCTATATTTATAACGTGTTCCATACATTCTACATTTTCCGCCAATCTCATTCTCAATGTCAAGTAACGGTCGTGATGTGGACTTTAGTCTCATTTTCCTGAGTTACCTTTTGATCTCGAGTTCCATCGGAAAGATTCTGCAGCGGTAGAAGCCAGATAACACAATCCACGCCAAAGAAGAAAATTTGTAGCGACCAACATAAAATACAGCCACGTGTTTAGTGAGCAGGTACGGGTTTTGGATTGGTAATGGGATTTATTAACACTTAAAACTCGTAACTACAAATAATTATAGCGCTGTGGCTATTTCATACATTTCACTATTTACTATAGCGCGCACTGAGTCTTCTCAATTTATCTTCACTAGTGGTTGCCTCGCAGCGGCTCCCAATAATGCGGACTCCTCAGCTTCCGCTTTCCACGACTTCTGTCCTCGCTGGCTGGCGACTTCTTCACAACTGACTCAGGACGCCGATTGACTCTCAGATGGTCAAAGTGAAAGTCGAAGTTACTTTACGACTGACAGTTTACCAGCAATCTGTTCATTTTTGCGTCAGTCCCCTTGAGACCCACGACCAGAGATTTTTTCAACTGATCCCTTGCGGTTAATAGTTGTTGTGTAACATCCTCTCTGACAAGAAGACGGGTTTGTCTCTTATGAATATGCTTGGACTTTCGTCAAGTGTACGTGTCACACATATAACATGTTATTGAAAATTGTTCCTTTTACACTACACACAAGTCGTCTGTCAGTACAGCAATCAGATGGTGTTTCCCGGCCGTTGCGTAGCAATGATTGCCTTTTCTGAGTCCATCTTTTATGTCCTTTCTTTTGGGCATAATTCAGACCCTGTAAAATAGACCAGTGTCTTTCGTCAAAGAAGGAAGGATACTAGAAAGAGAATAATGAGGAGGAGAACAGTGAGGAAATGAAGGAGGAGGAGGAAAAGAAGAATAAAGGGAAAGACAGGTAGAACGAAAACGTTTGGCTTAAGCTTGTTAGGAATTTTTAATTCAAATATTTTAAAGAAGCTATTAAGGCTCTCGTAAACGTGCCGATGTAGGGTTTCCTTGGGTTTTCTGCCGACAAATAATATTCATTTTTAGTCGTTATAACTCACTAAACCACCTTTCAGGGGCAGGAATTTTTGTAAACACTTTATATATTAGATAAGTGTGCTGGCCGACATGAAGACTGGGCCGCATGGCAGCATTGTTACACGGCGTGGTACTTTTAATTTCCCTTGAACTGTCTATAAATTTTACAAGCCGACAACAAAACATAGACTAAGTGGGTATAAAAAAGCAATTCTCAGTTTATAAGGACAAACATGTCTCCTTATTTGAGATCGCACATTTCTCCTTTCCCCCTTATAACATCAGTAAGAAATAAGGAAATGATCCTTTGTCTTTTTCTTTTCTTTTTGTCAACATTCCTTTTTTTACATTACTTCCAATAAGTGGATAACAAATCCCGTATATCAGCGTAGAAGTCGTGTCCACTTCTGCCCCCCCCTTCCCCCCTGCTGTCTTGACATTGTCTGTTTGCTATCTTATTGCTCGGAGCTATAATTTAATGTAGAGAATGACGCAGTCGGTATAGATCCCGACGGAAGAGCCTTCCTTCACTGTAGCAGAGAGCCCTTTAAACAGATAGGACGATCCAATAAACAAAATTGCGCGGCTCTAAAGAATAGTTGGGTCTAGTCGTATCTGTGACACTGAAACCCGTCTTGCCCTTTTGCTAGTGACATAAAATACTAATTCGATTCCTTGTGCAGGCTTTTCTTTAAGAAAAAAGTTACTGTTCTCATGCAGTTCAACTAAGTTCTTTTAAAATAATCTCGATCCCAGATTTTGTCTTGACTATAAGATCTTCAGCTGAGTCTGCTCCTCAAGTAGTGATAAGAACTACATACGGGTATTACTGAAAAAAAAGGTAAAATTGTCCCTGTGCTTATCTAATTAAGCACTACACCATGTAAGGCATATGGGGGAATTGATGCATTTTTTTCCCCTTGGCACTACAGCCCCAGTGGGCCTAGGTCTACCTCCATGAACTTCTCCGTTCACTTCGGTTTTTCTAGATCTTACACATTCGGTAGAACTCCTTGGGCGGGTGATCAGCTCGTCGCAAGGCCTCTACCTGTACACAAACACAGAAAAACGCACACACACAATATAAACATCCATGCCCTGGGTGGGATTCGAACCCACGATCCCCGTTTCCAAGCGAGCGAAGACAGTACATGCCGGAATGGATATATAGGTTCACATTTACTTCAACTCGGCACCAGTTGGAGGTGAGTAGTCAGCTTCACGCCCCTGACGCTTTACCCCCGGGGAGAGTGCCCCCGCTGCCCATCGTAGCTACCCATGCTGAATGGGCCTCAGAGCCGGTCTGGACTGCATGAGGAAGAGAAAATTCATGACATTACCGGGACTCGAACTCCGTCCCCTCGGTCGTCCAGCCCGGCTCACATATTGCTGTAAGATACTGTAAAATTACTTAGTTTGCCAGGAGTCTTGAAGGAGTAACCATCCAGTAAGGTAAAGCTATACCTGTAACAGGCCGTGAAGACACGTAGGATTGTGCAAGTCAAGGCTCCCACATTTTCTAGACAATCACTCACAGATGGCTATATGATTGTCAGCCTTACCCTCCGACCGCCCTTTATCCCCCAAAGAATATTCCTGGTACTCATTTCTGTTAGAGGCTGAGTCGACCCCAGGGCCATAGTAAATCGTAGAGTACCATGCTACGCAATGTCGCGCACGACACAACTGGCCTGCACCATAACAACACTCCGCACATAATACCGTAGAAACCATAGAGTGCTGGAGATTCGGAGTAAGTATTGAATAAAGCATAAGCTGTGATTAATTTCAACGAAATCCAACAATAATTGGAGCTACTGTTGGCCAAGTTGAGGAACAGTGAACTATAAAGCTAAATACAGTGGAGTAATTACGTAAAAAGTGAACGGAGAAGTTCATGGAGGTAGGCCTAGGCCCAATGGGGCTGTAGCGCCAAGGGAAAAAAAATACGTAAAAATATCCACTTGATGATGATCTTATAAAAATGACGATGTAGTATACCAGTGGTCTGAGACAGGAACATATGGTCATGGGTTTCTCGGGGCCCGGGACCAAGAGTGACTGTGCTGTCGAAGTCCGGCAGTAATTTACCTGAATCCGAAACCAGCGGTCTAAGAGGTCGACAAGAATTTGCACCTCCAAAATTGCTCCTGCAAATGAAAACATTAATCAATGCATTAGGATGTTGAAATATAGTACTGCAAAATGGGTTTCATGAATTATATACGGCGAAATTTATTGGTGACTAGAAATCACTCATGCAAAAACGAAGCAATAATGATTGACAGTGCGGATAAAACTTTTATTATCCTTCTCTTTTCAATTTATTCTTTAAGCAGAGGTTTGGGACACAAAGTCGACCGGTAAATCTACCCGCTTTCCTGGCCTGGAGTTTGCGAAACTGCAAGAAATGTTGTGGCTTCACAGCGCATTCAGCGCATTCTAAGCAGAACATTGAAGCTGTTGACTGCAGAAAGCTTTTACTCGTATATCTGTTCGTCCAGCGTTAGCGGTTCCGCTATGATAACCAGACTGGAGCATTCACCACAAAATTTGTTTGGTTCATTTGTTATACACTATTGTACCATTCTACCGAGTACTTCACCTGCCTGGCCTTGGCTATATTGATACGATCTTATCAGCAGTTCAATTTCCTCTTCTTCTTCTGTTGCTCCCACTTTGAGCATAGGGCATCCGTGAAACGCTTCGTTTCACTTCAGTTTCTTAATTGAAGACAGTCGATAGGACTCCTTGGATGGAGGATCAATCCGTTGCAAGGCCGCTACCTAATACAAACACAGAAAAAAAAAACACAAACATTCATGCCTTTAGTAGGATTCGAATCCACGATCCCAGTGTCCGAGGGAACCAAGACAGTTCATACCTTAGACCGCACGGCCACCGTGGTCCGCGTTTAATTGAGTACTGTATAAAAATGAGCGAAAAAACCGCTTGAAGCATGCTCCAAGGTTGATTTAAGAATTTTTTAAAGAAACTAATTTTGGTACCATCGCAAGACGACCAGGGACTAATTGTTGGTTTACCAACGTCTCTGAAAACATTTCAGTTTCCATCTTCGGGGTTAAAGTTTTTGAAATTCAGAACTCCTTATATATGTCTGACAATGGGCGATGAATAGGAGTTGAAAACGGTACATTAATTCGAATTTTATATGAATTTCTACCGGACTATACGGCGTCACATTCCAGAAGAAAGTACTCAATATTTACCCCTGTTAAGACATCAAACCCAATAAGCATTTTGTAATTTGGGAACTAGGATACGTAATGTCTTCATTTTATCGCATAATAGAATAACAACGCAATAAAACACTCGAATCCTATCATTAGTTCTGGTACAGGCCTACCCATAAATTGTAACAGGGCTACATTCCCAAGAGGCAAGTTCGTCTTCTTTGAGGCTGAGTTTATTGCTTTAGAATATTATTCCGGAACCAGGAAAACTGCTTAAAACTAGCACGCAGCAGGACAGATTGGTAGAAATTGGATCTTCTATGCGGAAAACAGCTCCCACTGAAGCCCAAATCTTAGTTCCGCAATTAAAATTGAGCTCCTTTCTTGTTCATGTCCTAATTTATGCTCCTGCATGTGCACTGAATCAAGGGAAATAAAGACGCTTCTGTCAGGCATTCAAGTTATGGTTCTGAAACGTTCTATATATATTGGGAATTTAATTGGATGTCTACACATGTTAAGGAGAAGGAAGGAATAAAGTAGGTACAGCCATTCACAAAATAAATTAATCAACGAGAGAAGAGTAAACACATTTTTGTTGCTGCTACTGTGTTAGAAGTAAATATATCTGTAATGACTACTATAAGAGTAGGCAGAGCTCAGTCAGTTAAGTGACTCTCAGCTCACCCGTCACTTTAATTAAGTGCAGCACCACCAGAATACAGGGAAAAAAACAATTTTTTTTTCCTTGGCACTACAGCCCCAGTGGGCCTAGGCCTACCTCCATGAACTTCTCCTTTCACTTCGGTTTTTCTAGATCTTACACATTCGGTAGGACTCCTTGGGCGGGTGATCAGCTCGTAGCAAGGCTTCTACCTGTACACAAACACAGATAAACGCACACACACAAGCTAAACATCCATGCCCTGAGTGGGATTCGAACCCACGATCCCAGTTTCCAAGTGAGCGAAGATAGTACATGCCTTAGACCGCTCGGCTACCGTGACCGGCAAGAACAATTTTACGCATTCCTATTTTCTAGACTAGGATAAAGTACGTGATCATCTTCACGCTCTGGCAATTTTATTCCTGAGACACGAGATATCGGTACTCATTGAATAAGAAGGTCTCAGTACACTTAGCGACATTTTAACATAATGTGACATTAACCCATTGTTAGGCAACGGCTCATCCAGAATATTCCTGCGGGAGTCAATGCACGACAATAGGACCTCTATTGCTAGGCAGCGAGGCGGTAAACACTCCTCATCAACAATAGAGGCTGTGTTTTCTGCGTGGTCAGTGCAAAGTGGTTATAAGGAAGTGTTCGCCAGTATAGAACAGAGCAGTCGAGTAGCGTGTAGCGTGCAGAGTCTAGTTACGGAACGCCGGACTGCCAGGATATGATCTTGGGAGCGGAGGAGTTGAATTGAGTCGAGTCTTCGGAGTTGACAGATGCAGGGTAATGGCAAGAAAGGAATTAGGCTGTGAAAAGAGGACTTCGTGTGTGATTTGAAGTTACAGCGAGACTGTTATAAATCCGTTGACAGGATACGACTAGTGAAAATTGAGAACCCTAGTGCATCTGGAACGATGAATTGGAAAGTGTGCAGAATAGCGATAGCGCTGTAATTGCCCGTAGTTCCAAGTACTGTGTGAATAAGGTGCAATAAATCCAATCCAAAATCCGTCTGTAATTCCCCCGGCACGTGACAGTATTTTGAAATTACTGATTTTCGTGATGTTTAATTATTGTTGTTAATTCTGTTTGGGTGCTGTTAGCCATTCGGATGTCTGAGATGTTGCCGACGTTTCGCAGGTGCATGCTACCTCCACATACACACACCCTGAAGATGGAGGCAACATTATCCACACCCTCATGGAGTATCAGCCCAAGAATAGAATCGACATCAGCATTCATAGTTCATGACTCCTGAAGTGGTAACTCTCTTTTAAGGCATAACTCCAGCATTTTCCTAAGGGAAACCTGAAGGCACTCGCGCGAAACCCCTCAGAATGACCGGTCTTCTAGACGAGTTTCGAACGTGGAGACTCCCAAATACGAAGCAAATTTTCTGGCCACTCTTCAACTGCAAAGCGGTTGGTTCCAAGTGAGTGCGATTTTAGTACCGACATTAGAAAGTCACGTTGCCGCGTCCAGAACGGCTCGGGACTCAAGCAGTTTGATGCCCGATGAGCACTCAAAAAAGAGGCCGGAGCGCGAAACTGAACGTCTCCCTTCATGTAATGACACTGCTAAAAACGAGAGGGACCACCCATACTCCTTCATGGGTCAGTATTTAAAATCACAAAAACTTTATCGCATATTGTTGCGTTGTGTTAAGGAAAGAAAACTAAATGTTTGTGACGATGGTACATTAACACAAGTATTATATTTCTGGAGACCTCCTCTGTGGTCTAGTGGTCAGAGTTCCTGGCTACATATCCAGAGGTCCGGGTTCGATTCCCGGCGCTACCAGATTTTTTGAGAAGTAGTGCGCCTGGAATGGGGTCCACGCAGCCTCGTGAGGATAACTGAGGAACTATTTCAATGAAATAGCGGCTCCGGTCTAGAAAACCGAGATTAACGGCCGTGGGGATCCGTTGCACTGACCACGCGACATCCTCTATCCTCAAAAGTTGGCACCAACTTCGCCGACAAGCGGTGGTCGCTCGGTCGGTATAGTTGGCTTGCGGACTAAAACCATGGAGTTTTTTATTATGTTTATGGACATTCTTATTCATCAATCGTTTTAATTTAAAATTCAGTGTTTCAGAGACTGATTTCTGTTTCCTTCCTCACGTAGAAAATCTATGCTGTTGGGTCCAGTCGATAAAGCTACTTCCTATCTCCAGCCCATTGATTAAGCGCAACAGAGCGTCCTTCTTACTCGAGAACGGATAAATAATTCAGTTTCTGTAAACATCAGGAAGTTCGTTGGTAGGGACTAGCTGTTATGATTGGGCCTAAGGATATATTTCTTACCTAAGAAAGAGCATAGTCTCCGAAACGTCACCTCAAATATAAATTACTCTGATGGGTAATGTCCAAACAATTGATCATTCTATTCATGTGCCATAGTCACCAGATTTTAGATGTTAACTATTTCAGTATCGGTGTCCATAACTTTCTCTCTTCACCACATATCATTAGGGCGATGGGATATGTCATGCTTGTAGAATGTATGTAAGAGACACTTATGACTCCTTAAAATTTGATCTTAGATAAATATAGGTGTAAAGGTGAGGACAAGATTCATTTGACTCAAGGAAAGGTCCGGTGACGGGCCCTTGTCAACTTCGTGATGGACTTTTGAATTCTGTGAAGACGTAAGGCAAGGAATTTCTTGACCGTTTGAAAGACTATTAATTTCTCATAAAAACTTTGCTCGATGGAGCTGGGATAAAAGTAATAGGTCTGTGCATGGGTAAGTAATGGGATAAGCGGGCTAACAGACACTTATTTCTCTATGAATGTAGCCTCGGGAGATGTTCTTAACAGACAGGTGTATATCACAGGTAAAAAGATAAAGCTATTCATGTAACAGGCCTTGAAGGTCCATAGGGTTGTCAGATGTCGAGACTCCCACATTTTCTCTAGACAATCGGCTCAGAGATGGCGGTGAGTTTGTCAGCCTTACGCGCATGCTGCCCTTTACACCCCAGGAAGATTCCTAGTACTCATTTCTGTTCAAGGCTGAGTAGATCCCACAGACATAGTGCGGCTGGAAGGATTAGGTCAGTTCAAAAAAATAAAATAAACTTATCGGGACTCGAACCTAGGTCCTTCCGGTTTTGTAGCATAGTGCCTCAACATACTACGATACTGCGTACTCAGCTGTGTCACAGGAGTGATAAGAAATGGAGTTTGGAATGTATATGCTGTTACATCATGGAAATGGTGCGTCTTCCACAGGTAATTTTATTATGAAGTCCTAAAGAGAAGAGTCCACATGTGAGGTTCAGGCGTACTTGGAAGGATAATGTTAAAATTTATCTTAAAGAAGGAGTTTATGAATATGTGAGCTGGTCTTAATTGAATGAATGTAAGTTCCAATATTCAGTTCTTATGAACCCAGTAATATACGTGCCTTCCGGTTTCACAGTATATGTCTAACATCCTGACCAGCTGAAAGTCTTGCATCCCCCCCCCCTTCCCCCCCCCCAAAAAATCTGCTGCCTGCAGTTAATTATATTGTATTAAACTTCATTTTTCATTTCGATTTTTATTAATATTAAAAGTTCTCTTTGTGATGCAAAGTTTAGAAATGTCAGCACATCTTGGAAGCAATAACTGATCCCCTTCGTATTAGGCAATCCTTAATGCATGCTCTCTATGCATGTTACATAATCTGGTAGTCAGTTACCAAATTCTTGATGACGGTTTTGATTCATGATCTGGCTGCTAACAAGCTGCATGTCACTGGACTTCCTACTGGGTTATGGAGGGCGAGCATATACATTTAATGGCTCATTAATTTTTTTTTTGACTAGGACGACACTTTTTTTAATGCTCTGCCGTTTGTAACTTTATGTCAGTCGTACCGTGATTATGTGCCTCTTTTATTAATTAAAGGATGAGAAATATTTTCAGAATTATATTCCGAAAACTTGAAGAGAAGATACTATTTGTAAGACCTAGACATAGATGGAGGGATAATATTAAAGTTGATTTTAAAGTAATGATGTGTGTGTGTTTGATTCGCTTGCCTTTAGGTTCAGTGGCGTGCTCATGTGCGAGCTTATACGTACGTAAAAGCAGCAATGCTTTTACGTCTCTGTTCCGTGGAAATATATGAAGCAAAGTCTTTCATGAGAAGCTAATAGTCGCCCAGATAATCAAGAAATATTCTAACTTCTGTGGATCTGGTAGTTGCATTATCATGTTCAAATGAGAGTGTCACTGGATTGTATTATCGTTGTTATAATCGTTAACGGCATAGATTTTATTGTGTTGTCGATTTAGGTAATGTAAGCCCAACGTTTTCGGGACTTAACGTAATGTAGTCTGTTCTGCTGTACGTTTTTTTTAATATCCCCAAAACAAGGCCTGTGGTTCGCCATGAAGTAATTTATTAAGATTAATTTAGCAGTTAATACTATTACGTGGTAAAAGGACATAAAACACCTCAGTATGCACCGTGACTGTGCTGCCACTGGGCACAGACAGAGCTTCACCCTTCGCCCTAGTGCCCAGACTGCCGCTGGGGCCCTCCCACCATGCTACCTAAATCCCGGGGATAAAGCGGACAGGTAGTGTTCATTGGTTCATTGTCCGAAGGGAGTGATTCCAGAAAGTGTGACATGTAAAATGGCAAGGAAGCAGGCTCATACGGACAGTGTTTTCTTTCTCAGTTCTTCCGAACGTTAAAATAATATTCTTAATGAGAAATGTTATTCGGAAAACCCGAAAGAAAAAGATTAAATCAGGATACATAGGCGTGGATATGAACAGTATGTGGATAATACACAGCTAGTGTAAATGATTCTGGTGATGAATGAATGTATTTTATGAAAGGTTACAGAGAAAGAGTAAAATTGTCTCTGTGCTTAACGAATTCAGCACTACGCTATGAAGCCTTATGTGGAGTGGAAGTATAGATCCATATTTTCTTGACATCGGTACTAGTTTGAGGTGAGAGGTCAGCTTCACACCCCGGCCGCTTTACCTTGGGCAATGGGTCACCGGTACCCATTGGTTAGGTTGGGTGGGCCCCAGAGCCGGTCTGGACAACGTGGGGAAAACTCTAGGCCCTACCGGGACTCGAACTCTGACTCCTCGGTCGTCCAGCCCGTAGCCAGTCGCAATACCAACTGCGCAATCCCGACTCTTAAAGGTTACAGATACAAATATGAAAAGAACAAGAAGACTTTAAATTTTCGATAGTAACACTGATTTTAACGTATCAGCCGCGGATGGCGCTCCGATCATTAATTACAGGAAATGGCGTCTCATAGGTCAAAATGACGGAGCGCCACCTCATTTCCAGGTGTCTGTCAGGGAATTCTTGAAAGAGAACTTGCCAAAGGCTTTGGTAGAACGAGTAGCACCCATTTCTTGGCCCCCTAGATCCCCTGGCCCTAGTCCTAGCGACTTATACCTATTGGGATATGTGGGAGACAAGGTATACCAACTTCCCAATGCCACATTCCCTTCTAGAGCGAATTTCACAGGCCATAGACACCTGTCGATGAGTCTCAGTTCTAACGTACATGGGAAGAATTTTAACATCGCGTTAAAATTTGTAGAGTAAGCAGTGGAGCATATATCGAACATCTGTAAATAAACTTTATGAATTTCCGCGCTGTATTCAAGTCGTTTCATGTTTGTATCTGTACCCTGAGTCTGAGTCTTACGTTACGAGCGACGGTTAGTCGTCCAGTCTGTCTTGAAGTAAAGCACCCATCTGGGGCTTACGACCAGATTTTTATTACTGTCAGACAGTTGTGGGTTTGTTGATGTGGGGCGCTCTCTCTGACGAGAGGACGGGTCTGTCGTTTACAAATGCTGCTGGTACTCGCCAGGGCAGTCATTTTTGGTTGCGAGTCCCGTGGGATTCGTGTCTATTTTACTGTCTCAGATTCGAAACTTCCCTTCTCGTCACCCCCACGACTCGCAGGGTATGGACTCATTTGTACCCATTTCGAAAATACATTAATTTCCTATCACCCAAATCATTTACGGCGACTCTCTATTTGTATGGATCGTAATGAAAATTGGTTTTCAAAATGGACTGAATTCAATTGTCTCAGGCTCTGGTGATCGCAATGAGGAATCATCACGTTTCACGAAAGTGGTACATTTCTTGACCAGCGGAAAATTCGTTAGCTTTTCAGATAGGCTTATTAAGTTTTGAAATTCGTAAAAAACTAAAGAACGCATAATTAAAGTGTTCCAACCGCTTGTATAGAGTTCTCTCTACTACACGCTACTGTGGATGAATTAGAAGGTATAGCGACTGGGCTAGAGGCCAAACGTCTGAGGAATCGATGTTCGGTTCGCGGTATGGAGAGAGATGTTCTCTTCATACCGTCCGGACCGGCAATGGGGTCCACATGAAGGGACTGGGGTGTGAATCTAAACACCCACCTCAGTCTAGAGCTTCATGTCGACTTCATGTTGTGGAGCCTAATTAAATACGAGGGAACTTCACCTTTTCTAACTTTACTACTATTCTGTCCGGAAAAGATAACTTGTCGACGCTGCGCGTTGGCTGCGTGGGGCCCGTGTGACCCTGTTTGCGTGAACAATAGTCACTTGTTGACGGACTCTCCCCCTTCAAATGCATTTTCGCTTTGCAGAATCGCTTCATGCAGAAATCGCAGAGATGTGAGCGCCGAAGGATTGTTCGAATGATTAAAGAACAGAGATCTTGTGCTCAGGCCTCGCTTGTGCTATTCTGTGAGACCTGCAGCTATTGAGAGCCCTGCATCCAAAATGGGGACACAGTGAGGGCCTACGGTAACCTGTGCATTGTTGTGTTAATTTAGGTCTATGGTTTTGCGTTTGGTTCATGTATAAAATTTGTACATTTTTGTTTTATGGTGTAAGCCTGTGGTTATTTTGTGCATCATTCGACTAAAGCTTGGTTATTAGCAGCAACGCAATTTATTTTAACTAATTAACTTCACAGACCGGAGATTGTCTTGAGAATGTAATGGGCCATCATCATAATCATTATCATCATCAGCCGTACTGCAGTGTTCCGATTGCAAGGTTCAAATCGCAATTAGTCCTTCAATTTTTACAGGTTTTCTTCGTCTTTTTCCGCTACATTTCGGTGTAACCTCTACTGAAATATTGCCTTCCATTCTTTTCAGCCGATAAAACCAATTAATTTGATTTCAGCCATTTTGTCTAGGTTAACTCTCTGCCTCATTGCTATAACATTTAACAGAGACATATGAACGTAATTTCAACAGTTCTGTTCTGTTGGTTGGTAGGGACCATCGCTCTGCTCCGCACAGCATTTTGGGTACGGCAATTAGTTTGTAAGAAAGTATTTGTATGTAAGTTAAAAGTAAAGATATCCCTGAAACAGGCAATGGAGGCCCATAGGGTTCTGAGATGTTGAGGCTCCCACACTTTCTAGACAATATGCTCACAGATGGCGGTGAGTTTGTCAGCCGTACGCTTCGACCGGCCTTTACCCCCAGGAATATTCCTGGTACTCATTTCTGTTAGAGGCTGAGTCGACCCCAGGGCCATAGTGCGGCTGGAAGGGTTTAATCGTACCGCTTATATAATGGAAGTTATTGTAGTGGTTGAAGTTTCTGTTGCATCTCCAGTATTGAAATATATTAGCTTATTCAGTTATTCATCATTTAAACCAATTGAGAAGCTAATAGTTGCTCAGATATTCAAGGAATTCGGGGCCCTTTATGAAATCGGAAGGTTCACTGTCAATGAATGTATTCCAAAACCGCACAAGGTAAAGGTATATTTGTCCATGTACTTAACTGTGTAAGCACTAAGTCATAAAGGCGTATAAGGGAGTGGATATATAGACCCACCTTTTCTTGACCTCGTTACTAGTTGGAGGTGAGTGGTCAGCTTCACGCCTCGGCCGCTTTACCCCCAGGGAAAGAGCCCCTTACCCATTGGATAGGAGGTTGGGTGGGCCCCAGAAACGGTCTGACCGACTTGATGATATGACAATATTTCACTCCAACGGAACTCGAACTCCGACCCCTCGGTCGTCCAACCCGTAGCTAGTCACTATACGTACTACCCTATCCCGGCTCACGCCGTAGCGTATTAACTTGAGGCACTATTCTACAAGCCGGAAGGTCGCGGATTTGAATCCCAATGAAGTGGATTTTTTCAATTTGCCTAATCCTTCCAATCACAATATGGCCCTGGGGTCGACTCACCCACTACCAGAAATGAGAATCAGGAATCTTACTGGGGGGTAAAAGGCGGCCGGCGCGTAAGGCTGACAACCTTACCATCACCTATGAACTGATTGTCTAGAAAATGTGGGAGCCTCGACATCTCACAATCTTATGGGTCTTCACAGCCTGTCACAGGGACAGCCTTACTTTTTTATCTTTATCTAAGTTCAATTTTAATAGAATCTTACGATCTAAGCACATACCTTCAAAGCGGCCCATTTCCTTCATATTTTAAAAATAAAATTAATTTCACTGGACAACAATTTTTCATAGTAGCTAAGAAATACTTCAAACACAGAACTTAACCAAAATTCCATAGGAATTTTAATAATTTCAGAGATAATATATCCGGTTGCACGAAGAGGCAGACGTGACGTGCCCACTGTGCATTCAGTATGTTCGTTATTCTCAGTGAAGTTACAAACATCCTCACATTGCTGAAGAAGTTCAGTACAATCTTACTTCATTACAAAATTCTGCAGTAAGAAAATTCAGTTGTGGACATGACTTTGTTAGCTGGCCAGGAAAAGCTTAGAAATAAGACGAAAGAAGAAGATGAAATTGGAGGAGACAATTTCAAGTACCCCGCAGGAGGGACAGTGGCAGGTCATTGCTTTTCTTGTAGAAAGGTAGGCCACGGCAAGGGAATAGGCTCACGTTTACAGCCTGCCTGGACCAATGATCGGTAGTAATAGGAGTACCTGTTTTTATGGCGGCACAGGTAACATTAGGAAATTCTACCTCTGTGTAAAGCTGTTACATTATACACAGTGCCAAACAACAGTACAGTTCATTTTTGTAAACCTTGGGGCTATTGCATACTACAAAAGGTGAGAAAGACAGGGAAAGGCGTTAATGCAATAAGCTGCGTTGGAATACCTGCTGGTGGTTTTGGGCTGTGTAATAGGAGGGGCAGAAACATGTGCCATAAAACAGGGTGTTATAATCCGACCGCTTGCTCATACCAAAACGTCGGACATCTAAAGACAGGTTCGAAGTATTTAGTCCCTCCCAGCCCTATTTCAGTAAAAGTGTCATTCCTCACAAAATCGGAGGATGTCATTACGGTTTGGCTGCTTCTCCGTTAACCTTGAAGACACTAAACAACTAACAAATATAAGCAAATAATTCCTAGACAGTAAAACTCAAAGATAAAACGGAGTTAATAACAAACTCTAGCTTTTTACCAAGTTCTTAACCTGCTGAATCCATTAATTCCTTTAGGCCCATAAATCGTTTTTGTTGTGCGAATTTATTTTTCCCTATACTGTATATGCTTGTTTTGAGCGACTTTCCACACAAATTAATATTGTTACGCGTAGGGGTGACTTATAAGACGGGTTTTGGATTGGATGATTGGATTTATTGCACCCTATACATTCACACCTCGGGACTACAGACAATATAGCGCTATCGTTGTCTACACACTTTGTAGTTCACCGTTGCACGCGCACTAGGATTCTCAGACTTAACTAGTCGTATCCTGCCAACGTATTTATTACATTCTCACTGTGACTTGAAATCACACGTGAAGTCTTTTTTGCACCGCCTAATTCCTTTCTTGCCATTATTCTGCAGCTGCCACCTCCGAACACTAAACTCAGTTCAATTCCTCTACTCTCAAGCTCATGTTCTGGCAGGCTGGCGTCTCGAAACTCGTCTCTCCGTCGAACACTTCTTTATAACCACTTTTCACGGACCTCACCGAAAACACAGCCTTTATTGTTAAGGAAGCGTGTTTGCCGCGCTGGTGCCTAGCAATAGACGTCCTATTGTTGAGCGTGTTTGCTTGCGCGGGGATGTCTTTACCGATTCGTTGCCTAGCAATGGGTATACACGTCACAATAATAAAGTGGATGTTCGAGAAATAGTGAATGTGTAAATTGGATTAAACTGACACAGAATAAGGTTAGCGACGGGCTCTTTTGAAGGAAGACGAATATGAGCCTTCGATTTCCATAAAAGGAAGGGAACTTTGGACTAGCTGAGCAGCCATCGGCTTAGGAAGGTTCTCACGTCTTGAATGTAATTAGATTCCTTACAAAATTATATGGATTTCTTCTCTTTGATCCAGGTAAGTCGAGCCCAGCGTTGCGGTTTCGTAACCCATGTTAGGTTTGACGTTCTCACTACAGTAACTGTGAAGTGTACTGTCTTCTGGAATGTGACGCCATGGAGTCTGGAAGAAGTTTACCGACTGCCTCCAGTCAAAGAGTAAACTTGGCACGCAAACAAGGACGCAGGAAGTACAGTGAGAGACACGATGGCAACCTTCTACCAGGCTACACGGCGTCAAATTCACAGAATATAATAAAGTTAAAACGTAAAGTTGTGAAAGGTAAAGCTGTCCCTGTGTTTAACTCTTCATGAAGGCTTATGGGGGAGTGCATGTATAGATCCACATTTTCTTGACCTCGGCACTAGTTGGAGGTGAGTTGTCAGCTTCATGCCCCTGTCGCTTTACCCCGGGAAACGAGACCCCGGTACACATTGGATAAGAAGGTGGGTGGAGCCCAGAGCCGGTCTGGACAACGTGGAGAAGAGAAAATTCTTGACCCTACCGGGACTCGAAGTCCGACCCCTCGGTTGTTCAGCAGTCGCTATACCGACTGAGCTATCCCGGCTCCCTACTCTTGGTCATTTCTCTTTCCCACGCCTCTTTCACTCACGAGTGTCATTGTTGAATGGTCATGTTCCCTTGTAATGACGTCACTCTGAACTTGATATGCAGTGCGATTGATTCTGTCTCCGGGTGGTACGAACGTGCGAAATTTGTGGCTCCGTTCTGTCTCGCGAGGAATGAGCACTGTACTGGTTAGTGCTTGGTGTCCTGCAACGCCCCCAAACAGTACAATACTTGGAAATTTAACATGGCCATGGCAACAGTTTGTTTCTATCTGCAGATAAGCCCGAGAATAAAGATATTTGCTGCTTACATCTGGACACTTTTGGTGGGTGTGTAGGCTCAAGGTAAATTCATTCTTCCGAAGGAACTATTACTAACAACCTGCTCTCAGCGTGTCTGTTCCCCATTTCAATTAGTCTACGTGTATATCAGTGATTTGGACAGTAATTGTTTTGTCTTCGGTAAACTCGGTATGAACAGCCGGGATAGCTCAGTCAGTATAGCGCCTGGCTAAGGGCTGGACGACCGAGGGGTCGGAGTTCGAGTCCCGGTAGTGTCAAGAATTGTCTCCTCTCCTCGTAATCCAGACCGGTTCGAGGGCCCATCCAGCCTCCTTTCCAATGGGTACTGGGGGCTCTTTCACCGGGAGCAAAGCGGCCAGTGCATGAAGCTGACCACTCATCTCTAGTTAGTGCCGAGGTCAAGAATACGTGAATCTTTGTATCCACTCCCCTCTTATGTTTTCATGACATATGGCTTAATTAATCAAGCACAGGGACGACTTATTACATGATAATTTAACACTAACTTGACATATATTTTGGTACAGTAACATTCTCCAAAGCAAAAGCATGCTTTCAGTATGCAGTTAATCATTCTTTACTTCTTGACGAACGGCAAATCACCTGTCGCAAACAAAATATTAAGAGTTCGTTTTTTGTAACTGAAGTCGAAACATTTACACAAAAATTCGGACCCAATAAATTCTCGATACTTACATCGGCATTAAATGCGAAAATTAACGCCTTAAATGAACTGAGACACTTATGAACTGCTAGCTACCATTTCGTCCAGAATATTTTCTCTTTCCCCTTTGTTTTATAAATATTTAAATTTACTAGACTATAATTTTACTTCCTTTTTATACGGGTGTGAAACTTGGGACAACACAGACTAAAGTGTCTGAGAACAAACACGGCGCTTCTATGAATATTTAGACTGACGAGACAGGAGCAAATGGAAGGGTGGAGGAAAATTAATTCATGAAGAGCTTCATAATTTGTAAGATTTTAGATTTTCACGGCGGTGAGTGTGAATAAAACCGTCTTCTGAGATGTGACGCCGTGTAGATATTGTGTTAACCTACGTTTCGGAGGACTCGACATTAGTCTGCCAGCACCTGCTCACGCTGGTTCCTCGCTCGCGGATTTTCTTTTCTCTTCTATCCTGAAGATGGAAGCGACACGTTCCTCCATAACGTCGGTTAACACAATATCTACACGACGCCATATCCCAGAAGACGGCTTTCTTTAGCTTCATAATTTTTTCTCTTCACAAGATATTCACCTCCACCTTATCGTGGTGAGGGGGTTTGAGTATGCCAAGGACCCTGAGAGCTATACCAGCGGTAGCGTAGCTACTGGCAGGGCCTCCCTTGCTGGACAGGTCAAAGGGTAGGCATCAGACGAAGAGAGACACCAAAAACGATGCCGGAAGCAGCGTCATCAGCAGCGACTTGAAGCACAGAGCAAATGATGCTCGAGATGGTTCAAGTTCGTATAGCAACAGGCGTGACCAGAGTGGTTTGAACGGCAGTTGTACTGCGATGTGGAAAGCAAATGGAAAAACTACCACATTATCACTTTTCCTGGATAGTCTCTTTCCAAAAACAGAAGATCGCATTAAGTGGAGGAACTGTTTTGGAAGAGACTGTGGACCTGTCGTCTGACAGATTACTGATGAATGAATGAATGGACAAGATATTATTCGGATCATCAAGTGAAGGATGGTGACATGGGCGGAACATGTAGCATGCATGTCAGTACAATTCTAATGTATGCTGCTAAAACAAGGGCAGGCACCCCCATTAAGAGAACTGATACAGAGATATTGGGTTTTCGGACTTTATCCATCGTCCTGGTTTTTAGGATAACTAAGAAAAATACGACGTTTCGGAAACTGGATCTGTTTCCGTCCTCAGGTGATTGAGGCTAGCTCTTTCTAAGGGACCCAACAGAATAGGTGTTTTCCCTCACCTGAGGACGGAAACAGATCCAGTTTCCGAAACGTCGTGTTTTTCTTAGTTATCTTAAAAAACAGGACGATGGATAAAGTCCGAAACCCCAGTATCTCTGTGTGTTATACACCATCGTCAGAATGCTATAGTAACTAGAACTGATACAGGAAACAGTGTGTTTGGGAAGGTAACGGGGAAACAGAGACTCATCCATGTGAGATGCCAAGACATGAGGGATCCAGGAAGTAGGGGAATGGATGTATTCACGAAGGATTGAATGAACGTCCACGTAACATAAATGGCGCCTGGTCGGAACGAAGAAATAGCTGAAGGTAACTTTTCTAAAGGGAGGAGTCTGAACACAGCACAGACTGAAGAAACAGGCAGGCTGCTTAAAAGAGAGAATGCAAAGAAGAAAGCAGTAGGTGTGAGGTTAAACTGGCACAAGATAGAGTGCAGTGACGGGTTTATGTGAACTGAATAATGACTTTCGGGATCCATAAAACGCGGAGATTTCTTGAATAACTGTGTGACTCTTAACTTATTGCCTTGCTTTCCGTCTATAATTCAATATTAACTTAACAACATTAATTCACACTTAATTCATTAAATGTTCGTTAAATGTTTAAACTGACATTAAAATTATTGAAATATATGTACATTTGGTGTTTACGCTACATGTTTCAGCCGCATAGGTCCACCTTGTGGGAACATGTTTTCTTTAAGGGAGTCTTACTACACTGTGCACTTGGTCAAATAATATTCATTGCGCCATGTCGTTGTTTGTTATTATTAACTTCTTTGAATTCTGATGCTGTAGGATGATTTTATATGATGATTTTCTTCTTAACTCATACATTGCAGCTGTTTTTGTGTCCCATTGGGTGTGCCGCACTCTTAGTTGTGTGTATCTAGTGTTGCTTTGTGTCCCTTGTACTCAGAATTCAAAAAATTAATAATAACAACGAAGAAGTGCCTTAAGAGCAATGTCTGACCAAGTGCACAGTGCAGTAGACGCCTTTAAACGATGTGTTGTCTGAGGATGGCCCTATTCGGCTGAAACATGTAGCATAACACCAAATGTACATATATTGTACTTACTCATGGAGCTGAGCCCTTCTTGAGGAGCCGCCAATTCTGCAACTACCCAAGAATTTCCCAGCATTTTATGGTAGCCGAAGGTTCATTATCGTGTTCACAACAGCCCTCCGTTGGTCCCTATCCTGAGCCAGGTCAATCCAACCCATACCATCTCGTCCTATATTTCTAAGATCCATTTTAATATTGTCCGCGCACCTACGCTTTGGTCTTCCCAGTGGTCTCTTTCCTTCTGGCTTTCCCACCAATATCCTATATGCATTCCTCTTCTCCTCATTCGTGCTACATGCCCTTCCCACCTCATCCTCCTTGACTTGATCATTCTAATTAATTATGTACATATATTTTAATAATTTTAATATCATTTCAAACATTTAACGAACATTTTATAGATTAAGTGTGCATTAATGTTGTTAAATGAATATTGTTGCATTACATACAGTAAACAAGATCATAAGTTATACCTCAATGCAACAAGATGCTGAAATGTAATATTATAGTGACTCTTACTTCCTCAAGAAGGTCTTTGCCCTGTAGAATTAGGTAAAACGTACATTCTCCAAGGAAAGTTTAATTCTGAGTACATCGTTTGAAACATCTGTTGATTCACCTCAATTTCCACTTATTCGTGTTGTCGGTCTCTCGCTCCTGAACCCATATCTAGTGAAATTTCTCCATCTGCTGTGTACTTTACGGAGGTGTGACCGCTTCTCTGTGCCACTCCTGTGTCTTCTTTGTGATCCCCGGGTCAAGGTGATCCCTCTTACATGGGGAGATGCACGAAGCAATCCTAATCCCATCTTTATTACAGCGCAGTAGCTTATTCGAAATCATTTTTAAAATTCTAGCGAATTTCAACGTCATCTTTTAGGTCTATTTCTGTGTAATGCTTACGGTCAGTCTTCTTGCTTTCTTACCGGTCCAGGTGTAAATAACTGCATAGAGATTCACATTTTATCTGAGTTGTCTATTACAAATTTTGAGGGTCATTAGAACAGCGGAAACGTTTTCCCCGTTGCTGCCCTGTAAGAGGACAACTCATTTGAAATGTATTAAAAATTAGTACGATAATACACGCATATAAGAAGACCAGTCTCTACTAGTTGAAGCAGAAGATGAACTATATACTGGGGCACACACATCGTTGTTATTAAACTGAAAATTGAAATCCCAAACACCGGAACGTACTATATTGGAAATATGCGTGAATGGTTTCGTATTATAAAACTTTTTTTTTCCTTGGCACTGCAGCCCCAGTGGGTTTTTTTTAGATCTTACACATTCGGTGGGACTCCTTGGGCGGGTGATCCGCTCGTCGCAAGGCCTCTACCTGTACACAAAAACAGAAAAACGCACACACACACACACACACACAAACTAAACATCCATGCCCTGAGTGGGATTCGAACCCACGATCCCGGTTTCCGAGCGAGCGAAGACAGTACATGCCTTAGACCGCTCGGCTACCGTGACCGGCATTATAAAACTTACACGATCTAAAATTTTGTGATGATGGTACATTAGTACAAATATTGTATTTCTGCACATTATCCATCGTCCTATTTTTATCTAAAACACCTCCCTGTTTGTATTTCAAAACACAACGTTTCGGAGACTGGATTCTGTCTACGTCTTCAGGTGAAACCCAATCGATAGAGTAGATATAAATATGACAGTGTTTTTAGATAAAAACAGGACGATGGATAATGTCCAGAAACATAATATTTGTAATAAAACTTACGTTAAAATAATAAAATTAAAGAACAAGTGTCAGAATTCAAGTATAGACTTACAGAACATTTTATCTCATATCACAGAAGGGATCTGGAAGTGAAATTAAAATCTTGCATTAGAATAAATAATGTCATTAAGAGACTTAAGAAACACATGTTACTGTAAACAAAAGTAAAATGCATGACATCAGAACACAGTGAATTCTGGAACACTGAAGCGAGGGTTCGGAGCACTGACACCAGCCCGAGTGAGATTTCTACGTCTTAGTGGATATGCTGCTTATTGTGAGGCCACCAGCGAAAAATAGTCAAGAATTAAATATAATAAACATTATCAGTGAAGAATTTTTTTTTAATTTGCTTAGTGGGGGTTGGAGTCCAACTGGGTCCACCCGGCACGGCGACCAGTGATTGGCTTATTGTAGTCTGCCTTGGGTGATTATGATGATGGAGAATTTGGTGGAATGAAGATTGGCCGGGGAAACCGAAGTACTTGGAGAAAACCCTCCCCAGCGCCACTTTGTCCACCACAAATCCCATTTGACCAGACCCGGGATCGAACCCGGGCAGCCGCTTTGGGAAGCCAGCGACTAACCGCTTGAACTATGGCGCGGCCT
Source organism: Cryptotermes secundus (assembly GCF_002891405.2). NCBI lineage: Eukaryota > Metazoa > Arthropoda > Insecta > Blattodea > Kalotermitidae > Cryptotermes > Cryptotermes secundus. The sequence goes on from NW_019745078.1 coordinate 693,414, forward strand.
TTATCAGTGAAGAAAACTATCAAAAGAATTTGCCACAGCACGTAAGCACAACGGAGAGAGATGAAATATCAAAGAAAGTAGAAAGAAGACCGGCGGATCGAGAATAACCATAAACCTCGAAGAACAGCTGGAGACAAATCTCACCAAGAAGATGTAGGAGTAGACAGGTATTAAACATCATGCTGCATATTACATCAGGATTATAGAGCTGCTTGACACCATTTGGCTAGGTCAGAAGTTCCAAAAGCATGAGACGCACCCCGTGGGCGGGCACTAGTGGCTTTCTGGGTGGGGCGACGATATTGTTTGTATGAAAAATTATTTTAAACGCAAATGGAGAAATAATTTTTTAAATCCTTTGCTTAATTTTGTCAGAGTCAGAGTTACTTTACGACTGGCTATTTGCCGCCAATCAGTTCGTCTTGGCGACAAGCCCCTTGAGACCCACGACCAGTAATTTTGTTTTCTTCAAATGAATGCTTGCGGTCATAGTCCTTATGTAACATGCTCTTTGACGAGAAGATTGGTCTGTCGTTTACACTTGCTGCTGGTCCTCGCCAGCGCAGTCATTCTCAGGTCCCATTCCCGCGGGACTCATGACCACATTTTACTCTCTCAAGATTCAAAGACTCCTGCAACCTGGAGGGCCGGGTCTGCGTATATATATCCTCCAGGAACAGAGTGGCCCGGTTATACCCCTAGGCACTGGGTTCCCTTTTCGTCGCCTCCTACGTCTAGCAGGGCTACGGTAGAGGTATTTGAACGCACCTCAACACGGCATGCTTGACTGAGGAAATTTCGTGCCCACACAGTACTACAGAGTTAAAACTCGAACAGAATTGGGGGTTTTAGGAAGTAAACCACAATACAAAGTCTACGCACTATGGACTCAGCTTTACGGCTCTGCGAGGAATGCTATCACATTTACCGTTGAATCAACTCACTCCGCTGTTAATGGGAACGAGAAAGCTGCTCAACCCCTCAAGTTTACCATTTCCACTCCTAACTTTCTCCGCTCTGTAGCGCAGGAAAACTGAGTCCCAAGCAATACAACTGTTGTCACAAAACTTCTGAAGTCATTCTGTCCCTTTTTGTGTAAGTTATTGAGTAAAGACATTTATATTGTAGATATTCCTCAGTGATAGACTTCGGAGTGTTAAGACGTAGAAATACTTCAGTGACAGAATACAGTGCATTAACATGTGAACATTTTAGTTACATTGTGTGCAGACATAAACACATATCCCGTAATTTTTACTACGTCTAATCGTTACAGGCCGGTCACGGTAGCCGAGTGGTCTAAGGCATGCACTGTCTTCGCTCGCTTGGAAGCCGGGATCTTTGGTTAGAATCCCACTCAGGGCATGAATGTTTAGTTTGTGTGTGTGCGTTTTTTTGTGTTTGTGTACAGGTAGAGGCCTTGCGACGAGCTGGTCACCCGCCCAAGGAGTCCTACCGAATGTGTAAGATCTAGAAAAACCGAAGTGAACAAAGTTCATGGAGTTAGGCCTAGGCCCACTGGGGCTGTAGTGCCAAAGAAAAAAATCGTTACAGTCCCGTATCGAGCACTAATAAGCGGCTTTTCCTGAGCAATAGAATAATGCATCTATTAGTAAAGGATATAAAAAGTAAACCAGACGAAGACCATGAAGCAAATAGTAGTCGGAATAGTATAGAGTGGGGCGCAGAAACTTCCTTTTTGTGAAGACGCACTGTGAAGGGAGGGGAGGTCGCAGAAAAGTGGGAGTAGACTCGGCGAACGCAGCAGTCGCGGAAGTTTCTGCGCCCCAACCTGTATATCGAAACCTAAATCACGTTGCACGACTATTATACTCGTAATCAACAGTGAATAAGGAACTCTGTTTGTGTCTTAGTATCTTAGCAGCTGACAGTCTGAAGCCAAATAAAGTGAAGCTGCACTTTGCAACGGAACATTCAGAAATGAAAAACAGGCCCGAAGAGTACTTCCGTAGAAAAGCTGATGAAATTCGCGTCCAGCAAAAAGAGTTGTGTTGGTACTTCTACTGTGCCATCCAAAGTCGTGTTAGGGTCTTATGAAGCGTCATACAGAAAAGCACAGAGCAGGAAGCCGTACACGATCACTGGAACTATGATGCTTCTTGCTACGATGGACATGGTACGAACAATGTTACGTGTAAAATGCGCTCGGCAGCTTCGTGATATACCGCTATCAAATGACACTGTCACTTGGCGGGTTGCTGATATGTCAGAAGACTCAGAAGAACAGCTGATTGAGAATCTGAGAGACAAAAGTTTTTCACTAGACATTGACAAAGCGGCTGATTGTCACTTGATAGCTTACGTGCGATATGTTGAAGATAGAACAATTAAAGAACATATACTTTTCTGCAAACCTATAAAAGGAAGAGCAATAACAAAAGAACTCTTCAGAATAAATGATGATTTTGTGAAAGAAAAAAGTGTAAAACGGTCAGACTCTGCTGAATTATGCTCGGCTGCAGCTCGCGTAATGGAGGGAAATATATATAGAAGGACTGAGGGCCTTAACTAAACAATCCGCAACAGAAGCTATGTGGACACGCTGTAGGCCAAATCGTGACTCACTGGCTAGGAAGGAATTATGCGCAGAGCTGAGTGAAGTGATGGATACAGTGATTATAAGTGTAAACTCCATTGGAAAGCAGACCTGCAGAATTATGCGAGCAACTGGGGCACAGTATCAGTCACAAACAAACTCCGTGATTTTCTAGTCCGCAAGCCATCTATACCGACCGAGCGACCGCCTCTTGTCGGCGAAGTTTAGTGTCAACTTTTCCGGATAGAGGGTGTCGCGTGGTCAGCGCAGCGAATCCCCACCCCGTTTCAGACCCACTGCTTCTCAGAAAAAATCTGGTAGCGCCAGAAATCGAACTCTGACCACTAGACCACAGAGGCGGTTACACTAGCACTCACTCCTGTTTTAATTCTCATTGGCTGTAGAAGAAAGGTTGTGGCTCCTCTTTACAACTTGCAAGAAGAAGGAGCACTGTTTTTAGAAGAGGAAAGTCTAGTTCGCAATGAACATTTTGTGTCTAAATTATCGTACTTAAGTGATATTTTTGAGAAGTTCATTACATTGAACGTAAGTATGCAAGGAAACGATACTAACACCATCATATTGACCGGTAAAGTGAAGGCATTTTTTGGGAAGCTGAGCTTGTGTGTCAAAATGTAAAAGGGAAACGTTTTGACATGTTTCTTTGTTTGAAGGATTTTGTGAATCAAAGCAATGTAGAAATAAATGACATTGGAATTGATCCTAGTATCAAAGATGACTTGGTTAATCTGCAGTCCAGGATTTCTAAGTATTTTCTAGAAGCAGTAAGTGATTATATAAATGGATAGCGGATCTGTTCCATGTTGATTCGCCCTAAAATTAGAAATCTTCTCTTGTAAAAGAAAAATTATATTGACGTTCTATGTGATACTTCAGTTTCCTAGAAAATCGTACATAGAATTTTGGGTTGGCTTCGGAGAGGAGTTCGTTCATCTCAGCAGGAAGACTTTGAACTTCCTCCTTCCTTTCGCAACATCCTACCTGTGCGAGACTGGATTTTCAGTAGTGGCAGCAGAACTGAGTATCGTCCTATGATGAACCTGGAAAAGGGCCTTCGAGCGGTCATTTCGAAACTCTACCCTCGGTATTATAAGTTATGCTCAAAGAGGGAACCACATCCGTTCCACTAATCCAGGCATGAAGCTTGTATTTTATTTCTAGTCTTTTAAACTAAATGCATTGAATAATATATAGTAAATTATAAAAAAAGTACTTATAGTTAAAGGGGCACTTAGTAGCGTAGTGAGTTGAGGCACTATGATACAAGCCGGAAGGTCGCGGGTTCGAATTACCTAATCCTTCCAACTGCTCTATGGCCATGGAGTCGACTCAGCCTCTAACATAAAGGAGTGCCAGGAATCTTCCTGGGGGTAAAGGGCGGAAACACGTAACCATGCCTTGAGTGGAATTCGAAACCACGATCCCAGTGTTCGAGGGGTGAAGACAGTTCATGCCTTAGACAGCGCGGGCGCTGTGATCGTCAGTGATCGAACCTAGGAGGCTAAAATATGGAAGCATGTAGCAAGTATACGGAAGATGAAAAATTCATATAAGATTTTAGTCGGAAGTCCTAAAGAAGTGAGAGACCAGCAATAGAAATAGAGGTAAGAGTGGGAGGGTATTTTTTACAACTTCTTCCTATTGAAATAGGGTATGAGGTTGTGAACTGATTTGACTGGCTCTGAATACGATCTAATGACTTACTCTTGTGACCCCAATAAAGAACATGGGGGCTCCACAAAATGAAAGAAATTTCTTTATCAGCCAAGTAGCCTTTTAATTTCGGGTGGGGGAGGGTAGTGGGACCACTTTTATTTGGGGGTTTGATATGACTTTCGTTGCAGTACTGGGCAGACTGAACACCGCTCCATGTGGTAACAGGTAAGTACAAAGGACTGCTTGTTTCACTGAGCCCGCCAGCCAGCCTCTGTTTGAGCGCCTTCTCATCCTGTGCAGTTAAACACAGTCACGTATTTTGGGTTAGTAGGAGTTCTTACAATGTTCGTTCATTAACTGTGTCAGTTTGATTTGGTCAGTTCCTTTAAAGAGAGGCCAGAGGAATTCGATACCATTTTTAACATTCTTTCTTAATTTTATGTAAACTTTAAAATGATTTGGCAGTTTTTAGTGGATTTCAGACGCACAGTATGTCATGCCTTTGCACTTTGCAATTCCCTATCAGCAGTAATCCCGAAAAGGCTGTAGTGTCCGTTTCTGAGGCCACAATTACTCTGATGTTGTACAAAGGACGGGGCAGTGAGGTTTCTTGCTGTGGTGTATTTCCGGAAATTTGGGGGAGAAGGTAAAGTACCAACATGACAGCAGTGTAATATCTGTATTTATCATTGCGTTTTGTTGTGATGTCTTGTGAAATCACAATGAAAATTGACCTGAAATATGAAAACCATTTAAATCATTTTATATCTGTGTTAGAAATTTTATATTGTCCCGTGTCAGAGTGACTCTCGGCTGGGTTTTGAATTGGAGATTTCATTTATTGATCACTTACAGGTCGTAAATACAAATCATTATAACACTATCGCTAATTTCCACACTTCACAGATATTTACAGCACACACTACTTCTTTTCAGTCTGCTGCGGTCTCCACTATCCATTCCCTGGTAATGGTTTCTAACAGTGGGGATTCTTCACTTGCACCGACCAAATCTTCTCTTCACAGATTTCGTTACAACTAAATAACTTTTAACGGAGAAGTTCATGGAGGTAGGCCTAGGCCCGCTGGGTCTGTAGTGCCAGGGGGGGGGGAACTAACTTTTAAACTTGTCTCGGTTATAATATCACGGCTCGGACCACGTAGAAAACATCGTTCATTATTGTACTTCAATCGTTTCCATGAGAACATATTTGTTTGCGAAGGTGTTACCCAGCTACGGTTTGTATACTTGCTTATTAAGAATCCGTTCATTAGCAGCGGATGTTGTTTGGTTGTTTGTTTCGAGATTGTTACCCAGAAATGACTCTACCTGCTACAATATTAAGCGAAAATGATAAAATTCAAGGTTCGACCTCACGATTTTCAAGTAGGCTTGATTGCTACAAACACATACAAGCGGAATTCCGCAGTCATGACTTTTGTCATTATTAGGTTCCGCCTCACGAATTTGTAATTTGTACATGTCAGTTTCTCAGATGGAAACATTTAAATGAGAATAGGTATAAGACCTGATAATACTCTATTAAGCATCCTGTTACATTAATATCATATGTTTCGGTCTACAATGCAACTTGTTATTGCCCACTTTCCTTCTCACAACATGTTTCGGCCGTACACGGACATCATCAGGTCTACACATACAGAACGATAAACACCACTACTACACAGGCAGGGTTGAGAACCAACAGCCAAACGTGCATACGTGAGAACTGCACTAACGTACTTGGGAACTGCACCCATGCCGTTGCGCAAATAAATCCAAAGGAGGAGACCTCAAAACTGTCGTTTGGATGTATGGACGACGCCCTCAAGCAAACTATTGAATGTTTAACTATATTTTATTGATTTTAATTAAAGTCCATTTATTTAAGTTAAGTTATACCGCATTCACATGCAATATGAGAAGTTGGACTTGCCATACGAGTACAGTGCAACAGTTTTAGCGAATTAGAGGCACCTGGTGATGGCCGTGTACGGGCGAAACTTGTTGTGAGAAGCAAAAAGGGACAATAAAAGTTGCATTGTAGATGGAAATATATTGTATGAAATAAATGATAAAACCAGAAATTGTTTCTTATTTGTTGCGACTTACTGAAACTTTACCACCTTAAGTGTTGATCAGAATTCTCCTGCAAATACATTTTGATTTGAGACACCCGCCTCTTTCGTAATAGTACATTACTGATAATTCTTCAATTCTTTATTTATTATTTACGTGGTGACTCAACAACCCAGAGGCCAATACAGAGTCAGCACGATTACAAGAACAACAACGAAAAATACAAAGAAAGATCAAACAGCTAATGTCAAAGTCATTAAACCACGAGCCAAAACAACAATAAAAAGAAACAACAGCAACATAATAATAATAATAATAATAATAATAATAATAATAACAACAACAACAACCAACTCCGTGGAGCTGAGATGTTTTCGGAGAAATTCATAATTGCGAAAATAATAAAACTTTTCTTCGTTATATGGATCTGAAAGGTTCATTACCCTGTTCACAAAATCCATGAACTGGACTCCATCTGAGCCATCCGAATCAAGTCCACATTCTCACATAATATTTATTTCAGGTTCATTTTCTGTACATCATCTTGTGGTACGCGGTAGCGTAGTTGGTTGAGGCACTATGCTAAAAGACGGAAGGTCTTGGGTTCGAGTACCGATGAGGTCATTGGATTTCCAAATTGGCTTAATCCTTCTAGCCTCACTATGGCCCTGGGGTCGACTCGGCCACTAACAGAAATGCGTACCAGGAATATTCCTGGGGATAAAGGGCGGTTGGTGCGTAAGGCTGATAAAACTCACCATCATTTGTGATCCGACTGTCTTTGGAAAATGTGTGAACCTAGACGTGTCACAACCCTGTGAGCCTCCACGGACCTTTACAGGGATAATTTGACCTTTTTCCTATATAACCTTACCATCTTCATCGAGATCTTTCAAGTGCTCTTTTCTTCCCTTCAGGTTTTCTGAATAAACTTTATATTAACTTTCATCTTCGCAATATGTCGAACACAATCCAGGTGTTTATTTATTTATGTGCTGATCTCAACAGCGAATGACCAATTACAGAGGCACGAATAATAATAATAATAATATCAACAACTAAGATTTGTCGCAACTGCTGTTCCCACTGTACAATGTAGTATATAGCTTATAAAAATGAAATAAAATCCTTCTGTTTAGCTGGCATCTCTTCCTCCCCAGGCTATCTCCTCCGTCACCTGAGTATTCACTCCCTCCTCACTCTTTCAATATATTCTCCCCCGAACTTGTTCAAGTCTTAATTCCTTCTTGCGTTATGGTTGTTCGTCTTCGAAGCAGGCAGGGCGGAGTGTGTACACAGACCAAGCCCCCCTGTGTCTGGTCAGGCCGCTTCAAATGATTGAAAATGAGGAACGACATATCATGCACAGGTCTACCTATGCACATACGACATTTCTTAATTTATTAACGTGAAGTTCTGAGAGAGACTTGAATGATTCTCTCCCCAGCATCTGCCTGTAGCGTTGCCTGTGTAAATACTACACACACACACACACACACACATATATATGCTCATTCACAGACTGGCTCTAATAGATCTCGAAGATTTCAGCCTTCCTCCGTAGGCCCTGCTGGTACACACCGTGACTTGTGAAACAGGAAACAAGCAGAGGTTCTTGGTTGGGCGATATCTGGGTTACTTGGCCTGAATTTCTTGGTTAATTTAATGACGGGCTGTTAACTTTTTAATGAACTCAAAATATTTTATGAATGAATTTAAAGAATACCGTATCTATTCTGTTTTACAAACTATCAGACGTTAAGACTATGTACTCCGTGCCCTGTAGTCCACAAGCGAACTATACCGAGCGACCGCCGCTTGTCGGTGAAGTTAGTGCCAACCTTTGTGGATAGAGGGTGTCACGTTGTCAGCGCAACGGATCCCCACGGCTGTTAATCTCGGTTTCCTAGACCGGAGCCATTCAAGTAGCTCCTCAGTTATCCTCACGAGACTGAGTGGACCCCGTTCCATATCCGACTACTTCTCAGAAAATTTGGTAAGGCCGGGGAATCGAACCCGGGACCTCTGGATCTGTAGCCAGGAACTCTGACCACTAGGCCACAGAGGCGGTTAAGACTATGTGCATACTTTCATAAAAATTATTTTTACCAGTTTATTTTCTTATTCTTCTACATATTCTTCTACCTTGACGGATTAGGCTGTCTAGTCTGTACCCGTGCAGAATTAATTATAAAATAATGGATTTTAGAGACAGTTGGGAGGAACTCTTGGTACGGGAGACCTGTCCGTCTCAAGGCCGCTACGTACATAGAACAACACAAATACAGAAGAAAATGCATAAAGAAAACCTTGCCTCGAGAGGGATTACAACCCACGATCTCAGTGTCTGAGAGGCTGAAAATATTTCATGCCACCGAGATGGGAGTCTTCTTGCTGACACGAAAATAAAAGGTTGCGAGTACAGAATTGTTTAGCCAACCGGTGTATGTGTTTATTCGTGTGTGTACACTTGAAAAAAGAGAAACTGAAATTCGGCACTTACAAATACACACTTGCTGGCGAGCGTAAAACTGAAGGCAGTTCGCCATCTCGATGCTTCCTTTTTTCAACCCTTTTATGCTTTATTTCTAATGTCTGTGTAATTTTGTAGCCGGTCACGGTAGCCGAGCGGTCTAAGGCGTGCACTGTCTTCGCTCGCTCGGAAGCCGGGATCATGGATTCGAATCCCATTCAGGGTATGGATGTTTGTGTGCGTTTTTCTGTGTTTGCGTACAGGTAGAGGCCTTGCGACGAGCTGATCACTCGCCCAAGAAGTCCTACCGAATGTGTAAGATCTAGTAAACCGAAGTGAAACGGAGAGTTTCATGGAGGTAGGCCTAGGCCCAAATTTGGGCTGTAGCGCCACAGGAAAAAAAAAATATATATATAATTTTGCAAGAGCATATGATGTTGATGGTTTTCTTACCTACTTTTGAGGCGTCATATGAACCAGCGACAGACGAGGTAGTAGTGGCCACAGTTACCCTAACCTTCCGTTTCCCATAAGACCTTGGTCTTTTCCAAACGCTGAGTTCTTCAGCTGGAGTGGCGACGCGGGAAATGTGGACGGGGTCATGTGGGAAATCATCTTGGAAGGCAACGGCATGGAAGGGAGTGGGGTGGTGATATGTTGCGTCTGAAGCATCTCTGAGGTTGCGTCGTCGTCACATAGTGACGTAGATTGTTATAACCTCATTCCATTTCAAAAGAACGCATAGAAGTTCTCATCGAAAGCACAGCACATTTCTTACGGTTTCGCACTCAAGTTATGATGTGCCCCAAGGTGTTTTAGACAGGCAACAGTAGCAGTCAGATACTGAACACGCGTTAGAAGTAAGCCGAACTGGCTCAGGATCATATCGGCTGAAGGACTAGTGATGAGTCATCGTTCTCCGTGCAAGGAGGGGCGTTTTGACCGTAAGGCGGCCCATACACGTACGAGTCTGGCTTGCGAGTCCGGCTCGGCGAGGAGCCGGGCTCGGATTAGTTTCACCACACACGTATGAGCGTGGCGACCCACACACGGACGAGTCTGGCTCATTGGAACCCGAGCCGAGTCAGACTCGCAAGCCAGACTCGTACGTGTATGGGCCCCCTAACAGTAAGAGGGATTCAGCTGTGTGGAATTAAGCAAACATATAAATTGTTACGACGTTCCGATACCATTAAGGATTAAAATTTTATTTGTAGTATAGGCACCCTAGCCGGTCACGGTAGCCCAACGGTCTGAGGCATGTACTGTTTTCGCTCGCTCGGAAGCCGGGATTGTGGATTCGAATCCTACACGAGGCATGGATGTTTGGTATGTGTTTATTCTGATTAGGTAGAAGCCTTGCGACGAGCTGATCACTCGTCCAAGGAGTCCTACCGTCTGTAAAATGATCATGAAACTGAAAATCAGAGGCCAGGGCCTAAAGGGGTTGTAAAAATGGCACCCTAAGACAGCATTTAATCAAAATCCATTAACTCTATTTCATAAAAGAAGGGCCCTCATACATGGGACCTCTGACGTATGCGTTAAATTTATTCGATTGGGAGAATTTTAGTTGCAGTAGTTCAACTTGCGAAAGTTGAATGAACCAATTTACCTGTGTGTCAGAATTTGTGTCTTTTTCGTATAGTTGTTCTACCTCGACGGATTGGCCTCTCTGGCACGTTCCCATTCAGAATTAATTATGAGTCATGTAGACCATGTAGACAGTAGCAAAAGAGTCGCATTTTCTGTAAGAAGCATTGAATAATATATTTCTCTTTACCAGTAAGTTAGAATGTGTCTATTGCATTACCGAGCCGATCACAGTGGCCGCATGGTCTAAGGTCTTTGCTCTCTCGAACAATGGAATCATGGGTTCGAATCTGACTCAAGGCATGGATGCCTGTTTGTATTTATTCTGTGTTTGTATTAGGTAGCGGCCTTGCGACGGGTTGATCTGAACTGAAGTGAAACAAAGCGTTTCACGGATGCCCTATGCTGAAAAGTGGGAGCAACAGAAATAGAAGAAGAAGAAGAAGAAGAATAAGATGATGATGATGATGATATTACACAACCGAAAAAACGGCTAAATTTAATGTTCAGATATAGGCAAAGTACTCGTAATTTTGTGTACGAAAATTTTTGGCAATTTGCTTGTAAGTACCTTGATTGGGGTCGTGTTACTTTTTTCTTTTAATTCGCTTAGTGGGAGGTGGAATCCAGCGGGGTCCACTCGGCACGGCGGCCACTGATTGGCTTATTGTACCTGCCCTAGGTAGGTGCCCTACCTGATTATGATGATGGGGAATTTGGTGGATTGGCAGGGGAAACCGAAGTACTCGGAGGAAACCTGCCCCAGCGCCACTTTGTCCACCAAAAATCCCACTTGACCGAACCCGGGCCGCCGCGGTGAGAAGCCAGCGACTAACCGCTTGAGCTATGGCGCGGCCAGGTGTGTTACTTGATACACATTAAGAAGTCTGGTGTATTTCGAAAAGCGGCGAGCTTTCCTTAAAGGGTTAGTGACAGCACAACAGTTCCTTATTCATTCAAGGCGAATATCGGCCACGAAAAATTTCTTACAATTTTTTCTTCAACGCATCCTTCATAAATATTTTTACTTTTAGTATCCAGAATAATTATACGTATATCCATTGCAGTTGTCAAAATCCTTAAGCAAATCATGAAACAACAAATAGAAAGGCTAGAACTGGCACATGCGCGCAATTGTTTTACTGATATCGCTGCTTTCAATTGGTATATAAACAATTCTTAGAAAATATATTTTGATGTTATCAATATGAAGATTACGCAGGAATTTGTATACATACGGTGATAAAATCCCGGCCTATAATTCTGTACGCTTTGTCAGTGCCGCAATCTTGAACAGCAGAAGGAATAAGAAACAAATTTTTATTTCAGAATGTCGGGTTGTGCCCATCACCATGTCTACGTTCACGTGTCATATTTCATATGTTCAGATGGCAACACAAGGAAAATTCGCGTAATAATTCTTATCGGTAATAATCCTCATATCAACCCAACTACGCACACACTGTAATCTGCTAGTTTACATAATGAACTGCCTTTAATAAATGGATAGACATATAAGCTATTCTTGCCACCTTTATGATTTTGTATGGAATTTGCACCAGTATATTTTATTTCCAAAATGTAAATAATTCATATTTTGATCTTATTTTTTATTGGAGACATACGGACCGCCTCTATGGTCTAGTGGTCAGAGTTCCTGGCTTCGATTCCCAGCGCTACCAGATTTTCTGAGAAGTAGTAGGTCTGGAACGGGGTCTACTCAGCCTCGTGAGGATAATTGAGGAGCTATTTCAAGAAAATAGCGGCTCCGGTCTAAGAAACCGAGATTAACGGCCGTGGGAATCCTTTGCGCGGGTGACGCAACAGATTCTATCGGCAAAAGTTGGCACTAACTTCTCCGACAANTATATATACACACACACACACACAGGGTCTGAAAGTAAAGTTCGAGAACTCATCGCGATAAAAGTGCTATATACCTCATTGCTGAATATCACTGTGGTCGCCTTCAAAGGACTCCCCTAGGGAAGCTATGCACCGATGCCAGCGCCTAGTCCATTCTTCAAAATAATTTTGGAACTGGTTTTGTGGAATGGCCTTCAGAGCTGCCGTCATATTACTCCTGATATCATCAATGTCATCAAAATGCCTTTTTTTTTTCTAGATTTCCTTTGTCTTCGGGAACAGAAAAAATTCGTTGGGTGCTAGATCCGGTGAATAGGGACGGTGTTCCAGCACAGCTATTTGTTTACTAGCTAAGAACTCCCTCACAGACAGTGTCGTGTGAGCAGGCGCATTGTCGTGATGCAAGACACCAAAACACACCCAGACAATAATAGACACCACTCAGAAAGAGATTGCCATAGATCAACAACAACACATCTGTGAAACGCTGATATGTCAACGTCATGAAACCATATTGCGGTTTCTGTCCACTCCTGCCAAGTCAAGCACACGGTGAAAAGTTCGCGAATTTTATTGTCGGACATCGTGTGTGTATAGAGAGAGAGAGAGAGAGACTGTCTGTCTCCTCTATGAAGTTGACCTATCGGGAATAATCTTTATGACGTAAGTTCATAAATTTTTAGACTGTAACCTTGATTTGATCTGCGAAATGGCCCCATATTTCTAAGCCATGGATGATGTTATTTACATATGTATTTTCCTGTAAGTACTCAGAAGTGAGAATTGAGGGGGCATACATTTCCTCCTCATGGCATGCTAGTTAATATCTCTTACACGTGATTTTTTTTTTCGAAATACAGTTCTTGATAAGAAGTTCCGTGAACCTCTGTAACTGGTTTGAAAATTTATTTTGGGGACACACACACATACGGAAGGACACGGACATGTTCGTGGTTGTTGTTAACATACTTCCCCTTCCATAATGAAACAAGAAAACTAAGCTAAAAGTCTGGTCTTAACTGAAAACAGTATGCAGAGAAAGACAATTTTGCGTTCTGCGATGATACGTAGTTTTTACTGTTTCAGATATGAACCTTCGGATTCCGCCTTTTACGGTTTTATTTTGTATCTTAACCCAAGCAGTACTGCCTATGTCTTACATTCAAAAGGTGCCGACTTCGAGTCTCGGGCGGGAAATCAGCTATAGGATTTGAGGTTCTCCCGGCGTTGACTATGAACGTGACGCCATGTGGTCTGGTGGCTCTAGATTCCAAAACACGGTGTTATTCATTGTCCTGGATGATTTGTTTTTGTGATTTTCTACAGTCGCTACACGGAAATGGCAGTATAGCATTGCTTTCCGATTATAACCCGCATATCTGTAGCCTGTATGAAGTTGTCTTAAAGTTTTCTCTTCCTCCTTCATCTTCTCTCCGTATCCGGTTTGGTCAGTAGGCGATCTGAATGGGTTTCGCCGTGTAGAAGTGATCTTCGTGTCCCGTTGTCTCATTGCCTGGCAGCAGTTTCATTCCTGAAGCTACTGTACCAATATGCGCCGTCACGGCTCTAAGTAATATGAAATTGACTGACGTGAATCTGTATGCCCATATAGAGGAGAGCCTACAGGCCCGTTTGACCCAGTCCGCTAGCCTAGGTGGGGGCCCCCAAATATACTTTTATTTAATTCAATAATTCTAATAAATAAATAAGAATGTGAGAATTCAATTTAATGGAATTATTGACATTATTCTTTGCCTTTTCCTCGACATTCGTTTAAAAGAAATCCGAGTTTTTTAAATTATTTATTAAGTACATTCATATGATTCTCGGAGGGGGCACGCAGTAGCATAGTTGGTTGAGGCATTATGTACAGGTCGGGGGTTCGATTCTCGATGAGGTCATTGGGTTTTTCGTTTGACCTAATCCTTCCAGGCGCACTATGGCCCTGGTGTCAACTCAGCCTATGACAGAAACGAGTATCAGGAATCTTCTTGGGGGATAAAGTGCGGCCGGCGCGTAAAGCTGAAAACCTTACCGCCATCTGTGAACCGATCGTCTAGAAAATGTTGGAACCTCCACTGCTTGTTACAGGAATAGCTTTACATTTTACCTTTATGGTTCTCGGAGTGAGGAGGAACCCACATTTTTGACTGGTCCGGGCTCCATTTCACCTCTCTCGTGCCCTGCATACGAATATTAGAATGAAAAATCAATTACATTATTTCAGCGCAGTTTATTTCAATGAAGACGCGGAAGAACGGTTTCATGATCAATCAGAATTATCTTACCACGTGTAATTCTAGAATACATAACCCTGTCAGCTGACATAGCGTTGTGAAGTACCCGAGCAGTGGTACTATCAACAATTAGCTTATCGTAGAGTAGTAGCAGTTGGCCAATCCTGTAACAGAAGTTCATTGGTTACCATTTGCACACACTTCACAGTGCACTATTGTCATCTTGAAGCCGGTCTCCAGTGTCAATATTAACTGACTGTGTGGGTGCTCACTCAGTACAATAGGCTGCCTTTAAATCACTTCGCACATTCCGCAAGTGGAATGCTGCTATTGAGTTGTTGACTCTGATAAAAGAAATATGCTACGGTCTTTACATTGCTCCGTAACTTGATAAACTCCAGTTTATGGTATGTGATTGTTTACGAATAGTTTCCGGTGGAATGTAACATAATGAAACTGTTCAGTAACATAGGTTAAGTGGAATTAGATTCAATCTACAAATATCAAGTTCTGCTGATAACTGAACAAATTGAGGATTAGGATTCACGTTTTCAGATCTTCATCCCTGCTTCTAGGCTCTTGATGTAACTGACGAGGATGATACTGTCATGGCAGAAACTGTATGTAAGAGCTTGTGACGGTGGTACATTAGTACAAGTATTATGTTTCTGGACATTATCCATCGTCTTGTCTTTATCTAAAAACACCGTGCTGTTTATTTTTGAAAACGTTTCGGAGACCATAACGAAAATTCTATTCTCCAGTGATGGTTTCTGTCGTGATAGTTCTTTGGTGCAAGGTCTCATACGCGTACAGTTTTTAATAATTTAATGTTTTCTTAGCTCTCGCAGGTGGTTTATGCTGGGCTTGGCATGTATACTCCATCTTGGAGCTGACACAGGTGTCCGGAGATACGGATTAGCTGTGTCGATTCGGCCCAACTGAGTAGATTTTACCTGAAGATGAAGACAGAATCCAGTCTCCGAAACGTCGTATTTTGAAAAATAAACAGGACGGTGTTTTCAGATAAAGAAAGGACAATGGATAATGTCCAGAAACATAATATTTTTATACAGAGAAGTTTTAGTTTCCACATTGCATTTGATTAGGTTGTTGAAATCACGAAAGAAAACGTGAACGGAAGATGAAAAGCACATAAGAAATAAAATTTCAGATGGAAGACCTGAAAGGAAGATTCAATTCAGGGGCGAAGTCGTAGAAGAGGAAACATTAAAACGAATCTTAAAGAAATAAGACATTAGGGTATGGATTGTATTTGTCTGATTTACGGTTGGGTCCATTGGTCAGCTCATGTGAACTTTTGTAGTGAACCTCACTATCCGTAAAGGGAAGGGGAATATGTTGACCAGTTGAGCGATTCTCCGCTCATGAAGAAGGCCCCTCCTCCATGGAGAAAGTTTATGGCACATACTGTTAAATTTGAGCACTTGTTTCACAGCACTTACATCGTCACCGCCACCATCTTTATTATTATTATTGTTCTCTGCTATTCTCCGTTGCCATGAAAACGTGTGACAATCTCCGGGCAACTCCTCGATTCATACCGGCGTATTCGTTGCCAGAAAAAAGAAAGTGTTTCAGCTAGCCATTACAACGGAAACTTGGTGTTTATTTAGTCGTCGCTCATCAACGGACGTCTGGCTGTGGCTTCACTATTCCGGCTTTCATGCGTCATGTCACATTATTATTACTAATTATTATTATTACTTGGTTACTGTTAGTATCCGCGTAACCACTAAAAATGTAGGGATTTCTGCACTTTTAAGGTTAGAAATGTTTCAGGGCCGAGTCCTTCGTCACCGTGTGGTGCCACAGCTGCAAACCGCATCTGCCGATGTTACGTGTTTTTGACAAACACGCCTTTTCCCTTTTAGGTCGTATTTAGTTCACGGTTTATGTTAACGTGTTATTTGTTTTATGTTAGTTTTTGGTTTCTCATTACTTAATTCGTAGTCTAGCTTTTAGTATAGTTTTTAGATTTGTATAAATTAAAACGAGCCGATCACAGTGGCCGCGCGGTCTAAGACATGAACTTGTCTTCGTTCGCTCACACGCCAGGATCGTGGGTTCGAGTCCCATTCAACACATTGATGTCTGTGTGTTTTTTTATTCTGTCTGTGTTTTCTGTGTGTAGATAGCTCCCTTGCAACGGGCTGATCACCAATCCTAGGAGACCTACCGAATATGTATAGGATGAAGAAACTAAAAAAAAAAAAAATCGGCCAAGGTCCAACACAAGGGCTGCAGAGCCATAGATAAATAGATAAATTAACTTTTTTTTTTCCTTGGCACTACAGCCCCAGTGGGCCTAGGCCTACCTCCATGAACTTCTCCGTTCACTTCGGTTTTTCTAGATCTTACACATTCGGTAGGACTCATTGGGCGGGTGATCAGCTCGTCGCAAAGCCTCTACCTGTACACAAACACAGAAAAACGCACACACACAAACTAAACATCCATGCTCTGAGTGGAATTCGAACCCACGATCCCGGTTTCCAAGCGAGCGAAGACAGTACATGCCTTTTGACCGCTCGGCTACCGTGACCGGCTAAATTAACGTTTACGCCTGTTATAGACCATTTGCTTTCGAAAAGCACTGAAATAAAATAAATTTAATTATTATTCGACTTATCATCTTAATCATCGTCATCGTATGAAATGAACTCGATGAAATTTACGACATCCACTCTACAAGCACGATTACGTATTTCCTGTTAAGGTAGAAGTTGAAGTGCCTGAGAGGAATCTATTTCATCAGTTGCCCGTAATGTAATTACCCAATTGTCCTGCGTTCCACAGAAACGTGTCGTGTGTCGTAACATCACTCTTTCTGTTCTGTTGTCGAGATATCTCGGAAGATACACACCGGGAGATAAGCACACTCGATCCGACATTCTGGAGTCGAGTTGCTGTCTGTATGCTCAAGGAAGTGACATATGCTGTCTGTAATAACAATAATATTTGAAGATGTATTGGCCTTTTAAAACTATCCGTTTCTCTGTGTGTGTTTCCACACACAGGCAGGCGTACATTACTTATTTCATATGCAAGGATATTCTTGTCGTGTCATAATTTCAGTGTGTCTGCCTGACTGATATGTTTTGAATCAGTTAATGGAATTTATAACCCAATGTTCCGTCATCTATCTAGTTGTATGTTGAACTATTATTTTATTCAAGCATAATGCGATTAATGTTTGGCAATGGCAGCTTCTCCTCTTTATATAGCCTCGGCACGGACCGCACAGCAAACACTTCTCCAATCAGTTATTCTGTTTTTGCATCACGTAGCTATCGCATCGACCTCCCAGAGAACACCCCTTCATAGTTACATCATTGTTCCATGTTATGAAAATGTTGCGGACCATTACATAGCAACGGCCGCTGCTTACGGAGCCACTACTTAGCAAAGGCTGTTGTATAGCTGCATATTTCACGGTCGTTGCCTAGCAGTGGATATGCATGCCACAATATTTTATTTATTGCGTATGCTGACTACGTGTTGCTCAATCTCCGACATGTTTTGGTCTTTCAAGATTGTCATTACGCCCACCACCCACGCAGATGTTCTTATACGACCGAAACGGCGGGGTTTTAGCAAACACATGGTCAAAACAAATAAGATATATTTAGATGATAATTTGCATCTGAATTGTATTACTAGAATAATTTGTATTTTACAGATATTCTTTTTCATTAGGGGACACGCGGTAGCGTAGTTGGTTGAGGTACTATGCAAAACCGGAAGATCGCTGGTTCGATATCCGATGAGGTCATTGCATTTTCAATTGACCTAATCCTTCCAGCCGCACTATGGCCCTGGGGTAAACTCAGCCTTTAACAGAAATGAGTACCAGGAATCATTTTTGGGGAAAAGAGCGGCCGGCGCTTAGGGTTGACAGACTCACCGCCATCTGTGAGCCGAATGGCTAGAAAATGTGGGAACCTCGACGTCTCACAACCCTTCGGGCCTCCACGGCCTGTTACAGGGTTGGCTTTACTTTACCTTCTCTTTTATTAATAATGTTTTCCTTCTCAGCAAGAAATGGAAATATACTTACCAATTTAATTCTTGGTATAATAACTCTTGTACCTGCTAGCTGGGCAAGCTAAAGCTGGAAGGTCGCGGGTTTGATTCCCGATGAGGTCATTGATTTTTTTTAGTTTGCTTAATCCTTTGACAAATTTGACAAATCGACGGAAACAGTAATCGTTTTCTATGCTTTAATCTCGGCCCTACAGCCCATAGATAATCGCTGTACCCGTACCGACTGAGCTATCCCGGCACCTCCTGTGTAGGTACATAGGAACTGAATATTTATTTTTTTTTCGGAAGATATTCGTTTATCAAAGAGTTAAGCTGCAGAATTTGATGGGAGGCTGAATAATAATCATAACCTTCTGCTTTTGCCATGAGAAAATCTCCTTCCGAAATTAATAATTAAATACAAGCATGTCACGAGAAAGGAAATGTGTTCGTCAGATATGATATTTTCTGGAATACTTGCT
Organism: Cryptotermes secundus; assembly: GCF_002891405.2. Taxonomy (NCBI): domain Eukaryota; kingdom Metazoa; phylum Arthropoda; class Insecta; order Blattodea; family Kalotermitidae; genus Cryptotermes; species Cryptotermes secundus. The sequence goes on from NW_019745078.1 coordinate 712,425, forward strand.
CTTTCTTTTACCTTTTCAAGTGCCGAGACCTAAACTTCTTCCGTGTTGAAATTTCTATAGTGCTCTTGAAAATACTAAACATTACACTTACAGTAAAGGAGTCATAAAATTTTCTTTTATTTCTCACCGTAAACGCTCTTGAACCCGGTCTTGTATACTTGTCAGAAGTCACACGTCACTTCACTGTTAGGCCCTGTGTGCTCTCACAGCAACGGAATTCCTCAACACGGAAGAAAGAACCGGAAGAAAGTGCCCCTGAGTTCATCCAGGAAGGAGAGAAACGCCATTGTTCCTTGTCCTCTGTGTGTGTTCCTTAATTTACTTAAGGACGCTTTGCCAAACGAACAGGATGGATATAGTATAATAGCACAGTTATGTTTTAACTCCGAATTTGGAAAGATGTGGAAGGAATCCGTCACGACAATCCCAGAGTATTGTGTCTTCTGTGAAAATTAGAACTCGGAAACTCCTGAACACGATGCTGCATTGTTAATGCAACTAACTAATTGTTAATCAATTAAGACTTTTTCGTAATCTTAATATGTTAGGGCTGCCTCTGTGGGCTAATGGTCAGCGTTCCTGGTTACGGATCCAGAGGTTCGGGTTCGATTCCCGGCGCTACCAGATTATTTTTTGAGAAGTAGTGGGTCTGGAACGGGGTCCGCTCAGCCTCGTGATGATAACTGAGGAGCTATTTCAAAGAAATAGCGGCTCCGGTCTAGAAAACCGAAATAACGGCCGTGGAGATTCGTTGCGCTGACCACGCGACACCCTCTATCCGCTAAAGTTAGCACTAACTTCGCCGATAAGCGGCGGTCGCTTGGTCGGTATAGTTTGTTTGCGGACTAAAATCACGAGTTTCTTTTTTTAATACGCTAGGTTTGTATTCCTGACATTCGTTTGATGGCTACCTGAAATTTCAACTTTTCTGAGGCACTGCTTAACGTGTGACTGACCATAATGCTCAAGGGAGAATAATTAATTTTTGTTCTTTGTTATAGGTAAGATGGCGTCCTTTCATGATGTCTTTCTTAGAAGTAATCCTGCAGCCTGAACAGGTACCAAGTTTAAATTCATTGTGACTAACTTTAATTTTGTAACTGTAATAAGAAATGCCTACCAATGTTTTATGAAATTTTTAGTGTTATATAAGGAAATTCATGGAATTTTATTAGAAAGACTTTAGAACAATAAGAGATTCACAAAAATCTGAAAATGGAAGCTTATTATTTGATCCCATCCGTTAACGTTACCCACAGTTTTTGGAACTTCCATGTCTTCTTCAGTCATGTTTTCCAAAACAATAAAACCGAAATACTTGGAAGAATTTTCTCTCTCATCACAACGCAATTTTCATACAAGATTTCATCTCGTTTAGAATTAGTTACAAGTAGGTTTACAGGCTCTTCACTGAAGTTATTTTTCGAGCCTGCATTTTTTTTATATCTGCTGGTGATATGCTGATTTTATCATCATAAACTTGATAATTCTGATCCTATGATCCGTCCCTGATGCATCATATATTCGTGTATCTTCAAGTGGATTGTGTAAATATTTACGACAATTTATTGAATATATATTCGACATTTACCATGTTCATTTCTGTTGTCAGTATACTCTCGCCTCTACTACTGTAATTCCCGGTGAAAATTCAGCCGAAAGTCTGTTCAGTTTTTATGCAGCTGGATCTCTAACCTAAACTGTAAAGCATGCAAATGACAAATCTCTTTACGCTGTGTATTGGCTGATGATCATCTTATGTCCATCACTTGTACGTTGTGGTACATCTGCGCGGAACGGTCTCAGTTATTTGGGAGTACAATTTACCTGCCATAATTTCAGGAGTTTTTTCGTTTAGAAGTATATATACGAACTTGTACTTGTTGTAATCTTACCAACTTATGATACATACCATGTATATTGTAACATGTAGGGTTTGTGACTATAGACGGGGTTTGGATTGGCGAACGGATTTATTGGCCACTTGTACACACCACTCAGAACTGCAAGTAACCACAGCGCCATCTCTGATCTACACATTCACAATTCAGTGATATACCCACTGGTATCCTCAGTCCATTATAGTGTCCTCTATCCGTTTCCTGGCAACGGAGTTTAACACAGGAACTATAAGAGTCTGACTGAATTACACACTCCAAATATCGCGGTACTATAGCGCACATAAAGTATTCTTTTCACAGTCAGGCTTTCAACTCCACTGAACTGCACTTAATAATTCTGATGCCTGAGATCAGCTCCTCTGCTCCCAAATTCATATCCTCGCAGTCTGGCGTCTCTAAACTCAACTGATTCGCAGTTGCCATCTCTTTCCAATCATTCTCATCTGCCGTCTCAAGGGACTCCCTCAATTCTCCTCTCAGACAAAGACAAAGACAAAGACAAAGACAAAGACAGAGTCACACTGAGACTAACAGTCAGTCAGTCAGTAAGTCTTGGTGTTGAGCCCCATCTGCGGCTCATGACCAGATATTTATTACTGTGTGAAAGTGACGGACTTGTGATTGTGGAGCGCCCTCTCTGACGAGAGAGCAGGTCTGTCTTTTGTCAGAGTCATTGTCTGTAGTAGTAAATCATTTGTCATAATGTAAAAGATATTTGCATTTTACATGTTAAACATGTTATTAAATGTATATAACGTATATACAGGGCCTCCCTCAGTCTTTCTCATCTCAGCCACATGAGATCCTCCGCCTAGGGACGGCCCCCCACAGAGAACTTTGTTTCCTAACAATTCCTATATTGTTATAGAGGTGTGTTTACCTCACCTTTGCACCGAAAATATAGTTCTTTTATTGTATTGTATATTCTGTTGCGTATTATTTTCCGCGGGAACCTGTTTACCGAGTCATTGCGTAGCAATGAACGTCTACTCTGGCTCCCTTATTCCGGCTTTTAGGCATCGTGTCACAATATTATAGATTCTTACGGTGGATGAATTTCTTTTACCGCAATTGATCTTAAGGCTTAATCGTCGCTTTACGTACATCTTAAGTGCTGGGATAGCTCAGTCGGTATAGAGACTAGGTACTGTCTGGACGACCGAGGGGTCGGAGTTCAAATCCCAGTAGGGGCAAGAATTTTCACTTCTCCATGTCGTCGAGACCAGCTCTGGGGTCCATCAAACCTCCTATCTAATAGGTACCGGGGGCTCTTTCCCCGAGAGGGTAAAGCAGCGGGAGCGTGAATCTGGCCACTCACCTCCAACTAGAGCCGAGGTTAAGTAAACGCGATCTGTACATCCACTCCCCTATACGTCTTCATGGCGTCGTGCTTAATTAGTTAAGCTCAGGGACAACTTTACCAACTTTACATTTTTATGTACGTCTTCGAGTGTTGGCAGACTCTGTTAAAATAACACAAACCTTATTCCTGATAAGCGAATAGGCCCACACGAGTTTTAACTTTCGTGTAGACGTATTCTACGGGCAGCAAAACACAGCGACTCATATAATCGATTCCAAAGAGTAAGATGTTCTGAGAAAGAGGTAAATAATCCATCGATGAGTGCAAGGCAATTTTGCTTATATTTCTTTGCATGAAGTCATTTATGGAAAACGTAAGGAAGATGAGCTATACAACACAAAGTACAATTAATCTTTGTACAGGAAATGTTGTCACATAGACCTGTCCTGCCAGGACGACTGTGAAGGAAAGGAGAGACATAAAACTTGCTAATCGTTTGTATTTTATCTATGAATAAACAAGGGACTGCTAAAATGGGAGCCAGAATACGCGGAACCGAAGCCGTTAATAGTAACCGCAGTGTCGCAGATAAAGTAATTGATGAGTGGAAACAAAAGAAGAGAGTCGTCACGCCGGCGCCAGCAGTTGTGCAGGAGAGATAATTGATTGGAGATAACCATACCGTTGCAGAACAACGGATGTGTGACGGCATTCATTTAAAGTACCAGTAATTACTGAAAGCACTCGCTGTTGGCTGCTATATTTAAGATTTCAAACTAGACTTTACTGGGCCCGATATTAGTCTATTGGTTGAACCTTTTGTAATTTAACGAGGCAGTTTGAATTTCATACTTTATACGTTACTGAATTATCCGATTAGTTACTAACCAGAGACCTTCCGCACAGAACCTCACAGCCTTAGGTCTAGAGTCATAAGTCCTTAGTTCAGTCCCATGCCCTGTGGTAGGCCGCGCCATAGCTCAAGAGGTTAGTCGCTGGCTTCCCACCTTGGCGGCCCGGGTTCGATCCCGGGTCTGGTCAAGTGGGATTTGTGATGAACAAAGTGGCGCTGGGGCAGGTTTCCTCCGAGTACTTCAGTTTCCCCTGCCAATCTTCATTCCATCAATTGCTCCACAATCACCCTCACCTGTCATCTGGGGCTGGTACAATAGGCCAGAAGTGGCCGCAGTACAAGGGACTTAGTCCCACCCCACTAGCAATAAAAAAAAACCCTGTTGTAAAATTGTACAGTACAAGACCCTAAACTTGAGAGTTAAGGAATGCAGGAAGTCGGAACCATGAAAGGGATGGTAGTACCATGGATCAGCAACTACTACCTGAACCAAAACAATAATGCTGTAATTGTGTTCATTTGTACACTACACAATTACGCTAGGGGTCAATACTTTCTGAACGGATGCTATACACAGTAAGTAGGTATGTCCGTTTGCATCCATTCCCCTCTTGACGATCCCTTAATTCCTCACCCCGCTTCCGTCGCCCGCAAATTTGCAGTAGGGGTAATGTGGTGCAGATTTTTGTTCGAAACGTCGTGGAAAGTGGACCCTTGGAATATTACGGAGATCGTAGACTAGTGAAATCCGTTACATGGAAAAAGTTATGAGAATGTGAAGTGGATTGAACTAGCATCGGATCATGTGCAGTGATGGAATTTCTTACCAGTGACTTCTAAACTTTGTGTGGGATGCCAGTGATAGTTCGTTAGTAAACTAACGCAGTCAGTTCACGTCGCTATAGAGGTACTGTATTGAGTATATTTAGGGCAGCGCCATAGTTCAAGCGCTTAGTAGCTGGCTTCACATCGCGGCGGCCCGGGTTCGATCCCGGGTCTTGTGAAGTGGGATTTGTGGTGGACAAAGGAGGCAGGTTTTCTCCGAATACTTCGGTTTCCTCTGCCAGTCTTCATTCCACCAATTGCTCCACGTATCATCTGGGGCTGGTACAATAGACCAAAGTGGCCGCAGTACAAGGGACTTAGTCTCACCCCACTAGCATAAAAAACTATGTTTAGAATTGAACGGGTTATTCTGAACAATTAACATAGTTAAACGTGAAAGTAGCTTGCCGGCTTTAATGTATTATCTTCTCATCTGTCCGCAAATATTCGGCAAAATAAAACGAAACGTAAACTCCGTGGACTGTAGTCCGCAAGCGAACTATACCGACCGAGCGACCGCCGCTTGCCGGCGAAGTTAGTTCCAACTTTTGCGGATAGAGGGTGTCGCGTGGTCAGGGCAACGGATCCCCATGACCGTTAATCTCGGTTTTCTAGACTGGAGCCGGTATTTCTTAAACTTCTCCTCATTTATCCTCAAGAGGTTGAGTGGACCCCGTTCCAGACCCACTATTTCTCAGAAAATCTGGTAGCGCCGGGAATCGAACACGGGACCTCTGGATCTGTAGCCAGGAACTCTGACCACTAGACCAAATATTCAGCAAGAGAAAGAGGAACGAAAAACTGATTTGCCTGTGCGAGCCGGATACTTCTTCGACGTGAGTGTGTAGCTTACACGTTGTAGCAACTCTTTCTCTTCAGGATATAATGCCGTGTAGTCCGTTGAAGGTCAACCGATGTTTCAGAGGAGCGTTTCGCTTCCATATTCAGGGTCGAATAATATGACAAACAAGAAACCAGCGTAAAGCAGATAGCAAGCAGAACTGTATCCCAGAAGGCAGAAGAGTTCGTAACCACCGCTGTGAGATCCTCGTGTACTAAGCAACCTGAAGTTGCCTATTCCTAAACTACGCAAGTTATACATTGCAGTATCGAATTATAGAAAGGTTCTACATTATGAACATAGACATGATTGGAGGAAGTGAGGAAAATCATGAAATCGTACGTCACAATAACCAGCTTCCGGGTCAAAGCTCGAACCCTAGGCTTCTAAATAAATAAAAATTAAATCTCTCCCTGTAACAGGACTTAAGAGCCCACAGGGTAGTGAGACGTCGAGGCTCCCACATTTTCTAGACAATCGACTCACAGATGGTGGTAAGGTTGTCAGCTTACGCGCTGGCCGCCCTTTTCTCCAGGAAGATTCCAGGTACTCATTACTGTTAGATGCTGAGTAGACCCCAGGACCATAGTGCTGCTGGAAGGAGTAGGCGAATTGAAAAAAAAATCCAATGGCCTCATCGGGAATCGAACCCGCGACCTTCCGGCTTGTAGCATAGTGCCTCAACCAACTACGCTATAGAATACGAAATAAAAATGTCAGCCTCTGGACGTTCAGTGACAGACAGCTTATCCATGAAACGATTAGGACGATCTTGTCGTAGCAGTATCGAACCTGCATTCTCCCGCAGGCTTGTCCCCTTTCAAGAGTTGGCGTACAATGAAGCTGGAACCAGGTCTGCTTCATTTACGGTAGGTTTAGTGATAACACTGAATAGAGTATGTGTTCTCTTATCGTCTGTTTATATTGTCCAATACAGGCCTACGCATTTACACAGTGACACGTTGTTTGCTCGCTGGTCCACACAACGATTTTAGAAAGTGTCCATTGAAATTATGTCACCGGAATCGTCAGCCGGGGTAACTCAGTCGGTATAGCGACTGGCTACGGGCTGGACGACACAAGGGTTGGAGTTCGAGTCCCGGTAGGATCATGATTTTCTCACCTCCATGTAGTCCAGAGCGGCTCTGGGGCTCGTCCAGCATCCTATCCAGTGGGTACCGGGATCTCTTTCCTCAAGGATAAAGCGGCCGGGGCGTGAAGCTGACCACCTACCGCTAATGCAGAGGTCCAAAAAACATGGATCTACATATCCACTCCCTCATACGCCTTCATGGCGTAGTGCTTAAGTAGTTAAGCACAGGGAGAGCTTGCCTCAATAGCCTACATTTGGGCCACTTTTGGGCTCTCCCTTCTCCCCCTCCTCATGTTCTTAGTTCGTCAGCTGTTTCAGCTTCGGAGATAGGCCGTTGCTCCGTACGCCATATTGCCGTCACAAAATCATCTACGTGTTTAAATATTAAGTTTCTTCTTGAAGATGCTGCCCGAATGTCAGTTTTATGTTTTTGGTCTGAAGACGATCGCAAGTTTCGCTGCGCTCTCTGAAAGGCTGTAAGAAATCGTGAATCTTGATTAACAGTGCACACTAACTTAATGTCTTCATGGAGCTGAACCCTTCTTGAGAAGCCGCCAATTGTGCAGTTACTCGAGAACTTCCCAGTATTTTACGGAACCCGAAGGTTCATTACCGTGTTCACAAGTGCCCTCACTGGTCCCTATCCTGAGCCAGATCAGTGCAGTCCATACCATCCATGCCTGTCCCTCTAAGATCCATTTTAATATCATCCAATTACCTACGTCATGGTCTCTTTCCTTCTGGCTTTACCACCAGTATCCTGTAAGCATTCCAATTCACCATTTGTGCTATATGACCTGCTCAGCTCATCCTCCTTGACTTGATCATTCTAATTATACTTGGAGCCGAGCGGTCTAAGGCATGTACTGTCTTCGCTCGCTTGGAAACCGGGATCGTGGGTTCGAATCCCACTCAGGGCATGGATGTTTAGTTTGTGTCTGTGTGTTTTTCTGTGTTTGTGTACAGGTAGAGGCCTTGCGACGAGCTGATCACCCGGCCAAGGAGTCCTACTGAACGTGTAAGATCTAGAAAAATCGAAGTGAACGGAGAAGTTCATGGAGGTAGGCCTAGGCCCACTGGGGCTGTAGCGCCAAGGGGGGAAAAATTGTGCTTGGTGAAGTGTACAAGTTATGAAGCTCCTCATTATGCAGTTTTCTCCAGCCTCCTGTCACTTCATCTCTCTTCGGTACAAATATTCTCCTCAGCACTTTGCTCTTAAACACCTTGAGTCTGTTCTTCTCTTAATGCCAGAGACCAAGTTTCACACCCCAACAGAACCACAGACAAAATTATAGTTTTGTATACTCTAATTTTTACGTTTTTAGGCAGCAGGCTAGAAGACAAACGCTTCTAGACTGAGCGGTAGCAAGTATTACCCAAATTCAATCTCCTCTAAATTTTTTCCTGAACCATGTTTTGATTTGTTATTGTCGTGTGAATTGTGCGACATTTTCAAAGCCGACAACAGCAAAGCAAGTAAAAAAAGTAAAGGTATTCCTGTAACAGGCCGTGGAGGCCCATAGGGTTGTGAGAGGTCGAGGCGCCCACATATTCTAGACAATTGGCTCACAGATGGCGGTGAGGTTGTCAGCCTTACGCGCCGACCGCACCTTTACCCCCAGGAACATTTCTGGTACTCATTTCTGTTAGGGCCCCCATACACACACAGTGTGGCCTCCAGTTCGGCCTGCACAGTTGAAGACTGAAAGGCAAAACTGACGTGTGTGGTGTGGCCGGCCGGCTAATCGTTTGGATTGTTGGCCTGTGGGAAACCCGTCAGTCCGTCAGTTCTGCCTGCAGGCCCATAGCACGTGACGTGTGTGACTCAACATTATACTCGTAGGCTGGAAGACCGTAATTGTGGCATGAAACCTGCCGCTTTATCTGCGCGTGTATGGGGAGGAAAGGGAGGGGGTAAACTGTCACAGTTTTGCCTGTAAGGTCGATCGGAAGGCCAAACTGTGTGTGTATGGGGGGGCCTTAGAGGCTGAGTCGACCCCAGGGCCATAGTGTGGATGGAAGGATTAGGTAAATTGAAAAAATCCACCTCATCGGGATTCGATTCCGCGACCTTCCGGCTTGTAGCATAGTGCCTCAACAAACTACGCTACCACGTGCCCATAGCACTGCAATAGTTCGGTTGTTATTCTGTTGGACCAGTACTATACGTCGCTACCAAGCCGAACTGCGATGGCTAACCTATCTGAAGATATAATGTTCGTGATTCCATTGGGACAAAAGGAAGAATTAAAGAAAATTACAAATAAGTATCAGTTGTTTGTGGTCTTTTCTTTTATTTTGTTCACTTCATCCACTGTCATGTCTCGCCCCTTTATATGTTGCGAAATCTAGCCTTTATTCTTCAAGAGGTCCAAATGTTTCGGTCCTAAAGTAGCCAGGCTTGTTTCAAAAATTCACCACCGGTAAATTGTCTGTAATATGAAGCAATACCCGGAAACTTCGCATGCTAATGTAAACAATCTGTAGCGAAGTATATGGGAGAATGGCTGTTAGCCTGGTTGCGCTAGCCGCATGTGATGTAAGCAATCTGTAGCGAAGTATATGGGAGAATGGCTGTTAGCCTGGTTGCGCTAGCCGCATGTGATGTAAGCAATTTGAAATGTGCCTAACTTTTCAACTACATATATTTCTTTTCAGTTTTAGTAATATCGCTTGAAAACAAAGTTCTACAAGTCACACCTGCAGAACAGGCAACGCACAACGTTTTTGAATTTCTATCACATCACAAGTTTCCGCACTCCGCCATTAAAATTCTCTGCCGTTTCTTTAAAACAGAGTTTTGCGTGCCTACCGAGTGTCATGCGTGCTAATGGTCGCTCCTTTTGTAAGCCTGCTTTCTTTGACACTTTTCAAGATGTGCTTTACGCATTTTGGACAGCCCTCTTTCAATTAGCTACCATCAGCGTCTGCTGCGTAAAATAAAAACGTTACGTCATTAATATATTACTTACGAAAGCGAAATGGTTCCACGAAACAAGCATAGCCGTGAGGTACAATTACGGTTTATCATCATTCAGAAGTTACATGTTCACCCCCCCCCAAAATAAAAAGAATTTAGCTGGAGGGCATACGTCATTTACTTCGTGTTTAAACAGATAATAAAATGTCCTATTTATGTCTATTATAGTCTATAAAACTTACCTTCAGAAAGAATCAGTTGTGTGTTTAATGGTACAGCGAATCACATTAATTTGGTTCTGTTACGATTCAAAAGTGACAAGTAATTTACTGAAATATGGCTTACATTTAAGAAGGCGTTAACTGTATTGTCACCAGTTTATGGCTCCGTAACAAACAATCACGGGTTCCGGATTGGATGATTGGATTTATTTACGCTTTCGTTTACAATCTCGCTTAATCACAGTCAATTACAACAGCTAACAATCAATCTACTGCCAAGGACTCGCACCATTCTGACTGGACTACAACTGTCATCTCTTCTACTGTGACTGACTTGGTTCTGATTTACGAATCAATCACTTTCGAATGAATTACGAATGACAAATGACTTACGAACGAAGCACTTCTCAAGTCAAAGTCAAAGTCACATTGCTACTGACGGTCAGTCAGTCTGTCTGTCTAGGTGTCGAGCCCCGGCTGGGGCTCATGACCAGATGTTTCTTTTTGTAAAAAAGTTACTGTCCTCTACATGTGGAGCTTCGCTAGGAGCCCGACAGAAGCCGTTCTACAGAGAATCGAATTTGTTACGCAGTCATAAATTGAGCGTTGCTGTATCTGTTACAAAACTTCCATTTACTCGAAATTCCTTTATTACGAAATACAACGGGAAGTAAAACCATGAAAGAACAGTTTAATTCCATCTCGAAAGAGGAGAATATACGGCAAGATAATAAAATCGTATCTTCTCGCTGATATATAGAGAATTCAGGTTCAAGAACATGTTGTAGGATACAATTTTGCCATATCATTAGGCGACCCTCATATAAAAAGGATAATTCTCAAGGATGTAAGTTTGTGACTGATGAGTCATGACAGATTTGGAAAGATTCTGTCCTCATCAGTATTGAGATAATGTCATTCTTCCATCTGTTTACAGATGTTGCGAATCCTTCGGCAAATGTCATTCAAGACAACTGTTCCCGGCCAAATTTCGAACCGGTTATCACCATGATAGGTCCGCGAAGTAGAAATAATGTGTTAATGGGCGCCGTATATAGTGGTGTTCTGTTGAAATCGCGTGTAAAGGCAGAATAACTAATAACTACTTTCAATATGACTAAATTTTAAGTTACTATTATAAGGAAGCAACATCATGTTTTTAATAAATTAAATTTAAACCATTCTATATTAAAACTCAATGTAGGAATAAATGTATCTGTGAATTTCAAAATCCACAACATTTTAAAAACATTAACAAGAATAGATGTTTTTTTCTAGACGGCTGACTTCAACACTTGCTTCTACCAATAAACTGGCAAGATGTCTGTGGTAGCAGTCCTTTGGAAACAAACCATAAAATTAAGAAACCTGTACATAAGTGCATATCAGGGTTTGCCGAACTGTCGGAAATAAAGGAATTTAAATTTAATATGAAGCCGATCACAGTGGCCCCTCAGTCTAAGACATGAACTTGTCTTCTCTCGCTCGGACGGTTGAATCGTGAGTTCGAAACTCACTCAAAATATGGATGTCTGTGTGTGCGTTTATTTTGTGTTGTCCTGTGTTTAGGTGCGGACCCTGCAACGGGCTGATCACTCGTCCAAAGAGTCCTACCGATTCTGTAAAAAAATATTACGAAACTGAAGAAGAGGCCAGGGCCTAACAAAGGTCTGTAGAGCCATTGATGAATGAATGAACGGATGAAATTTAATAAGGAAAACCATCATAGATATACTGCAACAAAATTTGTTTTTCTTTCTCAGCTGTTTCTTTTTAAGCACGCAGCAACTTGTGAACTGTCCCACGCACGTCTGTGAACTAAGCTTCTTGACGTGTAGCCTGTGGCTCTGATGTAATTATGTCTAAACTTCGACAAAAGATAAGCGTTATGCTCAATAAACGATCATCACATGAACATTACTCTCATGCAGCATGAAGAAAACAATTACGGACCATGAATATTTCAACTCCGAACTCATTTTATCGTCATTAACTAATCGCCGATTTATAACTTGTTCTTCTCACATTAGCTCAGATTAAAGAGGAAATAGCTCGACGTCGTTTATCTTAACTTCTTTCGGGGTTTGTAAATATCTTAGTCTACAATTGCGTAATTGTATCACTTTTGATCTAAAATATGCATAACCGTCCAGCAAGGGTCGACCGGTCTTAAAATGTCAGATTTGAAGGCACGTGTAAGACGGAACGTCAACGACCAGGGTACACATGTAAACGGGAATCTCTTGTAGCGCAGGCCTACTGTACTCGTAAATATGGGGCACGCGGTAGCGTAGTTGGTTGAAGCACTAAGCAACAAGCCGGAAGGTCGCGGGTTCGATTCCCAATGAGGTCACTAAATTTTTCAATTGACCTAATCCTTCCAGCAGCACTATGGCTCTGGGGTCGACTCAGCCTCTAGCAGAATAGCAGGAATCTTCCTGTGGCGTAAAGAGTGGCCGGCTCGTAAGGCTGACAATCTCCCCGCCATCTGTTAGCCAACTGTCTAAAAAAATGTGGGAACCTCGACGTCTCACAGCCGTATGGACCTCCACGGCCTCTTACAGGGATAAAACGCTGTAATTATTTAGTTATTCTTGGCATTTGATACGAATTATGGTTTCCTCTGTCGTACAAGTTTTCTAAACTCTCATCTGTACAAGTTGTGAGGCTCTCTGAATGGAAATTAGCCCATTACATAGTGTTTAAGGTCACTGGTCAGCACATAATGATCTACATATCGAGTGGAATTTTATCTTGCGATCTCAGGTCTTAAATCTGAACGTATTTTTAGAGAATACAATGCGGTTATTTGAGAGTGATCTGCTGTAGCTGATTCCTCGGTCGCGGATATTTCTACCCTGAAGATGGAGGCGATACGTTCCTCCGAAACGTCGGTTCACACAAGAACTACGCGGCACCACATATCAGAAGACGGCATTCTTAATAGTCACCTCCGTAAAAACCTCAAATCTTACATAAGTTAATGAAGAAACCTGAATGGATAAAACGTTCCGGAAAGCCAGACGTAAGTTGGAGATGATATTATAATAGATCCGTAAGAAACGGGTTTGTCGGTGTGGCTCGGATTTATCTGCCTCACAATAGGAACCAGTGGCTGAGTTCTATCAGCATGAAAGCGGTCAATTCATTGACTAGCATAAGGACATTCACTGCACTGTACGACGGTTAGCATAAATCATGGAATGTACTCTATGAAGTTTGTTAAAAAGACTGGTTAATATTTCGGCCGTTAGACTACGAAGCTCATTCTAACGTAATTTTCTCCATTATTTATTATTTTATCTCACAGAAATTTAAATATTGGTCTTGGCGCCTTAACGTCGTACAGTTCAACCATCACAATGCTGTCTATAGGTGCCAAGCTGTGGATTTCTTTTTCTGTAGGATAATAGATTATGGCACTGAAAAAAATGTAATATATCTTCCGTAATTTATGCATTACCTCGTTATCATAAAATTGTTCAAATTACATTTCATTTGGAAGAGGTTGTGGCATAAAATGCGAGCCTTTAGTTTCTTAGGTTCGTAATGACATGAACGCAAGAGTAAAAGGAGAAAAAGAGGAAAGAAAGTCGTTTAGTTGCTGCATATCAGATCTGAAGATCGCGAGGAGAGGGTTTCAGCCGCAAGGCTAGTTACGAGTTACGTGATAGGAGCAACTATCTCATTTTCTATTGACAAGCAGAGTACTTCGATGCACACCTTCAGCGTTACCGAACCCATAGTGGGGTCTTGTCTCCCCTGAAAATATGGTTGGATGACTAGTTTTTTAACGACGCTGTTTCTGACTTTGAGGGAGGAACATAGACTGAAAAATACAAAAGATATAGCAGTACAGTTGGCTCTAAGAAGGAAAGGAATTTGAGAATGGAAGATACTGTAGCGTGTTTCGTGTGTCACGCTACCGACAGATTCACGTAGGCCTCAAATTAAGTAGAACCTTTATTGTTCTTCCCCTTACACAATCACAAGTACAATTACTGTTCACTGTAACCCCTCAACTGTTTTCTGCGGCGGATGTTCCACGACACTTTACTTCGAAGGCTGGATAAGGGCTAACTTCTCCGAAGGCTGGATGACGGCTGGCTTCTTAGCTGGCTCTATGAAGACTGAAGGCTTCTCGTCGAAGCTGGGCTATTTGTAACCTTGCCCGCTGTTAGGCAACGAACCCTTTGTTATAACAGTGGAAACGTCGCTTTGTTGGCTCCGCGTTTCCTACGCAATAACCCATTGTTATCGCGTTGTCTCTGTGGGAACCTTCGCATATTCTCGTAACCGTGGAGATTCCTGTTAGAACTACAATAGAGCAATTGTTGTTTCCTATGCAACGGTCTATTCTAGTGTTTCCATAGAAACACCAGACACGTTACAATACGTAAGAACAATCTACAGGATATATATACGCAGCTATCTTAGGGCAGTGAAATCAAAAGGAAGGCATAGAGCAGTGGGTGTAGTTTGGTACAGAAGAAATAGGAAGGGATAAGATATTTGGTTAGCTGCTTGTAATGTCGAGGAGACGTGAAGATCAAAATAAAAATTAATTTTCGTTAAATTGTTATTGAGGATATAAACTGAATTGAGTCGTATTCAATGGGAATTTTTGTTATTACCTAATGTTCGATTTAGAGAAGATTATTTCAAGGCAACGTTGTCATCAATACCTTTTGCGTCGTCTCTTTCCATTAAACACATGATCTCTGGGACATTATTTATCACATCTTTTGAAGTCCGTCTCCGGTCTAGAAAACCGAAATTAACGGCCGTGGGGCTTCGTTGCACTGACCACTCAAAAACCTTCAATCCGCAAAATTGGCACTAATTTCGCCGACAAGCGGCGGTCGCTCGGTCAGTATAATTAGCTAGCGGACTACAGGACACGGATTTTCAAGTCCGTCTGAATTCCACAACACATTTAATCACCTCTTTTCACTAACTATGTGGTCGTATCTAATTGGACATCATCCATATCCTCTGTTCTGATCAATCACGGCTTCATCTCCGTCTCACTACATTCTTTCAGCCGTATACCAGAACTTGCAAACTCGCACCTTAAATTCATTAACCCCGAAGAGAGCCGTTTCAGTGCTTGTAGAAATATTGGAAAACCGTCAACATCCCAAGCGGCGTATCCCCGAAAGCGAAGTTATGCGAATGTCATTAAGTCAATCAGTCAGTTAAGATCTATATCAAATTGCAGACCATATTTGTCATTGAATAAGATTAAATGATTATGAACAACGAATCTCGCATTAAAGATTGGACAGAAAGTGCTCCTAGTCTGTAATAAGAAACTATGCCAGTTTTCAACTAAAAGTAATATAAAAAATTTTAAATAAAAACTACTCCGCCTAAGCATCGAGCGAGATAGTACTTCCAGAATGGAGGTCAGGATTATTACTGCTTGAGTTGATTTATATGGCAGTGAATCGGGCGCATGCGTGATTTGTGGTGTGTTAATTGTTCATAAGTTCCCTAGTCACATTAGTATTTCGTCTGGAATTTAATTATAGGTTTGTCTAATTAAACGATATTCAGGAAAGCAGTGAGTGAAATCTAAGATTTATACAAAGACTTGGCCGGGCCATAGCTCAAGCGGTCAGTCGCTGGCTTCCCACCGCGGCGGCCCGGGTTCGATCCTGGGTCTGGTCAAGTGGGATTTGTGGTGGACAAAGTGGCGCTGGGGCGGGTTTTCTCCGACTATTTAGGTTTCCTCTGCCAATCTTCATTCCACCAAATACTCAATCATCATAATCACCCGGGGAAGGCTACAGTAGACCAATCAGTGGCCGCCGTGCCGAGTGGACCCAGTTGGACTCCACCCCCACTAAGCGAATATACGAAGACTCACTCACTCTCACTCATGGAGCTTCTTGTGAAGCTACCAATTGTGCAGCTACTCCAGAACTTCCCAGAATTTTATGGAACCCGAAGGTTCATTACCGTGCTCACAAGAGCCCTCCACTGGTCCCTATCCTCATCCAGATCAATCCAGTCTATACCATCCAATCCTATCTCTCCTAGATCCATTTTAATATCGTCCACCCACTCACACCTTGGTCTTCCCAGTAGTCCCTTTCCTTCTGGCTTTCCCACCAATATCCTATACGTATTCCTCTTCTCCCCCATTCATGCTACATGCCCTGCGTATCTTGTGCTCCTTGACTTGTTCATTCTAATTATACTTTTAGAAGAGTACAAGTTATGAAGCTTCTCATTATGCAGTTGGCTACGTTTCCAAATGTCTTCTCATATATAAACAATACAGAGACTGTATAAAATAAGCTAAATTTGATATAAATGCATAAAGGTAAGATAAAATTGTCCCTCTGCTTAACTAATCAAGCACTACGTCATGAAGGCGTAAGGGGGAGTGGATGTACAGAGCCAACTTTTCTTGATCTCGGCACTAGTTGGAGGTGAGTGATCAATTTCACTCCACCGCCCGCTTTATCCACGGGAAATGAGCCCCTGGTACCCACTGAATAGGAAGCTGGGTGGACCTCAGAACCGGTCTGAATGACGTGAAGAACACAAAATTCTTTACCCTACCGGGGCTCCAACTTCGACCCCGCGGCCGTCCATCCCCGCAGCCAGTTGCTATACCGACTGCGCTATCCCGGCTCCCGATATATCAGCATACACAGAGATAAACCAGAAAATCTCATTTTAAAAAATTCAGGCCTATTGTGACTATTTTTTTAATGCTAGTGGGGTGGGCCTAAGTCCCTTGTACTGCGGCCACATCTGGCCTATTGTACCAGCCCCAGATAATAGGTGAAGGTAATTGTGGAGCAATTGATGGAATGAAGATTGGCAGGGGAAACCGAAGTACTCGGAGAAAACCTGCCCCAGCGCCACTTTGTCCACCACAAAACCCACTTGACCAGACCCAGGATTGAACCCGGGCCGCCGCGGTGGGAAGCCAGCTACTAACCGCTTGAGCTCTGGCGCGGCCCTACTGTGACTAAGTGCTGATACTATATAACATTAATCCGCTTCTGAAAACTTAACGTTCTTGAAAACATCCGTAGTAGAAGAACCCGCGGTTGAGGTATACTAGAGTCTGTGGGAGATGGGGGTTATGTTCTCCATGGGCATGCTTACAGTCACCAATGTCTGAGTTTCATATTCTTTCAGTAAACACATGTGAACAAGGCAGCAACATAAAAACAATGCAAGCTTATAAGGTAATAGTGAAGAGTAATAAAATGGTAAGAAAGGTACAATTTGGGGGCCACTGCACATCGCAGTGGGAGCAGTGACACCGCATGGACACGTTGCTTGAGGAGTGCATGACAGAGAGAGGAAGCTGTGCTGTTACGGAGAGAATCTGGCGGGCTGGTATGCGAAACAATGCACAATATGGAGCTAAGCTACGAGGATGCGGTTATTTGAAAGTCTAATTCCGTGCAAGACTGTGTATACACGAATATTTACACCGCGGATG
Source organism: Cryptotermes secundus (assembly GCF_002891405.2). Classification (NCBI taxonomy): domain Eukaryota; kingdom Metazoa; phylum Arthropoda; class Insecta; order Blattodea; family Kalotermitidae; genus Cryptotermes; species Cryptotermes secundus. Next base: position 729,853 of record NW_019745078.1, read on the forward strand.
GAAGACTGGATTACAGAAGGAAATATGCGTAAACACGAAAATCCGCCCTAGGATATCCCGCCATTTCAAAGAAGTTACTTTGTTTATAGTTGCTATGTGGAGAGGTTTTTTAATTTTTTTTTTTAATTTCGCTTAGTGGGGGGTGGAGTCCAACTGGGTCCACTTGGCACGGCGACCACTGATTGGCCTATTGTACCTGCCCCGGGTGATTATGATGATGGAGAAATTGGTGGAATGAAGATTGGCAGGAGAAACGGAAGTACTCTGAGAAAACCCTCCCAAGCGTCACTTTGTCCACCACAAATCCCACTTGACCAGACCCCGAGATCGAACCCGGGCCGCCGCGGTGGGAAGCAAGCGACTAACTGCTTGAGATGTGGAGAGGTAACTTCATGCCTATCAACTTGGCTAAAGTGGTAAATCTTCTGATGTGTATTCGGGAGATTTTCGGTTCAAATCTCGGTTTGTACACCTATTTTGACTGAGGTTTTTTTGTGGATTTTCTCAGTTCATCCAGGCACATATNTTAAATCTTAATGACAGGCAACAGTAGCATGCCTAATTTGACTCGCTTATTCTTGTAACAGCAAGAATATAGTTACATACAAGTACTGAAACCGCGACGAAATATCAGTAAGAACTAAGAGGAGCCTACAGTAAATTACAGTAAAAGCCATAGATGAAGAGGGAAGTGTCCAAATATACAAAGTAAAATATAAATATTCCGGAGAAGAATTACATAGATAATATCAATAATAAAAAACTCCGTGGTTTTAGTCCGCAAGCGAACTATACCGACCGAGCGACGGCCGTTTGTCGGCGAAGTTAGTGCCAACTTTAGGGGATAGAGGGTGTGCGTGGTGAGCGCAACGAATCCCCACGGCCGTTAATTTCGGTTTTCTAGACCGGAGCCAATATTTTTCCATTCAGTTAGCTCCTCAGTTATCCTCACGAGGCTGAGTGGACCCCGTTCCAGATCCACTACTTCTCAGAAAATCTGGTAGCGCCCGGAATCGAATCCGGACCTCTGGATCTGTAACCAGGAACTCTAACCACTAGACCACAGAGGCGGCCAATATCAATAGTAATAATAATAATGTCAATTTTAGTGGTGTGTCTATAGACGGGGTATGGATTGAATGGCCACTTATACAAATCACTCGGAACAAGTAATTACAGTGCTGCTGCTAATCACAATTCACAGATCACCGCAGCATCCACTATGTCTTTTTCCAGCCTGCTGTGTCTTCAACAGCCTTCCCTAGCAACGGTTTCCAACAGTGGAAATTATTCAGCTTCCCGCGCTCATGTCGTTGCTGATCGGCGAATATCCCGCAACTGAACTCTCTCACTCAGCAACCAACTACTGCATTTCACTTCACTCCACTTCACTCAACTTCACTCAACTGAACTGGTCAGAGTCAGAGAATCAGATTTACCTTACGACTGACGGTTTGCCGCCAATAAGTTCGTCTTGGTGAAAAGCATCATGAGACTCGCGACCAGTAATTATTTTCTTCAACTGTGCACTTGCGATCATAGTCCTTATGTAACATCGTCTCTGACGAGAGGATGAGTTTGACGTTTGCAGTTGCTGCTGGACTTCGTCAGTGCAGTCATTCTCAGGTCCGAGTCAAGCGGGACTCATGACCACATTTTACCATGTAAGATTCGAGATCCCCCAACCTGGAAGGTCAGGTGCCCGTATTTATATCGCCCAGGAATAGGGTGACCCAGTTATACCTCGGGCACTGGTTTCCCTTTTCGCCACCTCCTACGACTCACAGGGCTACGGAGGAGTTATTCGACCCCAACTCCAGACGGGGACTGAACTGGTCAAAGTCAAAATCAAAATCAAATTCAGACTCCAAGTTATGTTACGACCGGCGGTCAGTCGGCCAGTCTATCTTGGAATAAAGCTCCCTTCTGTCAAAGTCACATTGCGACAGACGGTCCATCAGTCAGTCAGACAGTCCTGGTGTCGAGCCCAATCTGGGGCTAAGACCAGATATTTATTACTGTTTACAATTTCGGTCTTGTTTTTGTGGGGTGCCCTCTCTGACAAGAAGAAGGGTCTGTCTTTTGTATTGTCTGCAATAATAAGCCATTTGTCATAATGAAAAGATATTTACATTTTACATGTTAAACATGTTAATAAATGTATATGAAATATATACCGGGCCTCTGTCGGTCCAGGCTCAGTACAGCAGATATTGCCCATTTCTAGTAGCTTCCGCTAAGGTGTCAGAGACAGAGTTACTTTACGACTGGTGGTTTACCGCTTGGCGTCAGACCCTTGAGGCCCACGACCAGAGATTCTTTTTCTCAACTGAACTCTTGCGGTAATAGTCCTTATGTAACATCCTCTCTGACGAGAAGATGGGGTTGTCTCTTGTGAATGGTGCTATTATCTTCAAGATAACTCCTCGGCACGGACCACTTAGAAAACACCCAGTTTACATTGTAAGTGTACTCGTATTGTTATGTGCATCTCGTTTCCGCCAGAATATGTGTATCTATCTGTCTATCTATGGCTATACAGCCTTTGTGGACCTCAGCGCTGTCTCAGTTTCTTAATCCTATACACAGTCGATAGGACTCCTTGGTCGGGGGATCAACCCGTCGCAATGCCGCTACCTACACACAGAGAAAAACACAAACAAAGAATAAACGCAAACAGACGTTCATGCCTTCAGTGGGATTCGAACCCACGGTCCCAGTGTTGGACTGGGCGGAGGCGGTTCATGTCTTAGACCGAATGGCCACTGTGATCGGCTTTAAAAATTTGCTTAGGCTTAATATAGCCAAATGTGGTTTTTAATATTGAAAAGGCGGAACAAACAGGATTTAATTTTTGTAATATATATTTGAAAAATACAGTACATAGAGAGACATTTTGAAGATAAATTAATTGAACTTGTTAGTTAGAAAAGAAGATGCCCAGTGGCTGAAGGGCGGACGTGTTCCCTTTTACATCTAAGCAGTGCTGTCGCTATGGAACTGGACAGTTCAGCAAACACTTTATTTCACACACACAAAAACACACACATATACAGAGAGAGCTTGCAAGAAGACATTTCTCCCGTTCTCGTAATCCAGTACAGATGAAGAAATGGGGCGGAAGTGAATTGGTAAGTTACAAGACCAACAATTTATGAAGTTACTGAGAACTTGGTAATTTGATGAACATATCGCCTACGCCTTCAGGGTTCAGGAACAAGAAAGCAGCACGGAGAATACAGCAAACTCTGCCCTGCAAGAAAGGCGACATGTTGCTCCGAAATGTCCTTTGACTTTCAACGAACTACACGGGTTATTTCCCAGAAGACAGAACTCTCCATAATCCCTTTGTAAGAAACTCACATCCTGTTCAGCTCCATAATTTGTATCTTTACCTTTTATTATGGAAAACAAATATAAGATTTTTTGTCGCTTCAACAGTACCGCAGTTGTTACGTGAGAACAGACAATCGGACACTGCGTTCGCTTTGGACAAGGAACGTAAAATAATCCTGACGTTACTAATTTGAAACTCATTTCCTAAGGTGAACTTCTGTTGGCGTACAAAGAATAATTATTTAGAGTGGGTTTGGATTCGTTTCTTTCTTACTCAAATGGTCATAGAAAATGGTCTTGTATTACAGAATTTATTGTGAGCATGAGTTAATTATGAAGGGACCAGTATTTTATTGTCACATGTTAGAGTGACTTTCAACGGGGTTTTGGATTGGAGATTGGATTTATTGACGACTTACAGGTCATAAGTACACTTAAATATGATACTATTGCTAATTTCAACACTTTACAAATCACTACAGCACACGCTAAATCATTTCAGTCTGCTGCAGTCTCCACTAGTCCACTAGAGTACTTCAATCATCATAATCACCCGGGGCATGCTACAATAGGCCAATCAGTGGCCGCCGTGCCGAGAGGACTCAGGTGGACTCCACCCCCCTTTAAGCGAATTGCTTCCGCTTAGAGCTCTGCACTTCTCTGTATTTTATGTTTGTGTTATGCTTATGTGTTAATACATTAATGTTCCCGAGTTAGTGTCGAGTCTGAAAACACGCGCCTACTTTCCTTACAAGCATTGATGAGTAAGGTACAGCTACTCCTGTAAATAAACCGTGGAGGTCCATAGGGTTGCGTGGCGTCGAGGCTCACATATTTTCTAGACAATCGGCTCACAGATGGCGGTGAGGTTGTCAGCCTTAGCGCCGGTCGCCCTTTACCCACATGAAAATTCCTGATACTCATTTCTGTTAGAGGCTGAGTCGACCCCAGGGGCATATTGCGGTTGGAAGGATTAGGTTAATTGAAAACTCCAAAGACCTCATCGTGAATCGAACCCACGTCCTTTCGGCTTGTAACAATACCTGAACGAACTATTCTACCGCGTACTTTGATGGGACTTGTGATTTAATTTTTCTTTAAGATATTTTCTCAGTACATAGGAGGATAATAATAAAATGAAACTGCAGTAAATGTGGACTAACGGTGAACTGAATCATGCCGGACTCTTGTGAGCATGAGACTAGTAACTTCTGAAGGGGGACGCTGTTTCACGCAGTTAGGTTGTTTAGTCCGTACATTATCTCTACTTAGGTATTCCTCTTGTCGGTTCTAGTGAAGATCTGTTCCGGCTGCGAAGAGGGTGCGTTACCCGCCATGAAAGTAGGTCGCTCTGGCTCCAGTCTGGGCCGCAGTTAATCTCTGAGCTTATCTCGACTGCTTAACACCGGCTACAAGTAGGGTACCCCGTTTTATTGGCAGGTAAACACGATGTAGTATCAAACACACGAAACTCGGTCGATCCAGAAAACATAAGCGTTCCTTGAAAATTCAATTTCTTTTTAATTTCCGTGCCCATTTTATGAGTCCTTAGTTCTTTGTTACATCTGTGACCAAAGTATACAGATAAGTCAAATAAGATCTTTGAACACAGAATTACTGGGGTTCTGAGCTTTTTCCATCGTTCGGAATTTTAGGTAATAGAGGACACGACGTTTCGGAAACTGGATCTGTTTCTTTCCTCAGGTGAGAAAGGAAGACATGTACACAGTTGGGCCCCTTAGAAAAGAGCTAGTCTCAATCACTGGATTGTGCTATTGTTGCTAACGTCACTGTTTACGCGGAAGTGTGTTTACTGGGCCGTTGCTTAGAAAGGGGTTGCATGACCCCGTTGTACCACCGCTGCTCGACGTGGATCACATAGAAAACACAGCCTAATCTATTGCTGCGTGTTGGACCGTATTTACAGAGCTGTTGCCTGGCAACGCCCTGATTAAATCCTTTACAGTATATTGTGTTAAAGAAGAGTTCTGTCTCCTAGGATGTAACTCTGTGTAATCCTTTGAAAATCAAACAGTGTTTCGGACAGGCATCTTGCCTCCATCTTCAGGATTCAAGAATAACCCAAGCAAGAAACCGGTATGAGTCGTGTAGTAAGCAGAGCCTGAATTTCAGCGTACTACACGCTGTTATGTCCCAGAAGATAGAATTCTACGTAATCAACTCTGTGAAAACCTCAAATCCTGCGTGGTATGTTCAGTTGTTCTGTGTTCGCTCCTTGGCCACTGCCCTTATTGATCTGTAGAGGCTATACAGCTGTATTTCTGATATATAAACAGTGCTGTATTTGCAGTGTCAGAAAGTTTTGAAAATGACAACTGAGTGCGCTGATAAAACGAAGACTGATTTACAACACCAGTAACTTGGCACGCATGTTTTTATCAGAACATAAAATTGTCTTCTTCAAGGAAAAATATTTTAACCCAAAGCACTTCAAATTTTGCTCAGTTGTAGTCTAATATACAAACTTGGCTTCGAAATTCGATATACGTTACACATATGTGTCGCGCTATTTGTCCGAAATCTGTCGCATGCGGACTTTCTATAGACGGAGCAATATTCCAAAGTACCCGTTCTTCTTCAGGGGTTTTCTTCAAATAATCTGTGCTTAAAGTATGAAATTATATCCACATTAACCTTTTTCTGTTTTCTAAAAAACGTCTAATGAGGTAACAGGAAGTTCTTGGAAGAAATAATCGCCTACTTTCCTTTGATAGGACACGGACCCCACTGAAAACAAAGACACACCGGAAGTAAGGTGACGTCATAAGCTTCCTAACAAAAATTAAATGAGTACAGAGCCGATCGCAGTGGCAGCGAAGTCTAAGGCATGAACCCTCCTTCGCCCGCTCAAACACTGGTGTGCTGGGTTTAAAACCCACTCGAGGCGTAGATGTCAGTGTGTGCGTTTATTCTGTTTGTGTTGTTTTGTGTGGGGAGCATCCTTGCGACGAGCTGATCCCCCACCTAAGGAGTCCTACCGACTTGGTATGCATTAAAAAACTTAAAAAGCGACCAAGTTCCGCAAGGGCTGTGGATCATAGATAGATAAACATATACAGAAGGGAAGACAGGAGACAGACAGCAAGTGATCTCATAAACATCCTTTTATTTTTTAAATGAAGAAAATAGGCTAAAAATGAGTCATGAGGACAATCCACAGAACAGTGTAAGAAGTAACACAACGAATACATTTTAAAAGTAGCGAGGGAACTTGATGTTTCACGGATCTCGTCTCCTGTTTTTGTCACATTTTCTTTCATTTCAGAGTATAAGATGAACCGATAAAAGCGAGAGCTTGTATATCCTTCTGCTTTGCATACACAGCACAGAACTGGATCTATGTAGTCAGCAAGTGGGCCTTAAGTTGGGCTTACATATTATAATAAGGTCAGTAAAGAAACTCCGTGGTTTTAGTACGCAAGAGAACTATATCGACCGAGCGACCGCCGTTTGTCGGTAAAGTTCATGCCAACTTTAGCGGATAGAGGTTGTCGCTTGGTCAGGGCAACGGATCCCCATGCGGCGCGTGATATATATATATATATATATATATACAGTAGAACTTGGTTATAACGTCATCAAAGGGACCTAAAAATAGTGTCGTTATAAACGAATGTCGTTGTAACCGAAATGGGCACTTCCACAGTAGCCTTATGTTAGTCACGTAAAAATCTACCAAAAACCGAGTTAAAATGTTGCATTTTTTAGTGAAATACGTAGTTAAGTACAGACTAACGTAACATTAACGTGGAATTGCCCAAATGTGTAATATCAAAGACATATTACAGCGCTTTTCACTGACAATACACACCGCACTAATACTGTATATTAAAGGTAGGCCTACTCACCAAATTACAGTAGATTACATCAATTGTTGTGCCTTACTGTACCTAGATACGAGTACAGTAATCAGTTATCTTCATCTGTTTCCTGTTACTTGCCCAATACACACTTTCTAAATTACGTTCAATGTCCATATCAGAGAAATTCAGGAATGAAAATGACGTTACGTACGAGGTTGATGCATTTGTGCATGTCGTACTAAGCAAGGTATAAAAACAGTTGCTTTATGAGGAATTAGTTCATACCATTGAATATTTGACGCAATAGACAAGGTGTCGCAGAAACCGATGTTGCTATAACCAAGTTTTACTGTATATATATTGCTACTGGTTCTGCATACCGCGACTCAGGAGGTTAGGTAATCTGGAAAGATCTGTGCCTAAGCCATGAGATTTTTTTTGCTAGTGGGGTGGAACTAAGTCCCTTGTACTGCGGCCACTTCTGGCCTATTGTACCAGCTCCAGATGATAGGTGAGGGTGATTGTGGAGCAATTGGTGGAATGAAGATTGGCAAGGGAAACCGAAGTAATCGGGGAAAACGTGTCCCAGCGCCACTTTGTCCACCACAAACCCCACTTGAACAGACCCGGGTTTGAATCCGGGCCGCCGCGGTGGGAAGCCAATGATTAACCGCTTAAGCTATGACGCCGCCCTAATTCATGAGGTTAGTAACTGGCATATACCAAATTGTAAAATCGTACCATGCCCTAGACATTTTGTTGAAATGCCTACTTCATTCTGAGAGGTCATACTCAAGGTCACTCGGTACAGTAGGCTTGAGCTTCAGGGTAACACAAAGGTCTCTTTCCCCGTGGCCTCTTCTCAGCACAAGGTTAAGTGGCCCTCGGGGGAAGATCAACCGGCGAAACAACACTTTTAAGTTAAGCAGTACATTTTACTTGCTCGTTTAAGAAAATGGAAATTCATGCACTTCCAAGATGTCTGATTATCTCCTTAATAGCAATAAACAAATACTATGTGTTTAATGGTACGTGTACTTATATATTGCTAAGGTCATTTTTGTGAAGTTGTCCTTTGGCCGTTCTTAATTTTATGTCGTGTTGAATTTTATGGTTCGGCAGATATAGCGAACAACAACAATGTTAGTAATGAATAGAAGTCGGCGTATTTTTTTTATTGCTAGTGGGCTGGGACTAAGTCCCTTGTACTGCGGCCACTTCTAGCCTATTGTACCAGCCCCAAATGGTAGGTGAGGGTGACTGTGGAGCAATTGGTGGAATGAAGATTGGCAGGGGAAACCGAAGTACTCGGAGAAAACCTGCGCCAGCGCCACTTTGTCCACCACAATTCCACTTGACCAGACCCGGGATCGAACCCGGGCCGCCGCGGTGGAAAGACAGCGACTAACCGCTTGAGCTATGGCGCGGCCCTAAGTCGACATAACAACGAACAGACATTATATTAAACAACCAGATGTTGCTGTAGACTCCTGATTATCTGGGATGAATGGGAATTTGATTCAACCAGATAAGCGGAGGCCCCAGATAATCAGTGAAAGGAATATGCAACTAATTTGTGAATTTGAATTTATGAAATCACAGATAAATCTATAATTGTGTTTTGCTAGAACGCTGTTCATAGAGAAACTCCTGTGCAGTTTCTGCATATTAAAAAGAAAATCCAAACAAAGTTTCCAAGTTCATGTTCATATTCCAAATAGGATTCCCTTCTTTTCGTTCTTGTCCCATTTTGGAAAGAAATTTCACACGAAGCTTATCTTTTGACATTGGACACAACATGAATTTCATTAAGAAATCCCGCTGTTAATTCTTCGCCCCCGGGTAATGTGCAATCTACTGTGTTTAGCTGGAAAACTGTATGTGATGTACTGTCCAGAAATTTAAACGTTGAGATTTATACTGACTCTGTGAATGAAAGTCCCTCTTGAAAACGGATATTTGCTCGTCTGGTCAATACCCCTCGCCTTGTGTAGATCAAGAAGATTCAGAAAAGTCCCACCACTGGGCCGAATTCTGAGTCAGTCCACATCGGCGTACCATACTGTGGCGCACAGACCCATTGCTAAGCGGTGAATCTGTAAGCAACAGCTGTTCTTATGCAATAGGCGAATAGACAACACCCGTTTCTAAGCAACGGTCCATGTATTGTTGGAGTATAAGAGTGGAAGCGGTATTTTCCATGTTGTTCGCGCCGAAATGTTATAAGCAGGGTCAATCGAGTTCCGGAGTTAGAGTTGTCAGCAGTTGTCAGAAATACAGTTGAGCGAAGTGATGTGAAATAGCTGGTTGATGAGTGAGGGAGTTCAGTTGTCAGTTGAAATTTAGCCTGTGAAGAGAAGACTATGAAGTTGGCGTGAAATGGCCGCCAGCCTGGAACCAAATTGGTCGAGTTGTCAGTTGATAAGAGTTCTGCACGGACGGCTCTGACTAGAGGACCTGAATGAGGGAAACTGTAGAATGTTCCACCGGTAGAAGCCGTTTCCAAGAAACGGCTAGTGGAGACAGCAATAGATTGAGGACAGTAGCCTCTGTGTGTCAGTGATCTGCAAAATATAGTTCCAACAGGTGTATACAGTGGTCACTAATCCATTCACCAATTCATATCCCGTCTATAGTCACACACCTTAAATCATGAAAATACATGTATTATCCTTTCCTGCATTGGCCAAATCTTCCAAGACTCTCTTTATTTCAGGTTTCTATTTAAAATTTTGGTATAAATTCTGATCCTCCCCATGCATGCTAAATGTCCTCCCTCTACCATTTGATAGTCGTGATAACATCTGGCGAAGTTTGTTAAGTTGCGCGTCGTTCCAATGAAAGACAATTTTTATTTAGTTTGTGGCTCAGGCATTTCATTTTTTTGCAGCAAATTACGATAGCAAACCGTGCTGCAAACTGCGGTCTTCCTGTTCCACAGCCGTGGCTTTAGTTTAAATTTCCACATTAATTTTTAAGCAAACAAATTTCTCTTATGTAAGATTTGAGGCTTTCACGGCGGTGACTATGAAGAAAGCAGTCTTCTGGGATTTGGCACCGTGTATAAGTGGTGTTAACCGACTTTTTCTTCTACCCTGAAGATGGAGGCGATACGTTCCTCCGAAACGTCGGTTAACACCACTTATACACGGTGCCAAATCCCAGAAGACTGCTTTCTTCAAATTTCTCTTATATAATGAGTTTTGAGACAGCCTCTTTGGTCTAGTGGTCAGAGATCCTAGCTGCAGATCCAGAGATCCGGATTTGATTCCCGGCGCTACCAAATATTCTGAGAGGTAGTAGGTCTGGAACGAGGTCCACTCATCCTCGTAAGGGTAACAGAGGAGCGTTTTCAAGGAAATAGAGCCTCCGGTCTAGAAAACAGTAATTAACGGCCGTGGGGATTCGTTGCACTGACCACGCGACACCCTCTATCCGTTAAAGTTGACACTAACTTCGCCGACAAGCGGCGGTCACTCGGTCGGTATAGTTCGCTTGTGGACTAAAACCACGGAGTTGGTTTTAATAAATTTTGGAAACACTGTTCTAGAATACTGCGCTACTTTCTCAGCTCGAGACGTCTGCAACCTGCTACTGTATTACGCACAGAACCTAAATTGTTAAAGAGTTCATAACGTCATTTATGTATTTACGTCACAACAAACCAATTATAACCAAAGCAAATCAGTGGCATCACGTCTAAATCCGACTGATGATGAAACCGCAATGTAGACACCATTAGGCTCTCTTTGTAATGCTACACTCGTCCTATGTTTGCTTATCTCACTCTCTGTGTCGCTAATTTATGTAAACTCTAGTGACAATACTGAGGCGAACCCTTTAGCTTATCGGGTTGTGTTGCTTCGAATGGTAGCATTTCTCAGATTTCTATTCAAATAAAGTAAACAATTATGTCAAGGGGTAACGCAGTAGTATCAAGGCAAAGTTAAACCTGACCCTGTACTTAAATAATTAAGACGCCAGGTAAACGTATTTTTTTTTCCTTGGCACTACAGCCCCAGTGGGCCTAGGGCCTACCTCCATGAACTTCTCCGTTCACTTCGGTTTTTCTAGATCTTACACTTTCAGTAGGACTCCTTGGGCGGGTGATCAGCTCGTCGCAAGGCCTCTACCTGTACACAAACACAGAAAAACGCACACAAACATCCATGCCCTGAGTGGGATTCGAACCAACAATCCAGGTTTCCAAGCGAGCGAAGACAGTACACGCCTTAGACCGCTCGGCTACCGTGACCGGCATGTAAACGTATTGGCTAGTGGATTTATAAATCTATATTTTCTTGGCCTCGTCACTATTTTGAGGCGAGTGGTCAGTTTCATTCCCGGCTGCTTTACCCCGGGGAAAGAACCCCCCGGTACCCTTTGAAGAGGAGGCTTCCTGAGCCCGTGAGCCAAGCTAGACGACGTGGAGAAAAGAAAGTTCTTGACCCCACCGGGAATCGAATTCCGACCCATCGGTCGTCCAACCCCGTAGCCAATCGCTATACTGACTGAGCTGTCCTGGCTCCTCAGCGCAATACTATATTTACTTAAATTGTTGCTGAAATTCACCAACATCAAAATATTTTAGTATAAACGCGGTTACAGTAAAGTTAAGAGCAGAATAAATGTGGTTCAAAATCTAAGCAACTAAAACTTAAAATAATTTTATACGCCGTGTCCATAGGTGAGAAACTTGGTCTCTTATGCTAAAGCAGGGATCTCCAAACTTTTCGAACCGCGGGCCACATTAGGTAATTCAGCACTTTCAACGGGCCGGATAAAATGAGAAATTAATAACTCTAGGTATATGAGTTTTATTGAAAGTATAGAATTTCATAAACTAAATACAAAGTACGTGAGAATAAATTATCGTATATTAATGACAACAGACAGTAGCAGCAAATGCTCATATTTTCGTCACAAATTATATTAAAGAATTAATGTGAATGATGGAACTCTTTTTGCATTCTTAAAATCTGATTAAATTGAGGTTCAATTTTGAAACACTAATCACAAGTAGCGACTTTAAATGTTCATCAGATAAATTTGCCCTGTATTTCGACTTGATGTACTTCATCTGTGAAAAAAGTTTGTTCACACAGATATGTCGTCCCAAAAATGGAACTTTCTTTAAATTTGGAAATTGTTCAGAGTTCAGAAATTTATAACATTCGATCAAATTTCCTTCCTTGTATTTGTCTTTAATATGATATATTTCCTGAAGATCAATAATTTCCATTTGAATTTGACATCTGCAGCATCACAGTCAAACGGATTTTGAATCACTCTAATTTCCTCAGCACTGGCATCCAAATCAGCAAATCGCTTCCGAAATTGTTCTTTCAAATCTAAAATGACTAAATTTGCAAACGAGAAAGGAAATTCTGCTTCACCCTTTTTATGCAACTCTGCACAGTATAGCAAATGAGCAAAGTTACAATTTTTCACTTGCCTTTCCAGAAGTATCAACTTTGCTCTGAATGCTTTGATAAGTGCAAATAAATCACAGACTAAGTTATTTTCACCCTGCAACTTTAAATTCAAATGGTTCATATGGTTCACCAGATCAGCAAAACTGCTGATTTCCAAAGCCACTTGGTATCTGATAAAAGTGGTTCGTGATGGTTTTTCTCGGTAAGAAATATATCAATTTCATTCCTGAGCTGAAAGAAGCGCGAAAGAACCTTTCCACAGCTAAGCCATCGAACTGCAGTATAATATGTCAGGTCAATAAGCTCGGAATCACATTTACCAGTATTCATTGGAAAATTAGTTCAATTGGCTCATCTCTGCACAATTCTTTCGCGGGCCGGATGTGGCCCGCGGGCCGTAGTTTGGAGACCCTTGTGCTAAAGGAAGAACATGGTGTGCAAAGCCGATCACAATGGCCGTGCTGTCTAAAGCATGAACTGCTTCTCCCGCTCGAACGCTGGGATCGTGGGTTCGAATCCCACTCAAGGAATGGATGTTTGGTGTGTATGCGTTTATTCTGTGTTTGTGTTGTCCTCGTGACGGACTGATCATTCGTCCAACGAGTCCTACCGTCTGTGTAAAAGAGATTACGAAACTGAAGAAGAGGCCAGGGCCTAACAAAGGGCTGTAGAGCCATTGATGAATGAATGAATAGTACAAAAGGAAATGTTATCTACATCTATGGTTAAGTGAGATTAAACCATCACATATCTTTCTGAAGTTTGTTTGTCGCTTTTCGACATTGTCTGAACTATATAGGTCACTTAGAATTACGTTAAGATATTTAATACTCCAAAACATGGCCTTCATCTAAGCAATATTTAAAGGCCACTTCATACTTCACAGAGAAACACACTGTGTCCGCAATAGAAATGCCGAGAGCATAATGGTGCCTAGGGAAGTGATTCTAAATTATTGTTGTCATTTACGTGGCTTGTAATTTCCAAACCTTTCATGCAACGAAAGGTGCGCATGTTGAAGTTATTTAGCAGTCTGTAGAATTAATTCCACAATAAGTAAAACTAATTATGTTGCACTTTCATATTCCATAAGCAGTTTTATTTTATTGCTTCCTTTTTTAAAGTTATAGGCTAGGAGATCCCGACAATAATTAAGAATCACTCTCTATATAACCATAAACAGAGTTCTGAATTTTAAAGCAGGCGTTACATACTTCCATAATTAATACAGTGTTTTAAAGATCACAGCATGCCTTAAATAACGAGAAAAGCAGTACCCAGGATTTATTACAAGGCATTATGCCGACATTTTCTGCCGGGGTAAAGAGAGATCAATCTGGCAGGCAGACACTGCCCTAGCCGGTACTCGAGATCACGGTTGGGATCAAGTTAAATCCTCTTGGCATTACGTTTATATTACAAATGCATAATTGCACTTATGTAATAGCCGCTCTTCGATGTTATATAAACTTAACGGCTTCTTAAAATAAGCGAATAAACAAACAACGCGAACCATTGGTCACGTGCGCACCGTGCGGCTCTCTCTCTCTCTCTCTCTCTCACCATTGAGAAGGCACCGACGATTTCTGAATGGCTGAGTGAAGTGTTTCAAAGGTTGTTACCTTGGCGATTCAGAATTCTTATGGCGTTTCCCGACCACACTGCTAAAAATTAAAATCATCAAGTACAATGATGCCAGTATACTGTTGCCGGGTTCGAAGCTGACCAGTCCGTCTTCTTCGAGGTTAATCTCCATCTCTAGATCCTATTGGTTCGTTCCAGGGTACTTGTTCACGTGTTCCGAAAATGGAATTCGTAATTAAGAAACTGAAAAAGCACCCAAAGTCTAGAAAGGCTGAGACGGACAGACGGCCATAAATATTTCTCAAAAAAATTCGCCGGCTGCAGCTAATTTTTTTCGAAGACACCATGGTGAAGCTCGGTTTGTACAAGACGATATTTTTTGTGCTTCCCATAAACCCACTGACAGATTTTGTTGAAATTCTTCATAGGAGGCTCAATAGTTTTTATTTATTTGTTCACATTTTTATGTACGTTTAATACAAGGCGAAAATTCTGATATAATTCTGTATTTCAGCATCCTATTGCAATTGTTTAACTTAACGTCCATGTATTTATCTTCCGTCAATATTGCAACACTTGTTTATTCACTACTAAATTTTAATTTTACTTTAACATTATACACTTTGACACTACATGTTTCGGCCCCAAACGGCCATCTTCAGATGTCTTGATAGGTTACAAATATTTTATTAAATTATGTTAAAACTGCTACACTGATATAAATTTGTGTAGCACATCATGGAGTTCACCTTTCCTAATTCTAATGAATTGAGAGAGTGACCTCAGTATTAGGTGTTTCTTTAAGAATGGGCCGCACAGAACCGCCTAAATACCTTCCGTCGAAATATAGGCTCAGTTATGATTAGGGCATATTTAAATAAAATTATGGAATATCACGTGATAATCCATTTTTTCCTGAATATTTTTTAAAGGAAAATTAATCTTTTCTTTCGTTTTTCATGGGGAATTTTCGAAAGAGATATAGTCACACACAACAAATTTCCTACAGACGGAACGATATCTCGTTTCATTTCGGTGTCTCCATTTTGCCTTTCATTCTCTCCGTCCAGCACTAATTTCCCTGTTTTCTTTGGCTCTTTACTTGTTTGTTTTTCATGTCCTTAGGGTTACATGGCTGAAGTTGATTCATTACTTCGGCTTTCTTTATTACTCTGCTTACAACCAATGAAATTCAGCCTTACAGACCTACATACGATGTACGATCATTTCATCGCCCCCTTTCCGATCCTCCTCCTCCGTCTTCTTCTTCTTCTTTTTCTTTTTATCCCACTTGGAGCCTAGAGCATCCGTGAAACGCTTTATTTCACTTTAGTTTCTTCGTCTAAGACAGTTGTTAGGACTCCTTGGACAGGGGATCAGCCTGTCGCAAAGCCGCTACGTAAGACAAAAAGAATAAACACAAAGAGACATCCATGCCTTCAGTGGGATTCGAACTCACGATCCCAGTGTTCGAGCGGACGGAGACATTCCTTTCCTATGGATGTCTGGAGAAAAGAAACACCTGCTTCTCCAAACCACGTGGTCAATTTGAACTTCTTCAGCAGTTATTTTCGTAACCACATGGTGGTTGAAAAATTTTCCATAACTTTTTTCTTACCGCCCTCAAGACTCTTCCATAAGCTCTTGCCCTAAATACGGGGTCGCTGAAGATTTATTTTTATCGTATGTCTTCAGCACAACCTGGTCGTCAGAACACACTGTATTACCTCTCTTCACTATTCGGTCACTCCCTGTTGGATATAATCTCGCGCCTCTAGTTCGTCCAGTCACGGCTTGAAAATCCTCCAGACACAGAAACCTTGAAGAAGGCAACTTCGTTACGTGCAGAAATGGAAAACATTCAAAATTCCACGCGGCATATTTCTGTAAGCCAAAAGCAGAAAAACGAAAATGCATTGTCTGTGTGTTTCTCCTCCGTTTTTCTTCTTTTAACCCTCCTTATTTACGTCCTTTCTTATTTGTTCTTCACTTGAGCAAGAAGGAAGCGAAGAAGTAAAGGGCAAAGCTATCCATGTCCGCAAACAATTGAGCACGACACCGCGCAGTGGAGGTGTACCTGCGCGTGTTCTTACTTGAGCAAGTATTATCCTTCAGTTCCCGACAGCCAATTTCGATTCCCGGCAGGGTAAATGTTTCGTCTGTTCGCCACCACGTCCACGCCGCCCCTGTTGCGCACCTATTTGGCAGCAGAGGGTCTTTCTACAAGCGTAAAGTGACCAAACCTTTGAAGCATCTTCAGAGCAACATATATCCATGAAAATCAAAATATATATATATAAAACAACTATTCAACCTGCTGTCCTTTCCGGTAGTGAAAATTGGACACTTAGAGAGAAATCAACAGCAACTCTATGTCCTGCGAAAGGAAAAATTTACGAAGGGTATTTGGCCCTGTATGTATAAATGGCGCATGACGAATAAGGTCTGATGAGGAACTAGAAAATCTATATAATAGACCAGACATTGTGACTGAGATCAAATCCAGAAGAACAGAACGACTAGGACATTGTCTGAGAACGAAGAGCAGCAGGGTACCGCAGAAGATCCTGGATGGCAGACGCGAGGGAGAAAGCAACATTGCGAGACCGAGACTAAGATGGCTGGACGGTGTTTTGAGTGATTTGAGAAGCATGGGAATTAGGCAACGGAGAACGAAGGCTGAAGATAGAAGAGAATGGGCAAGAAGGGTGAGGGAGGCAAGGGTTAAACACAAAAGGGCCGCATAAGGAAAGAAGAAGAAGAAAGTGGTCGAAGCGTAAAGTTGACCGCAGACCTCCATTCATTCATTCATTCATTCATTCATCCATTCAATCATTCATCAATTGTTCTACAGCTCTTTGTTGGGCCCTGGCTTCTTCTTCTGTTTCGTAATCCACAGACGATAGGACTCCTTGGACGAGTGATGAGACCATCGGAAGGCCGCTATTTGCACACAAGACAACACAGGCACAGAATAAACGCAGACATCCATGCCTTGAGTGGAATTCGAACCCACGATCCCAGCGTTCGAGCGAGCGAAGTCTATTCATGCCTTAAACCGCGGGGCCGCTGTGATCGGGGCTGACTTCCATGTAGTGCCTAATTATGAAGACGTCGAGCCAAACCGTCACGCTTCATGACGTGATGCTCAGTTACGAGTAACAACAGACGCGTCCCTAAATACTAAATGAGGAAAAACACAAAACTGAATGCAGAGTTCCGCAGAATGTGGGTGTTACAGGCACAAAAATTGGCCTCTCATAATTAACTCATCCCGTTTCCTTGATGGGGTGGCTCTTCTCCAATTGATTTTCGGTAAATTCCTTTCCCGGTTAGCTGTCACTTTACAGTCATTCTTGGGAAAGTTATCCATTAGTGGGATACGGTTTGGTATTGACGTCAGTTTCACGTCTCTACATACAGACAAATCTACAGTTCATGCTCCACTCAACTCTTTATTGCTTTTGTTTGTAGACGGTGAACGCGTGTCTTAGAAAAACAATTCTTACTCGTATATCGTAGTTAGCTACTTGGTGTTTATTACAAATTTCTAATAAGGTGAACAAGTTTGCAACAAATTTATATTTCGTATTGCGTACGGACACACTTTTATTTCGAATTCATAAAAGACAGTATCTGAAAATAATTTCGTAGGAGCCGAGATAGCGTAGTCTGCATAGCGACTGGCATAGTTGGTCGACCGAGAGGTCACAGTTCGGGTCCCGGTAGGGTCAAGAATTTTCTTTTCTCCACGTCGTCCAGACCGGCTCTCTGGTCCACCCTACCTCCTGTACAATGGGTACAGGTGGCCCTTTCCCCAGGATAAAGCGGCAGCTGACCACTGACCTGCAACTAGTACCGAGGTCAAGAAAATGTTGATCTACACATCCACTCCCCCATACGCCTTTATGGCATAGTGCTTGATTAGTTAAGCACAGGGACAACTTTAACTTTTTACCTGTAACTATTTAAAATACTTCATGATCACGGTAGTCCATACTATTTGGCTGTAACTGTCGTAGCGCCATCTTTTCATGAAATTTAACTGATGGAAGGAAACTGTGTTATACAATATTTTCGCATATTGGTCTTGGTTTTATTCAACTACCCGCGGTAACGGAAAGCGACTGGATCTTGTGAACACAACAATGAAACCTCGGGGTCCATAAAATACGAGGAGTTTATTGAACAGCTGAGCGACTATCAACGTCTCGCGAAGGGCCTTCTAAGGTCATCAGTGGATGTTTGCAATGGCAGCTCAATGTGTTGGATGAATTACAAGACTGTAATTTTGTGTATGGTTCTGTATGGGTGTGAAACTTTGTCTCTGATATTAAGGAAGGAACATAGACTGAAGGGCTTTGAGAACAGGGTGTTGAGGAAAATATTTGGACCGAAGAGAGATTACGTGACAGGAGGTTGGAGAAAACTGTATAATGAGGAGCTTCATAACTTGTACCCTTCTCCAAGTATAATTAGAATGATCAAATCAAGGAGGATCACGTGGGTAGGACATGTAGCACGAATGGGGGAGAAGATGAATGCGCGTAGGATTGGTGAGAAAGCCAGAAGGAAAGAGACCAGTGGGAAGACCAAGGCGTAGGAGGGTGGAAAATATTAAAATGGATCTTAGAGAGAAAGGATGGGATGGTATGGATTGGATTGATCTGGTTGAGGATAGGGACCAGTAGAGGGCTCTTGTGTACACGGTAATGGACCTTCGGGTTCCATAAAATTCTGGGAAAGTATTGAGTAGCTGCACAATTAGCTGCTTCTCAAGAAGGGCTCAGCTCCATGAGTGAGTGAGTGAGTGAGTGAGTGAGTGAGTGAGTGAGTGAGTGATGTTAATAATTTCATAGATATTAATAAATGTAATACGACAAGACCATACATCACAGCAAATATTTTAAGACATTTTTTATAAACTGATAATTGTAGGGAAATGAACAAAACTTTATCGCAAAAACTTCAGATATTGACCTCGTCATTATCTTACTCGATAACCAAATCCCATCACATGACACGCCACAAATTCGTTATTGTTAAGGAATTGTTCATTCCTATTTGGCTCGTGCATGGTGACGGCTGCACGGGTCAGACCTGAAGACTTGTTTCGTATGTGATATCGGCACTGCGAAGGTGGGCCGATATTCCCTCTGGACGCATTGCTTCTGCGCAGGGCCCCTCAGAGAGCTGTTTGTGCGGATTAATGCTGTCTGGAGCGTGGCGCACGTCCGAGTATATAGTAGTTTCGAATACGCCAAATCTCACAAATATATTAGTACTATTAAATAATCGAAACATTCAATAGGTTCGGAAATGAGATATATGTACAGGAGAGCAGTTTTAAGCCTCAGGAGAACAGAGCACGCATGAGGCATAGTAAGAGATCGGAGGATATTATTAGAATGAATCTCAGTGGAATGGTTTATGGAAATGATAATTGGACTGAAGTTACACAATATTGCATAAGCTATTGAATATTACAGCAAATTATAATCGTAATAAGAGAATATGAAGTACATCAAATTTCAGGATTTGATTTGCACTCTTAGACTAACTTTTGTTATGATAATTTATGTGAGGACAGAGTATGTATCCTGTTATGTACTGTGAACTGACAGATACCATTTCCTCAACTGAACTGTGTTTACCGATATGAAGACTCAAATGTTTGCAAAGCCCCACTTATTGCAATTCATGCTGATCTGTTTATTCACTGGGGTGAGCAGAAGCCAGAGAGGAGAAACAACTTATCTCTCTCAGTTATTCATTACGAAAAATAATTAATTACCCAACTAGTCCCGTGATATACGATACCGCTTCTTCAACTGATAGTTATTCAACCGATAAAGAGATCCCCTGTTATGGAAACCGAAGGTTCACAACTTTCATCAAAGAAGTACATTATTAAAACCCAACTCTCGACCTTTTCATTACATTTGAAATTTCCACAGTTTTCTAAGATCCATTTTATTATCACCATCCCATCTACACCAGACAAATATTGGGATATTAGTTTAAAATAAATCGTAATCACTTCTTTCCAGTTCATTATCCACATATATATTGTAGCTTATAGAGCCGTTGCTGTGCAACGACCGTGAGATGGGCGGATATACTAGAGCTGTTTCTGGGCAATGGCTCGGTAAACACGTTCCCTCAGCAACAGACACGAACGCAACAATCGAAGAGTTTTTTTCTCTATGTGGTCCATGCCGAGATGTTATGAACGAGGAACAATGTCAGTACGGAAATCTGTGAAGAGAGAACTTAAGCCAGAGGCAGAGGAATGACCTTTATTGGAGCTGTTACCAGGAAACATCTACTAACAATGAGAACAGTAGACTGTGTGCTCTAGTGAACTGTAAAATGTGAAAATAGAGATAGTGTTATAGTTATTTGTAGTTACGACTTGTAAGTGGTCAGTAAATCTATTCACCATTCGAATCCCCGTCTATAATTACACATACTACGTCACAATATTCTACCATTCGGAGCTACATAACGTAAGTAGACGAAAAGGCGTTGTTAAGTAACCAAAGAATCAATAAATCGGAAGGGCTGTTAAGAATTATACTATTGGTAGTCGACTGGAAAACGTCGAAGTTTGATTTCGGTTACTTGAAGATAGAACGCTGTAGTTCAAACACCAGGAATATCCCAGCTCACTTTCGAGTCTGTGTACAAATTGTGTTTGCTGTGTCTCTCGTTATTTTTCAATCTGGACGTCTAAGAGAGAGAGAGATATATAAGACACGTTTTAAAGAAGTAAGGTTCATTACAAAGAGACGGAGAGACTCGTAAAGCCTACATAAATATGTCTGCTTCTTAATATAGGTTCTGTTTTAACGACACGCAGTTCTACTGCGACTTGTTTCGCGATTCGTAATTGGGTCGGATCTCGGGAAGGAAAATTACTGTCATGTCTAAGGCTTTCTTCTTCAATCCCTTCACTCAGATTCTGGGATATTATCTGAAAATAGGCCACGACCCTTTCCTTTCGTACACTTTTTCAAAGTCCTTCATTGAAGGACCTTCTGAAAATCTGTGTAGGGACCTGTTGGCCTTGGACAGGCAACTCGGTAGCAGGATTGCTGGCGGAGATAAGGAGACATTCTCCTACAATTTTCTTTGTTAATACTCAGCTCTTGCTGGACATAGAATGGAGATCTTCAGCTCTGCATCGTTGTCTTCAATCAGGCAGATACTGGCTCTGCCATTGAGGCCAATCAATTTTTATGGGTCACAGTGAAAACAGGGGCGCACAGTGGACTCATTAGTGGTCTGGCTGTTGGGGTGATACAGAATGTGCCCCCCCGTCTCAATTCTAACTATTCCTTACGCCCTTCATTTATTGTTGTCGCGGTATTTCTTATTCGTAAAGGTAAGAAAAGGTAACAACACTATACGCCTGTAACAGGCCGTGGAGGCCCATAGAGTTGTTAGACGTCGAGGCTCCCACTCTTTCTAGACAATCGGTTCGCAGATTGCAGTGAGGTTATCAGCCTTACGCGTCGGCCTCCTTTTACTCTCCGAAGATTCCTGGTACTCATTTCTGTTAGAAGCTTTGTCGACAACAGGACCATAGTGCGGCTGGAAGGATTGGGTCAGCTGTAAAATCCATTAACCTCATCAGGAATCGAACCCGCGGCCTTACGACTTGTAGCATAGTGCCTCAACCAACGTGTCCCTTACTCAAAATGTATACCCCTGAACTACCTGGGTATGAACCTCCAACAGGTTCCAACATTCGGTAGGTCCGTGAGACGGAAAGACATGATTCTCCCTTCTCAATTACGAGCACATTGACAAAGTGAATGCATTCGTGTTCAACTTTCGCCCCATTGTGCACTGTTATATAAATCACCAGCGATAACAGTGCCATCTATATGCAACGTACCTAACCCTCATTTACAGAACAAGCGCCCTGCGCGGAGATCGGCTGAACTGATAAGAGAGCCGGGTCCCGGGGACCCCTCTTAAAAATGTTGGCGGGGTCTCAAGTAACGTTTTGACAGAATGGCAATCAGAAAATGTGCGAACTGTTCTTAATTATAAAATAAATAATAAGATAATAATGAACGTTCCAAAACCCAGTAAACTTCTTCACTTCATGAGCCTAACAATAATTATGTAAGATCTGAGGTTACTCAAGCTGGCCTTCTCGCAGCAACATCCTAGTCTTCTCTTCACTAACTGACTAAATGGAAATCCCAACTTGTCCCGCTTCTAACATCAAGGCACGGACCGTACAGAAAACAACATTCCTCTGTTGCTGTTCAATTGTTGCTTATTAGGAACCAGATGCCTAGCATTGAACGTTATTTATAGAGCCATTACTTAGCAACCGGTCTACATGCAGCAATACTGTATGTAGTTACAGCAAATTCCTCTCATATGCAGGCTATTGTTATCCTCCCATTCACACATGTGTCTTTCCAAGTGATCAGTTCCCTTCGCGTTCTCCAAACAACATTTGGCTTGCATTTTCATCTCCTCCTTCCTTAATTTTATCATCGAAATAACATTTAATTAAACTTGTCGCAATTTTGTTACTCCTGACTTTTTCTAAATAGCAGCCAACCAAATAGCGTCGAATGTTTTTCGAAAACATAGGCAATAACAATTTGAAACTTACACTCATTACAGTCTGATGTTGATCCGACCTTAGAAATTCTTGAAACTTCAGTATCGACATTTCTCTTTGGCAACTCACTCACTCTTGGAGCCGAGCCCTTCTTGAGAAGCCACCAGTTGTGCAGCTACTCAGGAAATTTCCATCACTTTATGGAACGCGAAAGTTCATCACCGTATTCATAAGAGTCCTCCACCGGTCCCTATCCTGAGCCAGACCGATCCAGTCCATACCTTCCATCCTATCTCTCTAAGATTCATTTTAATATTGTCCACCTACCTTCGTCTTGGTCTTCCCAGTGGTGTCTTTCCTTCTGGCTTTCCCATCAAAATCCAATTTTTTTTGTTTGACAAGGAATGAGACAAGTTTCAATGTAGAGTGACCCCCTCTGACTTGCTGTGCCTGAACTACCGTAATTTTACACATCTCGGTCAACCGACGCCTGTGATATTGGTGTTCATAGTTGAATCGGGACGGACAGACGGACAAAGACCGCTCGCTAATAGAATTCCGAACCTTGAAGATAGAAGCTAAAATTAGTAAGGAACATATTCTAAAATATAAGAACAATACATTTTTGAAAATATGAAGTGACTCAGCGTTACGTAACTATCGGAGAATCTGTCACACTCGAATTCTGAGTATCCTATTTACATTTTCTGTGCTCGGAATAGAAACGATTCGTAACAGAGAATGGTTGAAATATTCAAAACGTGTCCAGTACCTCATGGCACGCAACTTCGTGTTCAGTGCAGTTCCATGTTTGGCGACATTACTAAGTGATAAGGGCTGATACGAGACAATGGCCAGTTTCACCAATCGATTCATGCAAACAGTCCTGTGCGGATGGACAGATGTAGCGCCACGGTTGTTCAGTCTAGATAAATGAATTCCTGACTGTTCCAAAAACTGGAACAATAGACCTACAGAATACACAAAACAGAAGAGATATGATCTGATATGATACTCCGTTATATTCTCCTTTCCAATAGAGAGAGAGAGAAAGAAGAAGTTAAAGGCAGAACTCATAAAGTCTACTTTCCTACTATAGACTTCAGCCCTACAACAAATCTTGTGTAATATTATGTTTAGGTAATGTAACTCTATAATCCAACAATAAAATTCATTTTAAATTATGGCTTGGCTTGTTGAGCTGGAGACCATATGGTAACAGGACTCACTGGAGTAAGATTTCTTTTATTGCCTGCATATGTATATAAGTTATTGTCATAATCATCATCATTGCAGTCGTCATCAGAGCCGTCGTTCTCGTCGTTTTCTGAAAAACTTGTTACTTAAATGCAGCTTCTTATTATGAAGTTTGTTTTTCCCATCCTGCTGACTTACTTCCTGTCCTCAGCGTCCTGTTCTCTGACATGTCACCTAGCAGCGTGACTTCACCTCCAACAACTCTGGCTTGTATTTAGAAGGTGTCCAGTTCGAATCTCAGCCGGAACACCCATTACCCTGACTGCTACTTTTCATCGGGTTTCTGTATCCTCCTAGGCTTATTCCGGGATTATTACTCGTTATTCATGGAGCTGAGCCCTTCTTGAGGAGCTGCTAATTCTGCAGCTACTCAAGAATTTCCCAGCGTTTTATGAAACCCGAAAGTTCATTATCGTGTTCGCAAGAGCCCTCCACTGGTCCATGTTCTGAGCCAGATGAATCCAATCCATACCAATCCTACCTCTCGAAGATCCATTTTAATATTGTCCACCCTCCTACGCCTTGGTCTTCCCAGTGGTCTATTTCCTTCTGGCTTTCCCACCAATATCCTATATGCCATATTCCTGGATAGTGCTTAAAAATTACTCCACTATCGCTTCTTTCCTCAGGCTTTCAAATTAAATGTTTGTTATCTTGTAATGGATCGCTCGACATTATGGACTAGGAGCGTCTTTAAATACGCTATAAATAACATCTTCGGTCAAACTTCCGTTATTTAGGATGAAGGAGTGTCACTCTCATACAAAACCAATTACAGCTGGATAAAGAAGGTTAACACACAAACCTCATACTAGTCGGTACAGCTCTTGGCTACGGGCTGGACAACCGACGGGTCGGAGTTCGAGTCCCTGTAGGGTCAAGAATTTTCTCTTCTCCATGTCATCCAGACGATCTCTGGGGCCCATCCAGCCTCCTGTCCAATGATTACCGGGGACTCTTTCCCCAGGATTAAAGCGACAGGGACGTGAAATTGACCACTCGCCTCCAGCTAGTACCGAGGTCAAGAAAACGTGGACCTATACATCCACTCACCCATACGTCTTCATGGCGTAGTGCGTAATTAGCTAAGCACAGGGACGACTCTACCTTTTACCCACGTTCCTCCATTTCTAAAGTTGAAAGACAGATATCGCCTACTGTATAGGCAGCACATCATACTGCTGCATCGCAGAAATCATCACGCTGGAAGAATCTTGCCCAGGTCGCAGTTACGTGACTTCGTCTTTAGACGGTGAGATCAGAATTTTATTGGAGGTGAGTCATCTTGTTCCTTGTGCACCGAATGATTTCCAACATGTAGAAAGTCTGAAATAAATGGATCTAGAGATCGATGTCTTCAACAACATGAATTCTGCGCCTGCGCATTATTATTTGTTGATGTGAAACTCAGTTCCTCACGCTCTGGGAGGCGCAGAGGTTGGGGGTCAGATGAAGTACTGAGGAGAATATCGGGACCTACGGGAGGTATGTCCACGAAATTGAGAAACTTACATAACCAGGAACTTTAAAACAGGTACTGTACGTATACAGGTACTGTATATATATATATATTGTGTATGAGCGAAACAAGAAATATATACAAAGTCTGACTGTAAAATATCTTTTGAAAAATTACAACGTGGTAAATTTAACTGTAGATTAAAGGATAATACTGAAGTGGGCTGTAACGCCGTATAGATTTTGGAGAGAGCCCGACGTTTCTAAGGAACGCACCACCTCCATCTTCAAGGTCAAATAGGAAGCGAAGGAAGAAGAAACATAATCAGGCGGAAGGGCCATAATCACCGCCGTGATAACCGCAAATCAAACATAATTTTAGAGCGAATTCAAGGTGAGTTTCGAGGATGTGAACTGGACTGAACTGGCTTTTGATCGAGTTTAATGGCAGGCTAATGAGAAAATACATGGGCTGAATTTATCTGACTCAGGAGAGAGACCAGTGGAGAGTCCTTGTGAACACGGTAATGAACCTTCGGGTTCCATAAAATGCTGGGAAATTCTCGAGTAGCTACTCAACTGACGAATCCTCAAGAAGGACTCATCTCCATGGAGTTAATTAGTTATGAGGTCATACTTCTATGGGGGAGGGTGAAGTTGAGCTACGTTTCAATTTTAATATCTGCAAAACGTGGAGGTGTGTTGTCAGCATCTCCCTTCAGATTTTACCCTGATCTGCACTGATGAGGAAGTTGTGTTCAACCGAGATTACGAGTATTTGAAACGCGTCATCATACAAAAAGATTTATTCATACCATTATATACTGTCACGTATAAGGTGTAGCGTGACGAATATTTCTGGTTTCTAGAATTGATGAATGGATTTATTGGAAGTTTCTCTTACAATTACAGTTAATTATAATAATTCACACATTGAACTACTTCCTGATAACGAATCTCTCACGTTGCCTGAACCTCGGGCTGAACTAACTTCATGCGGACCGAATATAGAACACCTAGTCGGACAGTTCATTCCTCTTTTATTCTCTGTTGCCACGAAACATATGACAATCTCCGGCCAACGCATTGATTTATACAAGCGGATTCGTTGCCGCGGAAACGTGTTTCATCTAACCGTTTTCTAGCAATAGACATCTCTGCTTTGCTTCTCTGTCTGCACACTTCCGGCTTGTCACAATAAATATCTTGTTATGGCATAGAGCTACAGTAATGTCTCTGTTTGAAATATTTTTCTACATTAATATTTAACGTAGGGTGTCAAAAAATTCTGTTAAGAATACACATAACATAGGTGCATCTGTTTGTTAGTTTTGTCATTACTGGAGTTTATGACTAAACAAATTGTAATATTTGTATTTTTATTAGATATTCCAACAGCAGATTTGTATGTGCAATGAGTTTACGTTGATGCCAATGAGGAATGCAAAGTACACGTAAGAGCGTTACATTTGAACTGCATATGTACCTGTTTCTGTTGAACATTTGTGTCGGCATGTCTGTTAGAAGTGATGAAGTTCAGCGGAAAGTTACAGAGTTCGATTTTCATCTGCCGAACAAGAATTGATTTGCATTCACATATTTGGTCTTGTACGTCGGATTCCTCTTACTTAACTGCAAATACTCCTTCTGTCCACATTATTAAGCTCTGTTTATGGATCATGTCTAACTGATTACTGGACTCCTTCACGTGACGAGCATAGGGCAGAAACGTACTAAAATATCGTAAACTTTAAGAGGATACATTTACGATACAAGATCATATGGACGTGCCTGTGATTCAGAGTTCTTGATGTCAGTAGCCGTGTTTCATAGTGCTTACACGCCACATCACAGATCATTCGAATTGTGAAATCTTGGATTCGAACCTAATTGAGGGGCATGGTTACACGCCCTTTCTTATGGATTGTCATACATTGTCACGTATACCAATTTCGACGGGTCGATTCCCCACTCAAGAAAACCTACCAAAAGCCCAAGAGACTGCGTGTTACATAGAACTAACTTTACGGAACAGATTCCTTCTCTACAGAATGGTAGTATCTCAGCTCGATGTGCCTCGATTGCTCACTCGGCATAGTGACTGGCTAATAGGCTGGACAATCAAGGAACTGAGATTCTATTCGTGGCAAGTGTAAGCGATTTTTCTCATCTTTACAACGCTCAGATCGACTCTGGGGCCTACACAACATTCTATACCATTGCTAAAGAAGTCAGAGTTTGAAACTCAACACTTCCTTCCTCCGTGGCCTTTAGTCCACAAGCGAACTATACCGACTGAGCGACCGCCGCTTGTCGGCGAAATTAGTGCCAACTTTTGCGGATAGAGGGTGTCGAGCGGTCAGCGCAACAGATTCCCATGGCCGATAATCTCGGTTTTCTAGACCAGAAAACTGAACACTTACCGCCATCTAATGTCATGGTTAAGAATAGTGGAGCTATATCTCCACTACCCCATACGTCTTACTTAATTAAGTACAGGAATAAATCTGCCTTGTTTGAAACCCAAAGGCTCACAACTTAGTTCATAGTAGCTCACCACTGCTTCCTCTCCTACTTATCTGAATTGTGGGCAACCGACACTGTACAACGTCGAGTGATAAGGCAATAGTGAATAACGAATTGGAAAGGAGCTGGAAGGAAGCGGTGACGTCGTAGTCGTAACGGCCCGGTATCTGCCTTGAGAGACTGAGGACAATTCGAAAAGACCTTAGTAAGGATAAACGGTGTCGGAGACGAGACTCGAACTGGGCGCCTTCCGCATGCCAGTCTGAAGCGTTATCCTACGTGTCAGCTTACACTGTACTGATCCACATCGTGACAGAAATGAATCCATCTCCCAACCTCACTTTATTTTTTATTAAGATCCATTTTAATTTCATCCTTCGACCTAGCAATCCTTATCTATCGCCTCTTTCAACATTCCACATTCAGCACCGGTTCTGTACTTATATTTCGTAATGAAGAGCAATATTATCCTGACACCATTAAGTTGCTGGTCTTTGTATTGTAGATGCAGTGTGTGCTATGTGGGGCAGGATCTGTTTTTTTTAATACTTATTATGAGCGTAGTCGGTATAGCGACTGGTTAGGGGTTGGACGACCGAGGGATCTGAGTTCGAGTTCCTGTAGTGTCAGGAATTGTAACTTCTCCACGTCGTCCAGACCCGGCTCTGGGGTCCACCCAACCTCCAATCCAATGGGTATCGGGGGCTTTTTCCCCGGGGATAAAGCGGCAGTAGCTGACCACTTACCTCCTAGTGCCCAGGTCAAGAAAATTTGGATCTATATATCCACTCCCCCTTATGTCTTCATTGTGTAGTACTTAATTAGTTAGTTATTATTTAGATGAATACATATTTTAAAGGATTAAGCAGAAATTGTTACCAAGGAACTAGATCTCTGGTAACACAATCCTGACGGAACAGCATCGTTGATACCAAACCCCACTGTGGCCTCCAATCTGAGCCAGTTCCATTCAATTCATATCCACACGAGAGTGCTGACTTTATCTCAAACCGCTCATAGCCTACGGAACGCCGCGGCTTATTGGTTATGTATTTTGACTTTATATTCAGGAGATCCGAAGATTCGAATGTCGATCCAGAGACTTGATTTCCTGACTGAGGCTTTTCATGGTTTTACCAAGTCTTCATCCAAATAATGAGCCAGCTCTTTATAGTAGATTATTGACACTTACTTCTACCTCCTCCAGAATTTGTCGTTCATAATTATGTTACTGTTTCTCGTACGATCCTGTACAGTTGGAACAGTGTCGTTATATAAATAACCATCAGAAAGCTCCCAATCCATTTTACACTATGTGCTTTCCTACAGCGGCTACCCAGGTTCGATCCCAAGGTCGGTCTCATGGCGTTTGTGGTGCACAAAATGCACAGAGTCATATTTACTCCGAGTACCTCGGTTTCCAATGCTAATTTCCATTGCGCTAACTTTCGATATGTCCTAATCATCCTACTATCCGCGCAGTATAGTTTCGATACTGATAGCATTGTCAAGTAGCCAACTTAAGAAAACAAAAGAACTTATTTTGCAGTAGTCCTCAACATGAACCGGAATTGTAGAATTCATAGTGGAGTCACACCTCAGTGTTTGTGAAAGGTGGGTTCCAAAGAAAAAAAAAAACAGGTCACAGAGGGTGAAACTACATAAATCGAACATTAGCTGGGCTAAATTTTCCCTTCTCCCCTAACACTCCTCTTCGGCCTCTAGCACAATACTCTACTCCCCTTTCTCCTCACCTCTCTCGACCGGCCAACAAGCAGTTCCCATTAAAATGAATGCTGTTAATTGAAATGACTCTAAATTAGTTGAGCGTGTTAAAATGAAATCACGATTTTCGAATTCGCATGTAACGAGGACTACCGACATTCCGAAGGCTTGCCCTAGGGGATAGAGCCCATACAACGGGCGCGTACATACCCTGTTCCTTCGTAAGGCAAGAAACCGACGAACAAATGAATGCTAAGCGCCACATTTCCACTGAAACCACCAGAGGTCAGTGAAAATGTCTGCATACCATAAACTTTGTGGCGGGAAATTCATATTTTCATCTCTCGTTCAGTTAGGTGCAGTGGATTGTTCGCATTTTCTTATATTTAGGGTTTATTTTATATATGTTATAATAAAATGTGTAAGCTTGTACACTGTGAAATGTTGTAAGTGTTTTTGGGGCCCCTTGGCTAGCTTCCTCCTCGCCGCTTGCTGGTTGGCGTGAGGCAGGCTGGTCGCAGTAGGCAGGCACACACACAGTGCATTATCAGGACTCGCCGAGTAAAGGTGTTCGCCAGTTGCTAGCGGGCATCTCTGCAGTGCGTTTGTATATCACAGTTCGTGTGTCGCTCACGGACGCCGCTGTGTCATAAGAGTAGTTTGATAGTGCTGAAGAGATATGCGGTCTTAGCTTCGCTATCTGCGTCACAAGTTGGTTTTCTTTTTGCTGTTAAGGGTCTGTTCACAGAATATTTATGAACACACTGAAATAATCAAATCCTTCATGTTCTGTTGACTAGAGCATAAATTGATCTTGTTTGTTTTCTAACGTAATTCTACCGCTAATATTTTGTGTCCACGTGTGTAGAGGACAAGACGTGTTTAACCAGAACATAGGATAAGTGATATAAATTTGTTGTGAATTTTTGGTGTGATGGTGACGTCTCAGTGTTGGTGATGGTGTCTTGACGTTGTCGTGCTGATGGTGATAGGGGTTTCTAGCAGCGGTGAGAAGGATCATGGTGTTGGATTTAGTGGTTGCTGCTCCTTGTAGCACCACGTGCGGTTGAAGTGCTGGATGCGCCTCACTGTGTACACGTGAGTAGTGCAGTGGCCCTTATTTCGACTCTTTTTATCATCCAGTAAACAAGAACTTGCACAGGAATTTACTTTTGATCGCAGAGGCTACTTCGATTGCTGTATTTACACTTATTTTTCGTCTGGTAAATAAGAATGTCCGGCATGCACTGTCTTCGCTCGCTTGGAAACCCGGAGCGTGGGTTCGAATCCCACTCAGGGCATGGATGTTTAGTTTGTGTGTGTGTGTGTGCGCGCGCGTACGTTTTTCTGTGTTTGTGTACAGGTAGAGGCCTTGCGACGAGCTGATCACTCGCCCAAGGAGTCCTACCGAATGTGTAAGATCTAGAAAGACCGAAGTGAACGGAGAAGTTCATGGAGGTAGGCCTAGGCCCACTGAGGCTGTAGTGCCAAGGGGTAAAAAAAACAAGAATGTCCATGCATTTCGTCTAATTTGTTCATATTTACTTTTTTCTTCCGCCAAACGAGCGAGGATGTACACAATTCTTTTTAATGAAATTCGCAGGAGCCCCATTTTACTAATGACAATACGTTTGAAGTTTTAGTTTGATTTCCCTACATTTGTTTTTTTGTTAAAGCAATAAAGTAAAATATTTAGTATTTTTGCCGTGAAACGTTCTGGCATCCGTTGTAAGTTCTTTTTTTATTGACGTAGCTGATGGGGGTATTTATAGACCCGTGTAGATGTATCGATTATAATTATTGTGGTTTATGTCTCTGTGGAGTGAGCATCATATATGCAACGTACATACTGCTCGTAAGTTTTAAATTACTTACCTACCTGTCGTATGAAACGCATTATGATCTCCCGCAAATAACAACTTGCGTCACTGCACATGCATTTAAATTAGTAAACCAGAAAAACCCGCCAGCGCTAGAGTGACATACTTCGACCATATCATCGACAAAATTAGGCAGAAAATGGTGAAGTGGTGAAGAGAATGAAAATATAACGGAAACATGTATAAAACTGCAAATTTCAGGTTAATGAAATAAAAGGATTTCCAAGGGGCATCATTGTATCGTCTTTTTTTTTTAATAAAGCTGACACCTAATTGCGTATGTTTCTACCGATGTCCACAGTTCATCATATGTCGTGTATCGAAATGCAATGATAGAAAGCGAGAAACAGCTTGCGAATTATGACGAACTTGGAGTTAGCCAAGCATATGGCGCCAACTGTTGTGAGGTTAGCCTTTACTGGTATTTTCTAAAGAACAAGCCATCTTTGATAAATTCCCCGATACGGTGTTCCCTACGCGTATTACAAAGCTAATTGGGAAATGGGGCATATACATTTTGAAATGGTGAGTGAAATTTTATTGAAATGATGCCCCTCAGCCAGAGTATAATTTTGTAACATGACGGACAGTGTACTGCACACAGAAACGTGTGCACAAGACAGAACATATTACTTTCGTTTCGTACCAGACCCCGTGTCGTAAGAAGGAAGTACAATATGTCAACATGAGCGGCGACTCGAGATTTTAATGTGACGAGTACACAGAGGTGCTGGATGCTGAATATGTATGATACGGACTTTGGACCTGTTGGAAATGACATTTATGCAAACTTCAAGCAGCAATCGTTGGGTAAAGAAGCGGGTTGTAAAAATACCGCGTCGTGGAAGGGGAACAGATACAGTGGTGGAGTGAGTTTTCGTGCATTCAAAATCCAGTTGCTCCTGTCTTTGTCAGCGACGGCCATGTTGTTAACATATCGTCCCTGGAATAAGAGGGTAAGGCACCAAGCAGGGCTTTGCGGTTTTGCATGATTAGATGCCGTGTGGATAAGGGTATTATGTTTCGGGGCCGTGACATATATAGAATTTTATTGGGGAGGGGATATTTTTGGGGGAAAAAAAGCGAAAATAATTTTTTTATTACGCCCTAGTGGCATAAATTTTGATTCTATCTCACAAAATATTTGTTGTTTTTTTTTTCAGCGGAATGTTATGAATATATGGTATTTAAGTGTTGTTTGAGACATTGGTGTGGGAAAGGAAAAGAGTTGAACTTGGTTGCCACTTCGATTCAGAGTAAACGAATAGGAATTATTTGTAAACCAAAATGAAACTCATAAATGAAGATACACGTTTCGAAATATTTACTATCGTTTTTTAACCAGATATATTATGGACGTTTTCATAATTTTTATTTTTATATGTTAATGTAACATGCGTTTCTTTCAACGAACATTGGCGACAGTTACGCCAAACGGGTTCTGAAAAGATTAACAAAAAAAAATTTGAAATAAAGAAAATATTTTCTAAAAATATATCCTGCATATTCGATATTTATTACTTATATAATACATTTAATGTAATGGATATATTTGGTCTCAATTCATTTGGAATAACGGTTAATCAGAAATAATTGTTAAAACCTTGACTTGTAATTTGTGTTATGTAACGAAACTCCTGCTGCATACTGCACTCCAACGTTGACGGTATAGGACATGAAGTTGTTACCTGTCATATGAATTTAGAAATATTTTTAATTTCGCTGCTAAGTTGCCAACATAGCAGTCATTACAAGGATTAAGTAACTGGTAATTAAATGCGTGTGGTATTTGATTGGTCATTGGATATGCAGTTCATTTCAAGATTAATTCCGAATGAAGAGAGGGATTTTGATGTTTTCATGGCGATGATGTCTCACTTTTTGATCTTCTGGGTTGTGACAACGTGCAGTCTTGTAGCCGGGTACTGACAACTCAGAAGATCAGGAAGAATGCCTGTTTAGCGGTAAATGGGCGCGCTTGTATTTTGTCCCTAACCTGTTTCTCTTAAACACTTCCTTATAGGCTCCTGCGTGTGTAGTGATTAATGATTTATATTTTCTTTCCCCCTGGCACTACAGCCCCAGTGGGCCTAGGCCTACCTCCATGAACTTCTCCGTTCTCTTCGGTTTTTCTAGATCTTACACATTCGGTAGGACTCCTTGGGCGGGCGATTAGCTCGTCGCAAGGCCTCTACCTATACACAAACACAGAAAAACGCACACACACGCAAAATTAACATCCATGCCCTGAGTGGGATTCGAACCCACGATCCCGGTTTCCAAGCGAGCGAAGACAGTACATGCCTTAGACCGCTCGACTACCGTGACCGGCTAATGATTTATATACTATTCCTAAAATATCTTTGAGGATGGGTCATCATTAGATAGTGACATATCGTGTCATCGTGATTATAAAGTTGCTAGATCTAAACCAAATCCAAAGAGGGTACGGCGTACCCTCAAATACATTTCAGAAAACCAATATTAGAATTTTACCCTTTACGCTTCGTAATGTCTGGCATCTGATTTAGATAAGAGCAGAATGCATTCTCCAAGTAGAGTTCTTAGTATTCCAAGAAAGGAAGACAGGTAAAGTTATTCCTGTGCTTAATTAATTATGCACTATACCATGAAGGCGTATGGTGGAGTGGATGTATAGAGCCACATTTTCTTGACCACGGTACTAGCTAGAGGTGAGTGGTCACCTTCACTCCCCGGCCACTTTACCCCCGGGGAAAGAGCCCCCGGTATCCATTGGATAGAAGGTTGGGTGGGCCCCAGAGCCGGTCTGGACGACGTGGAGAATAAAAAATCCTCGACCCTACTTGGACTCCAACTCCGATCATTCGGTCGTGCAGCCCGTAGCCAGTCGCTTTACCGACTACGCTATGCCGGAAGAAAGGAAGTAAGTAAATTAAAATTATAAACAAGCGATTGGCATTAAATTTCTTCTACCCTTGTTCTAAACAGACACCAACGATGCCTCCGACTCTGATGAGGGCGTTTGAGAACAGAGCGCTGAGAAATGTGCGCGTGAAGTAGGCCAACATCGAACTGAAGAATAATGCTGAATTTTCAGCATCGTGTTGCACTGTAAATTTTTCCACGTATTCACTCCCGTCTCCCGTGCAACTTAACACTAGAAGTTTCAAAATTCAAAACTTATTTTATACGTTCTAGAATTCTTTTAACATTTCTTTATTTGTCATATTTCGCACAGCAGGTTCCCGGCTGTACGGCAATCATCAGGAGCGTTGGAATTGTTTGGGCGAAATTACTGCACTTTATACACCGTTTTATCGCGTTTTCCCCTAATTTTATTATTTAATCTTAAATTTTGAATTAAAATTTCATTTTCTTTCGTAATGTGTGTTCCTGATTGGTGTATATTTTGTGCTATACATATATAGTGTCTGTTGTATCTTGCGTAGGCTACACAGAACAACGCAGTGCAGTACAGGCAGATGATGCTCAGCCATGCCCCCGCGGTCCCTAGTGTTAACTTCGAGAAGTTAACGCGTCGCGGATCGTAGGGCCATCTATTATCGCCTAGGAACAGATTTTTTTAGAACCTCATTGTCGCTCACGTGATCAATAAATAATACACCGATCTGCGTTGTAGAAAAAAATATCCGACATTCAGAGTTCCACATCTCATGTCCTTTCTTTGTTACTTAGTTCTCGTAAATATTCTGTTGAAGTCCTTTGTGTCAATTAAGTAACGTGCCAGTTTTTTCTCCGCCCAAATTCAATACTAGAATATCACCCCCTTTTGGTTCTCCCTAACAGAAAATTCAACATTTTCGGAACCACCAAATCCTAAACTGACTGTGATTTATCAACTCAATTGCATTTATTCGGAATTAAGTTAGGATGGCGATCTTATGTATGGTCACGGTGGTGAGTAATCAGGTGCTTGTATATAGCTGAGGGAACATTATGGGTTCGTTATGGCGAAAATTGAGCCAAATATAAACTTATCATATGAGTTTGTCGTTACTGTGGATCATCCAGACCGTAAGAATATATAGTCGCTTAATGGGGGGTGGAGTCCAACTGGGTCCACTCGGCACGCGGCGACTGATTGGCCTATTGGAGCCTGCCTCGGGTGATTATGATGATGGAGAATTTGGTGGAATGAAGATTGGCAAGGGAAACCGAAGTACTGGGAGAAAACCCGCCCCAACGCCACTTTATCCGCCACAAATCCCACTTGACCAGACCCCGGGATCGAACCCGGGCCTCCCCGGTGGGAAGCCAGCGACTAACCGCTTGAGCTATGGCGCGGTCAAGAATATGTTCAGCATCTGCTAGTAACATTCAGTGTCTTAAGTGTTGCAGAGTGTTCGCATGAGCACGGAATGACACAGCCTTCTCTCTCTCTCTAGTTATTTCCCCCTAAATTCTTACCATAACCGGTTTCAGAGTACCCAAAGAGTCTACGGATTTTGTGCACCCCATTGCACCCTTGCCATTACTGCGTAAGATACAGTGAATAGAACCCCCCCCCCCCAGACGTCTGGGTCATTAAAGGGGAGGGCACAGCTTGACCCCTATGTGAGAATTTTATCATACGCTTTGAAACCCGTGCAACAGCTCAGCAAGCAAAGGGAGCTATTTCGAGCGCTTCCCGTATAACTTCCACATGTTTAGTCCTTAGACTACTCTGCCTCTTACGGACTAATGCAACGACTGGCCTGAATAGCTCAGTCGGTATAGCGACAGGATACGGGTTGGGCGGCAGTATTCGATTCCCGGAAAGAGATTTTTCTCTATTCCACAGCACCCAGACCGGCTCTGGGGCCACCCAACCAACCATGCGATGGGTACAATGGGCTCTTTCCCTGAGCGTAACGCGGTTGGGATGTGAAGCTGAGCTGACCACTCAGCACTCGACACTAACCGAAATAAAGAATAGTAAAACTACACCGCCACTCCGGGTCTCGCGGTAGCGTAGTTGGTTGAGGCATTATGCTGTAAGCCGGAAGTTCCTGGGTTCGATTCCTGATGAGGTCATTTGATCTTTTTTTTTTTTTCCAATTTATCTCATCCTTCCATCCACAATATGGCACTGGGGTCGACTCAGCCTATAACAGAAATGAGTACCAGGAATCTTCCTGGGGGTAAAGGGCGCCCGGCGCGTAAGGCTGACAAGCCTACCGCCATCTGTGAGCCGATTGTCTAGAGAAAATGTGCGATACTCAAACGTCTCACAACCCTATGGGCCTCCACGGATTGTTACAGGGATAGGTTTACCTTCTTAATAGTATACATCCTTTTGTGTGTCATAAACAAGGTACATAAAATTTATACAAAATATGCGGTCTACATAACAATATTCTGTATTTAAAACAAAATAGACACTATCGTATCAACATTTGATTCTGATATCATTGTACGCCTGATGATGACCCAGTATAAGGGTCGAAACATGTAGCGTCAGTAAAAACAAATGTTGATATGAAAGTGTGTACTTTCTTATAAATACAGAGTATTGTTGTGTAGAGTGCATACTTTTGTATACATTTTATATTGTTTTACTTTTTTCTTATAACTTTTACACCTCCACTCCCCCGTACATCTTCATGGCGTGATGCTTAATTAATTATGTCCATGAATAACTTTAACCATTTTTAGCTTTGTACAGTAAATGCAACTGAAATGTTAATTCAAGTAGTTCATTAAGCACAGGGACAACTCTACCCTGATCCTTTACCTGTTCATTAGCTGGCATGGCTCAGTCGGTATAGGATCCAAACAGGGGATATAGGTTTCAGGAATCGCAGTTCGAATCCAGACAGGGGCAAGAGACTTATGTCCTCTTCACAGCATCTAGACTGCGTCTGCGGCCTGCCCGTACTCCTGTCCAGTGAGTACCGGGAGATACTTCCCTGAGATTAATCTGCCGGAGCGTGAAGCTGGCCACTCACCACAATCTAGTGCCTATGGTAATCATTCGTGCATCTGTGTATATTCACTGCCACCTCCATCTAGTGCCTAGGCGAAGAATGCTTGGAGCTATACCCCCACCCCCGTACACCTTCATGGCATATTCTTATATTTGCTTCGAATTTATGAGATTGATTCATTTTATCCCAGTTTTTTTTTTCGTGGGTTATGATGCTTTCAGTAGCTAGGCTGTATGACGTCAAATCCAAAATGTTATATTTATTTAATTAGGGACAGACACATTTGCATTTGATTTTACTTAATTATTACATATAAAATCTGTCGACATGCAAGATATTCGGGTCTTGCTTTCTGTAGCCAGCCACAAATTTCAGGAATTCCTTGCCATACATCCAACCAAGTACCGTATTTACGCATGTATAGGCCGCGTGCGTGTATAGGCCGCAGCACAATTTTCAGACAGAAATTATAGAAAAAATAATTTTCTTGGAATATTATTTCAGGAGTAGAACACCCTGTATTACTAATTATGAATATAATTTTTTTAAAATGAATGTGATTTCGAATATAAGCCGCACCCCAGTATTTCTCTTGAATTTTTGGCAAAAAATGTGCGGCCTATACATGCGTAAATACGGTAATTAAGCTGGCTGTCTTGCATACTCACATTATAAAACAGGCTAATCCGTTAACAGGAGACGGCTGTCCCTGTGTCCAGCTAACCCCCTGCTATTATTTATCACTTCACCATAAAATCCCTCCATAAGATCGAATCCATTTAACATAATATAGCCTGTCTGCCTCGTGACTTTCCGCTTTTGTCGGGTTTCAGTGTGTAATAAAAATTTTGATTGTGAGCGTTACCAGTCATTGCATAATGTAAAGTGACAAACACATCTGTAAACTAGCAATAAATGTACCACAAATACGTAACACAATGCTCATTCCTTTAAAACAATTCGAAACTCTCTGCACGGCGTCTCCCTTGCATATGCTGTAGCCATCCGTGAAACGCGCTCTATTCATGGCGACTGCAATGGGACTTGAGCTAACAGCAAATCCCGTCACAGGGCACGATCCTGAGCCAGTCCAGTGCGGTTTACTTCCTCAGAACCGTAACAAGAAAACCCCTTGCTATTGTGGCCCCATATTGGCCCCAAAATATTAAGAGGAATGCTTGATGAGTGTGGGAACATTGGAGGAATGATAAATGGCAGGCGGAAAATATATGTACCAGGAGATAATCCTCCCTAAGTACGGCTTTTTATAATCCTAGAAATCATACATAGACAGCTCTGGGGTTGAAATCGGGTTTGCAAAGCGAGATACCACCGATCAACTGGGTTAAAACTTACTAAACTGGGTCTAAAACCTCTTTTTGAAAGTAGGTCGTCAACACGTAGCAACTTAATTCTGTCGTCATTAGAAAATTACAAGATTCTATTTTAAAAAATCTATGGAAATCGAACCACCATACCGGAGATTAGGAATTATATGCAGAATATTTCTTCCGTAAGGCTGCTTACGAAAGGTATATCGCACCTGGAACTTCCTCCATGGAGTTGACTTTCTTCTTGCGGGTTATTTAACGTACAGTGACCCACCGTGGCCTGTAGTCCTCAAGCGAACTATACCGACTGAGCGACCGCAGCTTGTCGGTGAAGTTAGTGCAAATTTTAGTGGATGGAGGGTGTCGCGTGGTCAGCGCAACGAATCCCCACGGCCGTTAATTTCGGTTTTCTATACCGGAGCCGCTATTTCCTCGAAATAGCTCATGAATTATCCTCACGAGGCTGAGTGGGCCCCGTTCCAGACCCACTACTTCTCAGAAACTCTAGCCCGGGACCTCAGAATCTGTAGCCAGGAACTCTGACCGCTAGACCACAGAGGTCAGTGTGGGGTACAGTGACAGACGAATAAATTGGAAGTGGATTTGGAAGTAAGCGGTGGTGGCCTAACGGAGGTGCTGTGCCAAAATTTGTCGGGAGGGACTGATGAAAACCACGAACAATTGAGCCAGGGTAGCCGTTGTTCCAGCCTTGATTCGAAGAGAACACCTTCCGAGTCTGAGTCAAGAGCGTTACCGCTACGCCAACCCGTTTTGTCAGAGTCATTGAGAATCTGATTGTTGCCCCTCTGATTAAGAAATTGCTCTCTCTTTACAGAGTCAAGTTTATCGCCGTGAGTTCACCATTGGACCCTATCCCGAGTCAGGTGTTTCCGGTCCAGAAACCCACCTCTCATTTTAGATTAATATTCCATCTGCCAAGATGCAAGTAGAAAATTCCACAGAAATGTAATTGTGTCGTTCCTGCTATAGAATATGAAGTTCATTTGTGTGTGTGTGTGTGTGTGCGTGTGCGTGCATTTCTTCCTGAGCCAACTGGTAGGACACAGAAAAGTCGGAATGGAAGAGAGGGCATGACAAGAGAACGAACGGGTTCTGTCATTAATATTCCTGCAGCTTTGTTTCGAATTGGTGATTGGTTTATCAGAATCATTGGGCACGGAATAAATATAACGTTTTTAGATTATACCCTCCCAATAGTTACAAACACTGCGCTTTCTCTCTTTTCACTCTTAAGCTAAAAAAAGTAAAGCTATCCCTGTAAGGCCATGGAAGTCCAAATGGTTATGAGGTGTCGAGGCTCCCACATTTTCTAGACAATCGGCTCACAGATGGAGGCAAGGCTGTCAGCCTTACGCGCCGGCCGCCCTTTATCCCCAGGAAGATTCCTGGTAAACATTTCTGTTAGAGGCTTAGTCGATCTCAGAGCCACAGTGCAGCTGGAAGTATTAGGTAAAGTGAAAAAAAAAATCCAGTGACCTCATCGGGAATCGAACGTTCTGGGTAAACGACATGTAATTGAAAAGTCCGGAAAAGTAGGTTAATAATTTGGTATGAATAGTTGAAAGTCTGTTGTTCCTGCGCCCATGTAATTAGACTGTTAGGGGTTAAGTGAATGTGATTTGGTCAGATTTCAAACATAGTTCCATGCCGTCTGTTTTACAAAGAGTTTCAAGTAGATTTCTAAAGGGTTCTGACGATGGTATATAACACTCGGGATTACGAAGGTTCTGGATTTTGTCCATCGTCTGGTACTCTAAAAAACTAAACTTTTCGGAAACTGGATCTGTTTCCGTCCTCAGGTGGGGGGGGGGGGGTGGGAGACACATATTCTGTTGGATCCGTTAGAAAGAGCTAACCTCAATCGCTGGGCCAGGTCCAGTTTCCGAAACGTGTTTTTATAATACTGGACGATGGAAGAAAAAAAAAACAGTAGGCCCCTAGCACATAGAGTTTTCGTTCACATAATCAAGGATTATTAGTACTCATATACTTTTCATGAGAATAGCGTATATGAAATTGAAACCTCGAGAAGACGTAATTAATAGAGAGATACAGGTTGTAATTATGAACATGTAGCGAGATGGCTACACCAGAAGCTCAGGCAAATTCTTTATCTTAGGCCTTTGAACGTGAATCTTGTTCCTAATGAGACTTGTGGCTCCAGACTCAGTCGGTCTGACCTTTCCGGGATGCCTCTCCCTTCCACTTACCATATTCTGTCTCTCCTCTCTCTAGGTTAAGTGTTTTTATATTTACCGAGCGTCGCGGCTTAGTTGTTAGATCTCCGTTATTCTGATAGAGACTTTTCTTTATTTTCCTCATTCTCTCCAAGAAATAGCCACGATCTTTTCCTTCCGTATCTTCTCCAGTTCATAATTCACTGATAATTATGTCATTTGGCCGTAAAGGCCCATAGGGTTGTGAGAGATCGAGGCTCCCACATTTTCTAGACAATCGGCTCAAAGATGGCGGTGAGGTTTTACCCCCCAGTAACATTCCTGGTACTTATTTCTGTTAGAGGTTGAGTCGATCCAAGGGCCATAGTGTGGCAGGAAGAATTAGGTCAATTGAAAATATCCACCACATCGGGACTCGAACGCGCAACATTCAGGCTTGTAACGTAGTGCTTCAATCAACTACGCTACCGCATGTCCCCATCTGACAATTAAATGCTCCGTTAAAAATGTCAAGAACACAGAGTTTTTAAGTTTCCTTGAAGTGGAGTGAGGCTGAGTCCACTTGCTACGTCGGCCACTAACTGGCCTATTGTACCAGCCCCGGGTGATAGATGTTGGTGGTTGTGGAGCAGTTGGTGGAATGAGAATTGGCAAGGGAAACCGAAATACTCGGAGAAATCCTGCCCCAATGCCACTTTGTCCACCACAAATCCAAAATGACAACCTGGGCTCGAATCCGGACTGCCGTGGTGGAAATCCGGCTACTAACTGCCTGAGCTATGGCGCGGCCTCAAGAATACAGAATTTACACATATAAGAATTAATTTTAATGACTGATTTCAATATTTAATGATAACAGTATTTTTCATTGCGATAATATGAAACTGACGTCGTCTGGCGGCCAACGTGCAAGAGATTAAAATGTATATGAAATCTTTTCCAAATTTTCGAACTTTGGATACATATACTGTAATGGAAAATTACGATACATCTGTGTGTACACTGTTGTGTCCCCCCCCACCCCCCAACAGATAGCTTTCAAAACAGTTGATGGATTTTTATGAAGCTCACTATGAACGCTATGGCTGTGGACGGTGATCACGTGAAAGAGAATGAGGTTGATGATATTTGTTGCATGCAAGGGGAGTTTAGAAATGCATATTACTGGGCTTTAGTCTTAAAATCTGAATAGAAGGTACCACTTAGGAAACCTAGACTTATTTGGGAGGTAACATTTTCCCTATGGTTAATAGTGTCAATATCGGCAGTAGTTTACCTCCGGGGAAAGAGTCCCCGATACCCATTACATAGGAGACTGGATGGTCTCCAAAGCTGGTCTCGACGCTGCGGAGAAGAGAAATATCATTTGCCGGGAATCGAATCCGTATTTCAAGACCGTCCAGCTCGTAGCCCGCCTCTAAACCTACTGAGATATCCCAGCTCATGGGAGGCAGAAGAAAGAAAAAATATATCTTGTAAGAGGCCGTGGAGGCCCACAGTTCTGTGAGACGTCGAGGCTCCCACATTTTCTAGACAATCGGCTCACAGATGGCGGTGAGGTTAGCCTTGGACGCCAACCTCCCTTTACCCCCAGGAAGAATCCTGGTACTCGTTTTTGTTAGAGTATGAGTTGACCCAAGGACCATAGTGCGGCTTGAAGCATTAGTTGAATTAAAAAAATCCAATGATCTCATCGAGAATCGAAGCGGCAATCTTCAGGCTTGTAGCAAAAGTACGCAAATCAGTCCCAGTCTTTACAGCACATTTGTTAGCTCCCCTTCCACGAGTTCTCCCTTCAGAATGTTGTATGACTTTCTTTTTTTTTATCCATACTTACAACATGCTTTCTCCATATCAGTTGCCTTGATATAATCCCAGTAGAACTGTTAACCCAATTCAAAGCAATGTTAACAGATTAATTATGTATTATGATTTTTTTCT
Source organism: Cryptotermes secundus (assembly GCF_002891405.2). Lineage (NCBI taxonomy): Eukaryota > Metazoa > Arthropoda > Insecta > Blattodea > Kalotermitidae > Cryptotermes > Cryptotermes secundus. The sequence goes on from NW_019745078.1 coordinate 772,847, forward strand.
TTTATCCAATATTCCTAATCGTTGGAACCCCGACGTTCTTTGCCCTGATGTGCAGCGGCTGGAGCGTGAATCGTATATAACCCCAGCCTATATCCGAGATTAAGAATCTTTGGAGATTTACTTCCATTTCTCAGTCTATCACCGTGGTGTGCTGCCTAAACACAGCAGTGTGTATACATTTTTTTTAGATACTGTATATACTTGTAAGGTTGGATAAACTGTATGTGCGTGTGGTTAAGTTATATGATTTATTATCTTATCTATTAAATACACGTATCTTTCAGTTAAATCATTACCAAATCCGCCACACACCAAAAGGTTCATTTGGGTTCAATGGCATGGAATTTGTCACTTCTAGTGGAAGTTCAGTGTCCCATCTACTGCTTTGTTTGTTGATCAAGCCACTTACAACCACCTTATATTCATCAGAAAAGTAAACGTGTAATATGTCCACAGAGCAGACTAAACATTTCAAAAAATATTGATGTTTTGCTTCAATTAAATATAGTATGTTGGTGTATAGGCTATTCGCCCTGCCGTTCTCATAACCAGCGCTTTGCTTTTCCCCTAAAAGGAAGTTTGCCGGTACTGCCGCTCTCATTTTTACCCTGTATGTCAGAACGTACTGTCACGTACCCGGGTAACGCGACAAGAAATTAATAGGATCTCTGAATTGATGAATCAATTTATTTTACAATCACCAGGCGGATCTACAAATACTTATATCACTTCGAAATGATACTGGATACACTTCCACCCATAGGTGCTCATTGTACTAATTTGGCTAGCAGCTCTGTACTCAATTTCATCTCTTCTGTCTTGTTCTTGGACTGGGTTTCTACTACTCAGTAGGACTCCAGTATCTGTGTCTTCTGTATGCTTCTGTCTCGACCGGATATGAAACACTTCGTGCAACGGTACACTTCTTCGTTTTTGCAGTTGTCACCGAAACGTGTTTTTCGTTGCCGTGTGAACAGTCTTTACGTATCCGTTGCAACGGAAACTATTCTGTATGCGTTGCCTAGGAATAACCTCTCTGCCATAACCTCGGAGATGTGTTTCAACAAGCCGTTACTTAGCAATGGATTCAGATGTCACAATACTATCAGTGCTCCGGGAGATGTGTAATGTTTAACGAGTGTGCCGGTACGCTTGAAATGTTCGCCGGTATACCTACGTGTGTGTACAGGCTGGAGAGAACACTGCTCGTAACAGGAGAGCATTCAACGTAATATGTTATATATTTCTAAACAGCTTTAGGCTTGTAAGTGAGAGACCAAAATCTGGGAAAGTTCAACGGAGCAGTTGGTACCACGGGTCATGTTTAGAGTTGAAGTATTTGGACATAAAAAGAATGCAGATCCATTTTGGCATGCCTTCCTTGCTTTAAAAGAAAGGTTTATTATATCATACCCGATTATCTATCCGTCATAATATGATGGATTTTCATGAAATTTGGTACAAATATCTTGCAACTAGAGAGGCCTTATGTCTTTAAGTTGCGTAAGTATTTTTTTTTATTGCTAGTGGGGTGGGACTAAGTCCCTTGTACTGCGGCCACTTCTGACAAATTGTACCAGCCCCAGATGATAGGTGAGGGTGATTGTTGAGCAATTGGTGGAATGAAGATTGGCAGGGGAAACCGAAGAACTCAGAGAAAACCAGCGCCACTATATCCACCACAAATCCCACTTCACCAGACCCGAACCCCGGCCGCCGCGGTGGGAAGCCAGCGACTAACCGCTTGAGCTATGGCGCGGCCATTTTAAGTTGCGTAAGTAACTCCACGGTGGAATGTCCTTCATGAAAACATAATCAAGAAATTACCCGAATTTTATGGATCCCGAAGGCTCATACCGTGTTCAGAAAAGATAGACATGGGTCCGTATCCTAAGTCAGTCAACATTCTGCCTTCTTCTTTCTTTAAGGTTTATCTTAATACTGTTCTCCCATCTACAATACGGTCTTCTACATGGACACATTTCTTCAGGTTTTCCAGTGAAAATTTGTATGTTAGCTTCTCTCTCATGCTCCATGAGTTCCCTGCCCATCTCATCCTCCAGGATTTAATCCATCTTATAGCAAATTATGAAGTTCTTCATCATGCAGTTTTCTCAGTCCTGCAATTAGTTCCTCCCTTTTGGGTTCACACAGTAAGATGCGCTCCCTCTTATACTATCACAACCGCAAGGACGATGAGGTTAAACAATCATAACTCGGTCGTCAGAGCCACGTTCGTGGAAACAAGTTGAACCACGTGACGAGGAATGTGTAAGAGGTCCCCATCTCTTGTAGAACTTGAGGTTCTGGCAGAAGAGTTCTTTCGTCTGGCATATAACGCAGTGTATTACGGTGAAAGTCAGCCGACAATTCGGAGGGACGCGTCGCCTTCATCTTCAGGGTTGAAAAGTAAGCCAATCTCAAATACAACGCGAAGCGATTCTGCTTGCTCGGCTTTACAGTTCAGAGATGATGATAGCTACCACATGTTCTTCCGAAAGTTCGATTGACTTTCACCGGACTACACGGCGTTATTTCCAAGAAGATGGAACTTTTCAACTCGCCCCTTTTGTTTTTAACGTTATTTCTTCTTTATCTCAGGACTTTCCGGGACACTCGTTGGCCTCAATGTTTGTCCGCTCTCCGCAAGGTGCAATTAGATTGTAAATCACTTGATACTATGTTTATGTATGTATGCGTGCGTGCAGGTAGTATTGTTGGAGACTGTTGGGATTAGGCAGGTAAGGGGACTCACGTTGTACCTATGTATTCACTCTCACTACACTGCACTGCGGCGCACCATTGATCCAACACGCTACTGAATATTTGAACCCCGACTGCCATGCTTGGTTACCCGCGGTATCGCTAGTGCTACACACAAGCTGAGTACCGCAAATTGTCATATTAAACATCCCCCAGCAAATATAAGTTCTTGCAGACTATAAAAACAGGTCAGGGGATCTGACTGTTAGGAGTATAATTCGTGTCAGCCTATTAGTCCACGTGATTCGTCCCTCAAACTACTTAATGGATTTCAGTGTATTTCTATATGATTATTTTATTTAACTAGTAGCTTATTTACAATATACTCTTGATAAGTCATTCATTCATCAGTAATCTGTCAGACGACAGGTCCACAGTCTCTTCCAAAACAGTTCCTCCACTTAATGCGATCTAGAGCTTTCTCCTTCAAATGAGAATTATCCTCTTCTGTCCCCAAGGTCATCCAGCATCTTCTTACGTCTTCTTCCTCGTCTTCTGGTGACTTCTATCCACTCTATCTTCGCATACATGGTTCTCTGTTTTTGGAAAGAGACTATCCAGGAAAAGCAAATGGAAAAACTCTTGATAATATGGAGTAATAAATAAATTTGTTCTAAGTAGGTGTCTTGAGTAGAGAAGTCATCCACTGTGATATCTGACAGGCCCTGTAGAGGAATGTTGATGGTTTTAATCTTCGTCATCTGTTAGTTGTGGTAGGTCAGACGGCCACTGCCTCAATCTTCTTCTTTTTCTTCTTAATTTGGTGGGTTGCTAATTTCTACAACTAGTCAGTTATTGTGTTCTAGTATGCTTTGATGATAGACTGTTTACAGTCTAAGTAGTTCTTCTATGACAAATGGGGGTTTGTAGATCTTTGTCGATAGTAAGGTTGGAGGTGCTTTAGTTACTGAGCGTAAGAATTTGGATTGAAATCTTCGAATTATTTTTGGGTTTGATGGTTTTGTACAGCCCCAAAGCTGTATACCATATGTCCATATGGGTATTATTATGCACTTATATAGTAGAAGTTGTTTTCTATGGATAGCTTGGATTTACGGCCCAGAAGCCAGGAATATAGACGGGGTTTTGGATTGGATGATTGGATTTATTGCACTCTATACATTCACACATTTCGGGACTACAGGTAGTTACAGCTAAACCGCTAGTCTACGCACTTTCTGGTTCACCGTTGCACACGCACTAGGATTCTCAGTCTTAACTAGTCGTATCTTGTCAACGGATTTATCACAGTCTCACTGTAACTTCAACTCACATACGAAGTCTTCTTAGCACAGCTTAATTCCTTTCTTGCCATTTCATCTCAGTCACCTTCGACTACCATCTCCAGAACTCGACCCAGTCCTCTCGACTACTTTTCTATACTCCAGCGACATTCTTTGTTCCTTTATAACCCTTCAGCACGGACCATACTGAAAACACTACCTTTTATTAAGGATTCGTGTTTACTGGTCCGTTATCTAGCAATGGATGTCCTGTTTTGGCGTGCGCGTTTGTTGCTGGAATGTGTTTGCCGACCCGTTGTCCAGCAATGGGTGTACACGTCACAGTCTCTCTCTCTCTCTCTCTCTCTCTCTATATATATATATATATATNTCACGAACATAGACGTTTCGCCACGGTACGTAGACCAAATATAATAGTCGTATAAAATAGCTTAAATTAAACGGACTCTGCAAGACGGACACCGCCATGAATACCACAACGTTAGGCACGCTACGGTGATTATAGCCCTTGATGTCGCGCAAGATGGCGTGGAGGCGAAACTTAACGATATTCTTCGTTAGAAAATTGGTGCGATGGAAATGTAGCCTATTAAATCCCTTAAGAATTGCTTACCCTACACAAAATATGCACGTGCAAAATATAATGAATGTCTGTAATGGAATTAATCCTTGCAGCCGCACTCTGGCCCTGGGGTCGACTTAGTCTCTAACAGAAATGAGTACCAGCAATTTTTCTGGGGGGGGGGGGGGGAANTAAGGCTGACAACCTCACCACCATCTGTGAGCAGATTGTTTAGAAAATGTGGGAGCCTCGACGTCTTACAACCCTATGGGCCTTGTTACAGCTTGTTACAAGGATAGCTTTACATTTTTCGATGTGTTTAAAACGAATTCTGTGGAGAAGGGTTCTTTATTGAGAAGCATATAGTCAGCCAGCAATTCTCAAACCCACAACCTAACACACAGTTAATTTAACGATTTCGAACTTCTATAAACACCCAGGTGAGGAGCCTGGATAGCTCTTCTCCACAACGTCCAGACCGGCCCTGTGACCAACCCAGCCTTCTGTTCAATGAGGACGGGGTGATTTTTCCGAGGGTTAAGCAGACGGGTCGTGAAACTGACCATTCACCCCAATCCAGTACTGAGGTCGAGAATGATTGAGCTATACGTTCACTCCCACATCTGTCTTTATGGCCTAGTGCTTAATTAATTAAACAGGACAGCTAAAGCAATCAAATTCCGTGTCTCCCAAGTGACCTTTTCCGTTAAAATTTTCCGACCAAATTTATATATGCATTTCTCATATGCTCACAGCCACCCTTCCCTGTTTTCTCTGTTTGTTTGTCTTAATATTTTATGAACGAGCTGAACACCAAGAACAACATTTATTTTCTGTGTTCTTAATATGTAGCTATTAACGCTGAGTTGTGCTTCAAATTAAATTGTTTATTCCATATGGTAACGGCTGTCCGTTCCTTTATGTAACACGTGTTACACAATTACAATGCTGAAGTTTTATATATAAAATATGTTAACTTTCTCTTATCTTGGCTCGACTGGGACTTCATTGCGTCGTGGTTAGATGTACTGGGATTCGACTGTTGCTATATTGCTGTTGAATCATAGCAGACGCGTTTCTAGTCTGGTGATTAAAGTAAAATAAGGTTTTTCTCTCATAAATTTAGACTTGATGTTTACAGAAGAAGATAATAATCATAGTCAACTGTGCGAGGTTATATCACGATGTTGAAGAACAACTATTGGTTTATCCGGTTATCGAGAAGTGGAATAAAAATATGTAGCTACATGCTGCCCACATAGGGAGAAGGCAGACCCTGAGATCATTATGTAAACCTTCACGCCGGTTATTTACCTTGGAAGTGAAATGCACAATCGCATATAAACCGATTCTAAAGGGTTGTCACGATGGTGGATGACACAGAATTACTGGGCTTTTGGACTTAATCCATCTTCCGGAATTCTAGGTAACAGAGGACACTCTAGGTAATAGAGGACACGACGTTTCGGAAACTGAATCTGTTTCCGTCTTCAGGTGGGAAAGGAAGACGGAAACAGATCCAGTTTCCGAAACGTCGTGTTCTCTGTTACCTAGAATTCCGGACGATGGGTAAAGTCCAAAAACCCAGTAATTCTGTACCGCTGCTGTTTTAGTTTTTAAATTGGGGACTTGACGTAAGAAGGACGCATAGCATGAAGAGTACTTATCTTCCATTGGTCCATGGGCTGTTTAATGGCTCTTTGAGCGTCGGATGGAAATATTCATGATGAAATGGAAAGTATTTGGAAGGATGCGGCAGTGAACTGATCAAGTACTATCCGGGCATATGCATGAAAGAAAATCACGATGAACCTCGGTCAGGATATCTGGTGTCCCATCCGAGAGTCGAAGCGATAACCTCCTGAATACATCCGGACCATCCTGTTCGATTCGAGGATTGTTGAAGCAGGTAGCAAACGGCTTTATGTTGTTTTCATGTTTGGCTTATTCTTCAATGCTGGAGATGGAGGTGACATGTTCCTCCTAAACGTCGGGTGTCATTCAACGGACTGCACGGCGTTATGACCCAGAAGGTAGAACTGTTGACGGCAATGGAGCTCATAATCCGCAACAGAGAGGGAATCACTTTATCGAATGAGCAATTTTGAGCTTCACAAATCCACCACCACCACTGCTGCTGATCTTCTACTACTACTACTACTACTACTACTACTACTACTATCATTACCACTGCTTCTGATATCACTACTGCTGCTGATACTACTACTGATTCTACCATTGCTGCTGCTGCTGATATTACTACTACTAATGTGGATGCTAATACTACTACTGCTATTAATACTACTACTGATCTACTACTACTACTACTACTAACGAGGCAAGAAATTTACCCGGGTTTCGGATTTGAACGAAAATTTATTGGACTATCGCTTTTTACACTCAAATGTACAAAAATTATCTTCAACTTATAACGTCGTCATACCTTTCCTCTTCACTATTACAATTACTTGCACTGCGGATCTTGGTGAAGTGTCTTCCGCTCGTCTCGGAGCTCAACTGTCCTTAGTCCCTTGTCGGATACGAAACTCTTCCATCAAAGTCAAAGTCACATTGCGACTGACGGTCGGTCAGTCAGTAAATCTTGGTGTCGAGCCCTATCTGGGGCGGGAATACATGTCTGCCTCAAACAATTCGTTTGTAACGGAGGAAACCCCACTGTTAGACTTTCATTTCTGGGACGATTTCCTAGGCTTCGCTGCCTAGGAATTTCTAGCCGTTGACTATTGATGGACGTCTTATAGTCCGGCTTTCAGGTAGCACGTGACAATATTATTATTGTTACTACTGTTCCTACTACTACTACTCCTGCTAATGTACTACTGATCTACTACCGCTGATGTTGATATTGCTACTACTGTTACTACTACTACTGATATTACTACCACTGCTGCTGATAATATTGCTGCTACTTATTCTACTTGTACTACCACTGTTGTTGCTGCTACGACTGCGGATGCTGTTACTATTACTACCACTGCTGCTACTGCTAAGATAGATTCCATGAATTAACAGTTTAATCACGCGTAGCAGGTGCTGGTATTCTGCAGCCAAGTGAAGGAAAGGGTCTGGGGCAGTCGACTGACCTCTGCTGTTCAGTGAGGGCAGTGAGGAGTAACCCGCAACCCGTCTTACTTTCCAGTGTTGTCCGCGAGTGAATTCCTCTGACGAACACTAACAGCATTGAGTTAAAATAATATTCCCAAAATAATTTAAAATAATCTTCAAAGCCATTCAGATTAAAAGGTTTGAATTTAAGACCACATTTCTTCCTGTAAGTATCGAAGCAGAAATTTTCATTGCCGGTATTCGCGATGTTTAATAATCCACACTTGCAGACAGATCTGGTCGCGTCAGTAGTTCTTTGTGATTAGCTCTCTTTCGGCACCTTCAGTTGTTTCTCCTTGGCAAACGCGAAGTAAAATAACGTTGGTTTTGAGAGACTACGAGTTTTAGAATTGTCGTGATGCTCATATAAAAGTAATTTTTATATTTCTGACTGTTGTGTGTAAGAAAACAAATGAAATGATTTTATAGCGACGTTTATCGTTGTGAACACCACATTAGCAGAGTACGTATCTGTTTCAATGGACGAGAATACACGTAAATTGTGACTTAATAAAGTAAATAAAGCAACAAGCGAAGTTGAAAATAATATATGAAAAGTGATGTGGCAGTTTCGTACACGCAGTTTGCCAACAAGCGATATTTCAGTTCAGAAATACTAATGGTATATCAGAACGCGTCGACCTTGTTCGTTGAGTTTTTAAACAAATTGTTCTCTTTAATGATCGCCTCTATGGTCTAGTGGTCAGAGTTCCTGGCTACAGATCCAGAGGTCCCGTGTTCGATTCCAGGCGCTACCAGATTTTATGAGAAGTAGTGGGTCTGGAACGGGGGTCCCTCAGCCTTGTGGGGATCATTGAGGAGCTATTTCAAGGAAATAGCGGCTCCGGTCTAGAAAACCGAGATTAACGGCCGTGGGGATCCGTTGCTCTGACCACGTGACACACTTTATCCCCTAGACTAGACTAGACCAGACCATACCATAGAGGCGTCGTGATAAAGAAGCATATAATTTTTTAAATTAGTTTATCTAGATTCACTCTTGGAACAGTGAATCAAGAACTCTCGAACTGCGTTGAAGAGAGCTTAGAAAATGAAAGCCGATTATAGTCACTGGTTTCATGTAGCAACGGACGAAAGCGCAGGCGTCAGTGACGTAATGTAACGTCTTGTTTCAGTTCTTGGTATTGACATAGATTTCAGTAAACCTTACCGTTATGGGGCCGCTACAGGCGCAGAGTCTGCAACATATAGAAAGTAGCTGAACACGTGAGGCTGGAGTTCGATGTATGAACTGAAGGAACTGAGGCGTATATTCGCTTGGGTCATCGTAAGAGTGTAAGGAATCTGGAGTTACTTCTTCAGACTTGCCAGTGTTGTTACCGTGGTTTCCAAACTTGTTAATGCCATTAGATCAAACAGAATGAATCTTCATCAGTTTAAAGATATCTTGAGCGATGTGGACAAGCTTATCTTGTGATAACCTTATGTTGTTAACGTGTCCCTGTCTTTAATTCATTTATAAAGTACTAAGCCTTGATGACATGTGGGAGAGTGAAGGTGTAGCTCCTCCATTCTTGACCTCAGCACTAGATGGAGGGGCGTGGTCAGCTTGATGCTTCGGCTCTGGGGATATAGCAGCCGGACTGGAGACTCTGGTGAAGAGGAAAAGGTTACCCCGCTTCTGATATCCTTAGGGTGATGAAATAGAAGATGATTTTTTTTATTGGTAGTGAGGTGGGACTAAGTCCCTTGTACTGCGGCCACTTCTGGCCTATTGTACCAGCCCCAGACGATAGGTGAGGGTGATTGTGGAGCAGTTGGTGGAACGAAGATTGGCAGGGGAAACCGAAATACTCGGAGAAAACCTGCCCAACACCACTTTGTCCACCACAAATCCCACTTGATCAAACCCGGGCCGCCGCGGTGGGAAGCCAGCGACTAACCGCTTGAGCTATGGCGCGGCCATATAAAATGATTTGACAGGCATGTAGATCGAATGGGGAAGCAAACGTTTTGCTTTAAACGAAACATGTCAGGATACTATTAAAGTCAGTGGTAAAGAAATTGATTCTGAACACGTGAACTGCATTGAAATGAATTAGAACAGGTTCCTGTGGGCGGAGATTCTATTACGACAGCGGTAAGCCTGCGGGGACATAATGGCATTGGAAGTGTGGATGGGCTATTGAAGGAAGATTCTGTACAAAATAGATAATAGACGTAGATTCATGAGACGCCAAGTCATAGTTTATTGATAATAACAAACTTGGTCCTCCTGTTTATAAACAATTGTAATTTGTGATGGCGTTCTGACAATAATTTGCCCCGACATCTGATCTCCTGAATGATGCTGTAGTCAAGAACTGTTCGTCTTGCGTATTCTTCGCCATGAAAACTGAAGCAACACGTGTCGAACATATTCTTTTCCCCCGTGTCCTCTTAAATGTTCCGTCTTTGACATACTCATATTATACAAGTGGTGTGCAAGTTTCTTTACACAAACAATAAGCTTGTTATGATGTCTCTGCACTCCTACTGGAATCTGGAACGAATTCAATATTCCTCCGAAATTTAATATAAGTTAATATGTTATTTATTTTACTTTCATTGTGCATGCTCCTAGAAATAGATTTACTTTTAGTACGTCAGATTTGATAAGATAAGACAACTATGCACTTGACTGGTAAAAGGTAAAAACTAAAGATGTCCCAGAACAAGCCACGAAGGCCCATAGGAATGTGAGACGTCGAGGCTCCCATATTTTCTCTCGACTATCGGCTCACAGATTGCGTTAAGTTTATCAGCCTTAATCGCCGGCCGTCCTTTACCCCACAGAAAGATTCCTGCATTTCACTAGTATCAAATTAGAAGTTTTAATGGTCGATATGTTTAACAGCAGACTGCCGGTACCACAGCTTCGTGGGAGCTTAAATCCAAGGCCAGCTGTTGGTAGCTATGTAGACGTAAGTGGTGCCTAGAATGGAAATACTTCTCAGTTCTTAATTTGAGTGCGCGGGCACATTCATTCAGAATAACAGATGGAAACTTGTCGATGTGTCGTAATGGTACTTGCCTTTAACAAACATGTCTGTTTATCCGCCCCTGTATTGTCATTGCGGGGAGGGGGGGGGTGAAAACCAGTGCGATCATCGGAACTTTGGAGGCCGCAGTGTCTGACACTTTGTAATTCCCAATTTCAACTGGGTATCCCGTCAGATCAAGGAGTGCCGGCGGCAAAATTCTGAACTTCTTTTCCTGTTGATTGATGACGTTATTTGATAAGATGGGATTGACTGTACATGAAACTTTTTCCTTCCTGTCCCATTGTGGCCCTGCGCCCACATCGAAATCGACATCATATAGCTTATTGACCGCCTCTGTGGTCTAGTGGTCAGAGTTCGTGGCTACAGATCCAGAGGTCCCGGTTCGCTTCCCGGCGCTACCAGTTTTTTTTTTTTTTTTTTTAGAAATAGTGGGTCTGGAACGGGATCCACTCAGCCTCGTGAGGATAATTGAGGAGCTATTTCAAAGAAGTAGCGGCTGCGGTCTAGAAAACCGAGAATAATGGCCGTGGTTATTCGTTGCGCTGACCACGCGACACCCTCTGTCCGCAAAAGTTGGCACTAACTTCGCCGACAAGCGGCGGTCACTCGGTCGGTATAGTTCGCTTGCGGATCGCAGGCCACGGAGTTTGTTTAATATATGTATATATTATTACAAAATGTTTCGGTCCAACCCGACCATCATCAGGTGTGTTATTCTTGCTAACATTGTTGCACTGTCATTTTTGTATACTGCATGTGAACTCGATGCTATATTTAATTTTAAGAATGTCAGTACGCAGTTTCAGTCTAGTTTTCTTTAAATCTTACCGTCGTGAAGTCTGTGACACACTACACCCTGTCACTTAAAAGTGTTCCCATCACAGAAGTTCGCAAGTCGCTATGTTGGTACAGCTGGAGATGGGGAATTATGAATTGGTGTATTCAGAAACGCAGAAGAGACCAGCTCAGCAGGGGGTTGATATCCATACACCACCGCAAGAAACAAAACACCACCTGACAACCAGATGCGGTGCGGTGCGGTTGAATCAACAACTTCAGACTGAAACTGCGTGAAGACATGATGTTCACGAGAATATATGGACTTGAGAGGAGAGAACTAATTGGAGGCTGTATAACAAGGAGCATCATAATTTCTATTCTTTACCAAATATTATTAAGGACATGAAATAAAGGTAGGTTGGTGCTGTAGCACGCAGTAGGGAGATTATAAAAAATCACAAAGAAAAAATATTCATAAATCCTGAATGGAAGGGATCACTTGGATAGTTGGATGATAATATTAAAATAGGTTATGAAAGTCGGGTATAAAGATGTGGACTGGATTTAAATGGATCAGGATAGGGGCTAATGGTGGACTTGTCGACTGGTGATGAGGCATCCAGTTCCATAAAATGCGGGACATTTATTGACCAGCTGAACAGTTATTAGCTTTCTAAGAACTCTCTTCTGTGGAGTTATTTTTAATATGCATCTTTACACTTCGGCGATAGCAGACGATCTCATATCGAAGTGCTGGCACAGTAGTTGGGCACTTGATTATTCGTCGGCTGATCGTGAAATTCGCTACCAATGTGTCGGCACCCCGCCCGAAGCCAGTGCAGTGGAATTTATGTTCTCACAACCTGATTCAAGGTCAGTTTCAAGATGGTTCTCACTTTTTGGACTGGAATCTCATATTGTATCTTCACAAGATATTTTCTAATAAAAATTTCATATTTGTTTATTGTTTACCCCATTCATGCTGCCCATATTTATCTCCTTAACTCAGTCTATTTTTTTATTGTTAGTGGTGTGGGACTAAGTCCCTTGTATTTCGGCCACTTCTGGCCTATTGTACCAGCCTCAGATGGTAGGTGAGGGTGATTGTGGAGTAATTGGTGGAATGAAGACTGACAGGGGGAACCGAAGTACTCGGAGAAAACCTGCCCCAGCGCCACTTTGTCCACCACAAATCCCACTTGACCAGACCCGGGATCGAGCCCGGACCGCCGCGGTGGGAAGCCAGCGACTAACCGATTGAGCTATAGCGCGGCCTAACTCAGTCTAACTACGAATATTGTGTGAAGTATAAATTTGCGGTTCTTCCTGGTGTGTAGTTTTGTCTATTTGCTTAAAATTTAATCTTTAATGTCTCCATGTATTCCTAGCTCCCCATTCTTCAACCACGTTCTTAATCTCTACTGTCTCTAGATATTCTTAGCTCGCCATTCTTAATCCGCGTTCTTAATCTCTACTGTCTCCAGATATTCTTAGCTCGTCATTCTTAATCCGCGTTCTTAATCTCGGCTGTCTCCAGATATTCTTAGCTCGCCATTCTTAATCCGCGTTCTTAATCTCGGCTGTCTCCAGATATTATTAGCTCGCCATTCTTAATCCACGTTCTTAATCTCTGCTGTCACCAGATATATTTAGCTCGCCATTGTTAATCCACGTTTTTAATCTCTGCTGTCACCAGATATTTTTAGCTAGCCATTCTTAATCTCAGCTGTCTCCAGATGTTTTTAGCTAGCCATTCTTAATCTCAGCTGTCTCCAGATATTCTTAGCTCGCCGTTCTCAATCCACGTCCTTTCTTTAGAATGGAATACAAATTTTCATTCGCATTAGAAATTTAGGCAGAATTATGGTGTAAGATAAAGGTAAATTTGTATATGTGCTTAAGTAATTAGGCATTACGCCATGAAGGCGCGTGGGGAAATGAATGTATAGATCCATATTTTCTTGACCTCGGCACTAGCTGGAGGTGAGTGGTCAGCTTCACGCCACTGCCGCTTTACCCTCGTGGAAAGAGCCCCCATTACCCATTGTACAGGAAGTTCGATGGACTCTAGAGCCGGTGTGGACGACGTGAAGAAGAGAAAATTCTAATATCCTGAAGTGAGCTGTGGTAATTCCCCCGTTTAATCTGCCAATCGATTTTAGGTATATGGCCAGATCGATAGATAAGGAAGTTCCGACAGTGAGTTGTGTAGGTGTAGATCAATACTTGCAGTCAAGGTCGAGAAGTCACTTTCGAGACTGAAGTTGTTACGTTCCGAGTGTCGTAAGTGGAGGTAAATATCCGCAAAAAATGTAATTACTATGTAAAGTTAAGCTAGAGCTCGGTCTACTTGGAAATTTACCGAAAGGTAATAATTTAATTTACATGGGAGTCTGACGAAATTAACGCCTAAGATATAACCGTTATAACGAAATTCTGAAAATAGAAAAAAACGTTACACGTAACTGTGTACATGAAGCAGAGTCTTCTTGACAAACTGTCATTTGGGACCGCATTCATTGAAGCCTGAATCATTCTTAAGAAGCTGATTGTCGCCAAGGAATTCCTTCCTTCATTAATAGAACCAGAAGATTCGTTTCAGTGTTCAGAAGACTGAACCCACTTCTCAACTAGATGACTTTAGTCCACCCATTTTATGTCCTGTTTATATTCTCACGTGTCCGGAATTCCGTGACTAATAATAATGGGTTTTGGATTGGACGATTGGATTTAATGACACCTTCTTTTACAATCATTCCTAATTACAATTAATTAAAATATCCCAACTCAATCTACTGCGGAGGATTCACTCCATTCTCGTTACCTGTCTCATTTCTCTTACAACTTCTGAACTCTGCTACTGAACTGAACTGAACTGAACTCCTGAACTCAGCGTTCTCACTTGTCCTCCCTTTATAACTTCGGGGAAAACCGAATAGAGATCACCGTCTCTAACAGTTCCTCTATTATTATGTTCTAATCCATTGCTGAGGAAACATGTTTAGCGAGCCGTTGTCTAGCAACGGACTTCTCTTTGGTGCTCCTCTGACTGCACACTCCCGGTTTTCAGGCGTCATGCCACAATATTTTAATTTTTTTTTTATTTACGCATATGTTTCCGGAGTGGTCATTTCCTTCAAACTTTTCCAACTAAAATTTTGTATGCATTTGTTATTTCTTCCATACATTCTGTGTGTTCAGCCCATTTTCCGTTTGATTTTATTACTGTAATATTATTTGGTGAAGAGTACAAATTGTGAAATTCCTCATTATGTAGTTTTCGACATCTTCCTCTTAATTTTTGTGCATTAATTCCAAACGTTAGCCTCAGAATTCTGTTCTCAAACACTTTCACTGTTCTCACTGTGTTTTTTTTTTGGAAGAGAAACCCAGTTTCATGCATGTTCGAAGCAATATGTCAGCTAGTTAAAAGTGCAAGGAATAATCAAGTTATTTCTTGTGGAAATCAACGTACAGTCCCCGATCTTAGATTTGATGAAATCGAAATTGCTGTTGTCATACCGAAAAATTATATGAATCCCACCAGTTGAGTTGATGCAGTCTGAGAAAAATAAAATATTTCTTCCATCCATAAATTTATGAGTTACCTTTGGAAGGAGAGAAACTTGCAACAACTGTGGCGAAAATATAATGCTGTACCTTCTCATGAAGCGAGAGATGAAAAATATTATAAAAACTGTAGATGAATCTTATCCAACACAATTCTTGCAAGGTTAACTAACTCCTTATAGAGATGAAACTCTTTCAGGACCGTCACTGCAGATTCCGATGTGATAGATAATCTATCAGTTAAATCTTCTGCGGTCGAGATATGTTAGATAAAAAATGTCAATACAATTTTACAGTTCTTCAACTTTTTATAGACTTTAACGAAATATATCATTATTTGGAGACAAGTATTGGTCAGTATCATAACTGAATTTGTGCTGGGGCCACACGAGCGCACAAAGTACGTCCGTTGCAACGAACGTACTTTATGACGGACGTTGCTGAGGACACCACACAGTTGCAGAATTCGGTGCGTAGTTTTTGTCTGCAGTGGTGCCAGAAGAAAGCGTAGCATTCACCTCTCTTGTTTATTTCTACTCGTACAACGGACATCACGGCGTTCGTTACAACGGAAGCATTTTTTTCGCTCGTGTAGTCCCAGCCGGACTAATGTTAATTGAAGTGTGTTTGAATTTCGATTAGACAGAAATTGATGTTGTGTACCTACTGTACAGAAATGCCTAGAGAATGATCTGCGTTCGTAACCCTGTGCAGCGCCTATTA
This sequence comes from Cryptotermes secundus, assembly GCF_002891405.2. Lineage (NCBI taxonomy): Eukaryota > Metazoa > Arthropoda > Insecta > Blattodea > Kalotermitidae > Cryptotermes > Cryptotermes secundus. The sequence continues at coordinate 788,620 of NW_019745078.1, forward strand.
AATTCACTCTGTCCGCCCGTTCGTACGTATGAAACATTTTCATAATAACCGAAAGGATTTTTGTTTCATTGGATATTTAAACACTAAAAAAAAAAGTCGACATATTCAATTTTGGTTAGAGTTGGACACTGTTAACGTACTCATTACACGGACATCTCCACGCGTTTCTGCAGACATCTCCAGCGTAACTCCCATATAACTGTAAATATGTAAATATGTAAACTGTAAATTAAACCAAGCGCATTTAAGCGGCTGGAATAACGCCATGGCTACAGTAGTGCTTGCTCCTGGTCCCTATCGCGAGACAATTGAATCTAGTTCACAGGCACGTACAGTGTATTGAAAATTTAGGCTAAGGGGCTGTAATAACGCCATGGCTACAGTAGTGCTTGCTCCTCGTCCTTATATCGAGACAATTGAATCTAATTCACAGTCACGCACAATGTATTGAAAATTTAGGGTAAGGGGCTGTAATAACGCCATGGCTACAATAGTGCTTGCTCCTGGTCCCTATCGCGAGACAATTGAATCTAATTCACAGTCACGCACAATGTATTGAAAATTTAGGGTAAGGGGCTGTAATAACGCCATGGCTACAGTGGTGCTTGCTCCTGGTCCCTATCGCGAGACAATTGAATCTAATTCACAGTCACGCACAATGTATTGAAAATTTAGGGTAAGGGGCTGTAATAACGCCATGGCTACAGTGGTGCTTGCTCCTGGTCCCTATCGCGAGACAATTGAATCTAATTCACAGTCACGCACAATGTATTGAAAATTTAGGGTAAGGGGCTGTAATAACGCCATGACTACAGTAGTGCTGGGCCCCGTTCCCTGTCTCGAGACAGTTGAACCTAGTTCTCACACTCACACAATGACTTGAAGACATAAGATAAGCGGCTGCAATAATACCGTGGCTGCAGCAGTGATTAATCCTGGTCCTTATCCTGAGGCAGTTGAATCCAGTTCACAGTCACGTACAATGTATTAAACATTTAGGGTAAGCGGCTGCAATAACGCCATGGCCACAGTAATGCATTCTCCTGGGCCATATCCTGAGACAGTTGAATCCAGTTTATAGTCACGTACAATGTATTCAAGATTTAGGGTAAGTGGCTACAAAATACCGTGGCCACAGTAGTGCGTGATATTTGTTCCCGTCAGTAAGTCTTTATATTGAAGACAGGCACCTGGCGCACGTGTCTTTGAAATATTACGAATGATCGTGGAATTTTACATCGCCCGCGCATGCCCACAAAAGTGAGAGTAGTTTCGTTTTTTCCACAGTTGTGAAATGTTGGGTTTGTTCTTATGCGAGGCATTTCCCTTGTTTGTGATATTACGGGCTCGAACCGCCACTTGCTCAGCTACTCGAAGAATTTCCCAACATTTCATATAACCCCAAGGTTCATTACTGTGTTCGCAACTTAGCCAGATTAATCCAGTCCATACCATCCACAGTCCTATTTGTTTGTTTCGCTTTATATCTGTCTATGGCTCTACAGCCCTTGTGGATCTTGGCCGTTTTTCAGTTTTCTTAATCTATACACAGTCGGTAGGGCTCCTTGGACGGAGGATCAGCCAGTTGGAAGGCCACTGCCTACACACGGAACAACACAAGCAAAGAATACACACAGATACATCCATGCCTTGAGTGGGATTCGAACCCACGATCCCGGTTTCCAAGCGAGCGAAGACAGTAGATGCCGCTGCTTTCGCTTTAGCAGAGATTAATTCTGTATCAACTATAACATGTAGTTTCGGGAGACCTTAACGGAGTATTAATTTGCAATGAGCTAAATTTTAAACTGACGGTATGTCTGTCCGGCACGACGATGTAGTGACCATCACTTTATGATAAACATATTTTCATCTTTGTTGACGCGTTAATTTACACGTCACAAGTTTGTTGGCACTTCCCCGAGTAATCTGATAGGAGCGCTAATGTGCCGGTTTGTTCCGCAGTCCCTCTCGAAAAGTATGTTAATGCGCATGGAATTTGATTGACTCTCTCACTTCGGATTGGAAGTCGACACTCTGGTTTGATGTTGTTATGTAACTATTGAAGGTTTCTTTAGCACCATTTACACTGATGACAATTGCAAACGATGACGCGTTGTGAATGGTAGGGAAGGCAGAAGATTCTTGGCGCCTTTGCGTTCGTTCATTCAACGATTTTGACTAGGTCTAGAACTCTTTGCCGATCTCAGTGGCCTCGCGGTCTAAGGCATGAAACGTCTTCTCTCTCTCTCGAGCGCTGGGATCATGGGTTCGAATCCAACTAAAGATATGGATGTCTGTGTGCATTTATTCTATGCTTGTGTTGTTCTGTGCATAGTTAGCGGCCTTGCAACGGGCTGATCCCCCGTTCTACAGACAGACACACAAGCAGGCAGAGAGATAGACAGACGGACAGAACTCGTATTGACTGACTTCATGGAATAGAATCCTGTTAAAATATACCTCACTTCCGCCCATATGGAATATGAAACCTTCATTATCGCAACCACAAGAGATCCACTCTTCAAGATCAGTATTAATTTTATCTTCCCATCCACGCCTAGGTATTCCAAGTGACCTCTTCCTTTCGCGTTTTGTGTCCAAAATGTTATATCCGTTTGTTCTCTCTCCCCTAGGTGCTAAATGTCCCTACTTCACATCCCCTTTGAGAGCACCCCGAAAATATGGGGTGAACACTACAAGAAGATCCTCATTGGCCAGTTTTCTTAATTTTTCTGTTTTTTAGCGGGGTGTTCAAATATTCTCTTCAGCTTCCTCCTCTCACGTACCATTAATCTGCGTAAGGTCTGAGGTTATCACAGTGTTAGTTATGAAATGTACAATCTTCTGCCATATGACACCGTTCCTCTGAAACGTCGGTTGACTTTCAACGGACCACTTAATATATCCCGATATATCCCTTGCTAAGGCAAGGTCCAAGGAAGCAAGAATGTACGGAAGTGGAAGAGGAAGGCCGCGCCATAGCTCAAGCGGTTAGTCGCTGGCTTCCCATCGCGGCGGCCCGGGTTCGATCCCTGCTCTGGTCATGTGGGATTTGTGGTGGACAAAGTGGCGCTGGGGCGGGTTTTTTCCGAGTACTTCGGCTTCCCCTGCCAATCTTCATTCCACCAAATTCTCCATCATCATAATCACTCGGGGCAGCCTACAATAGGCCAATCAGTGGCCGCCGTGCCGAGTGGACCCAGTTGGACTCCACCCCCCACTCCCCCCTCACTGCGTTACTTAAAGGAGACACTAAAGCGGAACAGTTTTGCTATGAGCAAATATCGAAACAGATTTGTCTGTTCCTAACCTTAAAAACTTTGCGCGGTTTAAACAACGCAATAACATATATTTAGTATATATTTCTGACGGGCTAAATGCATATTGCTCAGGCTCCAAGTCAGTAATGTTTACAGAAGATTAATCTTGGTAAAGAATTATGAATACGCAGTTAGTTTGGTAGACTGTTGGTCTCTGCTCTTTACGTAACTTTCCAAGTACGTTCAGACTAATGCACAGTGCACCTTCTTATGTCTGTACTGGCAAAATAAAAGGTTTTTTTTTTCCTATCTGGGTTGATGGCAGTAACATTTGTAGGCGGTTTTCGTATCAAGGTTTGAGAAAAGCTACGGAAGAATTTTATTTTCTGAATGCAATGCATTTTCCTTTGTGGCTTCTTGTGTAATAATATAATTAACAGAACAATGATGAAGCTGTAGAGGAGTAAACATTTGAAATAGCTGTGTTGTACAACCTTTTCGGTGAAAAAATACGTTATTTGCAGAACACAAAATGAATGCACAATGGAAAGGAGAGGTGTGTGTGCATGGTTCATCTGCCAAATCACGTGCCTACCCTTCTGATCATAAGCACGAACCTGACGAAAAACAGTGCGATCTCTGCCTCTGCCGGGAATCAAACCTTCGGCACCCAGCAGATAGGTCACATAGTAGGTCTGTGTGGACACAAACGTTTTGAAATTTAAAGATCATTTCTACCTCGTGAGCGCAAGTTCAGTAACTGAACCCGATGTATATTTTGATTATTTCATACAGGGAGAATTTCCTCTAAATGTAAACCTCGGACGGTAAGCTGGTATTGGCAGGTGCAGAACCTGTAGACAGGGTGTTTGAGGAGGGTGCTGAGGACGATATTTGGACCGAAGAGAGATGAAGTAACGGGAGACTGGAGAAAACTGCATAATGAGGAGCTTCATAACTTGTACTCTTCGCCAAGTATAATTAGAATGATCAAGTCAAGGAGAATGAGATGGGCAGGGAATGTAGCTCTCTCTAAAAGAGGCCAAGATTAATATCTACAGGATATTGGTTGGAAAGCCAGAAGGAAAGAGACCACTAGGAAGACCAAGACGTAAGTGAACGGACAATATTAAGATGGATTTTAAAGAGATATGATGGGATTGTATGGGCTGGATTAATCTGGCTAAGGACAGGGACCAGAAGAGGGCTCTTGTAAACACGGTAACGAACCATCTGGTTCCATAACATGTTTTGAAGTTCTTGAGTAGCTACACAACTGGCGACTTTTCGAGAAGGGCTCAGTTCCATGAAGTCAGTTAGGGCATATTCTCCTTCTCCCCTTCTTAGTCTCCATTTAGCACTTCTGTCTGTACTGTCGTGGTTTTTCAGAGATTCTTCATTGGATGCTACATACACATGTGACATGCTCGTACTTGGTTCGAACTTGCAAAATTCCACCTTCTTGACACACAGATAACGGGGAGAGATGAATGAGTAGGTGAGTAGGCCGAGATGTGACCTCATTGGCTATGATCAATGAGAGGGAAAGGGTTCATGCATTGTAGTGGCGTTTATCATGAACATGTCCAACACAATTTAGTACTTCGACCAAACATTTTGTTCGCTTTATCCTCAGTACCTAGGACAACAGCTTTGAAGTGGATAATAATAATAAACCTATCCTTCTGTCATATACCCCGTCACAGGATGTAGCTTCGCCCTTGCACAGCAACAAGAACAGAGAAACGGGGGAACAAGGAGCCGTTCGCATTTCATAACGATGAAGGAAAATTGTTTTCAGACTCTTTTATGTTGGTAGTTAAAAGTTACTGTAGCAGCATTTGTTTCTTTTTTTCCAAACACAATGCACGGAGTGTTATTCGAGACCCAGCGTCATACAGAGGCCATCTGAATTGGTAGGCCGCTTCGACTTATTTCCTACATTGATTGCAGTGGCCTCAAGCGCTGTCTGTGATTCAGAAGGAAAGGCACAAATTGCAATCAGAGTAACACCTCGACATACGAAGCGGATACGCCTCCGGGGCATCGTTCGTGTATCGAAACCACGTACACCAAATAACTTATCAGTATTAGTACTACTGCCGGTCACGGTAGCCGAGCGGTCTAAGGCATGTACTGTCTTCGCTCGCTTGGAAACCGGGATCGTGAGTTCGAATCCCACTCAGGGCATGGATGTTTAGTTTGTGTGTGTGCATTTTTCTGTTTGTGTACAGGTAGAGGCCTTGCGACGAGCCGATCACCCGCCAAAGGAGTCCTACCGAATGTGTAAGATCTAGAAAAACCGAAGTGAACGGAGAAGTTCATGGAGGTAGGCCTAGGCCCACTGGGGATGTAGTGCCAAGGAAAAAAAATAGTACTGCTAGGATTGCCCGTACCGACACGGAACAACACAAAACACAGTAAACGCAGACACATGTCTCTGACCCGAATGGGATTCGAGACCATAATCCAAATGTTTGAGATTTAGAAGAGAGTATACTCCTTAGACCGTGGGACCACTGTGATCGCTATTGTTGCAGTTGTTATATTGCCCAGTTAGGACTTTATCATCAGATGGCAGAAGAGATGCTAGTAAGTTGACAGGAGAAATTATAGAACCCGGTAACGACGAAATGCCAGGTTGAAGAGGCTCTTCGGCTCTATCGGATAAAGAAGATCGCTGTGACAGACAGCCACTGTCCAAAGCCGGCATAGCAGCGTAGGCAATCGACGTGCCTCTTTCTGTCGTGTAATCGTCACGTCATATAGCAAGCTGTCTGTAGTCCAGACGTTTACAGAAACATGTCTCCCTACCTGACTTTTTCCTTATGAGTAGTTTATTTACAGATTCGAATGAGGTTGAACAAACTTTGTTGATTGCATTGAGTAGCTGGCTCGAGTTAGTTTTTATCATCTTCGTAACAGATAAGCGGTAAGTCATAAAAAGACATCTCCAGATAAGCTTTAAACCAAACGTTGAGTAATTCGATACATCCATTCAGATGATCACATGTTCACATTCTGGAAGTTAGAAATTTATTTAATTTTCGGGATGTAGTCGGCGTTTTGTTCTTTATCGAGCACACGACAGCGGTGACACGTCTGCTGCTACGCGGTTCGAATGTTACCTATTATGACAAATTTTCATAATATTCCTCATCGCCTTCAGACAGTATAAATATGCCACGACTTATTCTCTCCGCAGCTGTTTCGATTCAACATTTAGAATCTGTGAGGCATACGTAACATCAGTAGCTGATGTAGTATTGTAAATCGACGGAAACGAACCACATGTTTCGTACTGTTGGTTGGTTCATAAGCTTTTTAACGACAGCGTATCAGCTTACAACATTATTTGACAAAGTCGAGATGAGAGGATATTGTGTATATTAATGATTGCAGAGGGGAGCTTCCTTCGTCAAAGTGTTAGACTACAAGAATGGCGGTACCATAGCTCAGGCGGTTAGTCGCTGGCTTCCCACCGCGGCTGCCTGGATTCGAGCCCAAGTCAGGTCATCTGGGATTTGTGGTGGACAAAGTGGCGCTGGGGCAGGTTTTCTCTGATTACTTCTGTTTCCCCTGTCAATCTTCATTCCGCTATTTGCTCCACAATCACCCTCACCTATCATCTGGGGCTGGCACAATAGGCCAGTAGTGGCCGCAGTACCAAGTGGACTCAATCTCACCCCACTACTACTACTACTACTACTACTACTACTACTACTACTAATNAGAAGAAGATGAAGTCAATGTATTTATTTCTGTTTAGTTAAGAGATTGTGACTTCTGAAGAAATCTTTACCGTTTTTTCCAGAATCGGCAGAATTATAGTTCTCTCTGAAGCGATTTAGATACACTAAAATGAAGACTTTTCTGGTGACTTTTAGCTGATAGGTAGAGGTCTGTGGGTAGAAGGACGCATTAATGGCTAGTTATGATTCTACACAATTAAAAGTTTTTTAATACATAAATTAAAGGCAAAAAGCTATTCTGTTCTCGGCACCACACCATGGAGATGTATGGATGAATGAAGGATTGCTCCACGCTTTCGTAACATCTACGCAAGATGAAGGTAAGTGGTCGGCTTCACGCTCTGGCCACTTTGTTCCCGGACGAGAGATTTTCTCGCTAATAACAAGGAACAGTATGGTTTCCGAAGTCATTTTGCCTCACGTAAAAGAACTGTTTTGTTGTCTGTTAGTATTCTTATAAGACAGTTCCGCGGACAAAGTAAGTTTGACTCTGATAAGACTATCGTTCTGGAAGGGCATTTTGGTGGTCCTCTTATAATGTACCAATAGTCTCCAGCATTTAAGTTATAAACTGTATCGAAAACATCTTTTTTGAAGTGCATCATCACATAATGACGTAAATGTGTTACATCATCATTAGAAAGTTACTAGCTTCTGTTTTGAACACTCGATGGGAACCAAAATTTCCGTACATTATCAATCGTCCTGTTTTTATTTAAAAACGTACAACGTTTCGGAGACTGTTTTCTTTCTCCGTCTTTTATGTAAAAGCATACTTAGTTCAGCCCAAACGATAGAGCTAATCCTTGTCTCCGGACACCAGTACCAACACAAGGCAAGATATAAGTATGAGCCAAACACAACATAAACCACCAGCGGGAGTAGAGAGAAACATCACAAAACTCAACACACGTGAGACCATACAGCTATGGGCATGCATAATTTAACGGCTGGAGCCTGCAGAATCAGAGTACTGTCAAAATAGAAGCCAACACTAAACAGACAAATTCTCTGTAGTACCAACATTTATGTGGAGTTTTCTTTAATGTTTTCTTAACTCCCACTGATGATTTATGTTGTGGTTGGTTTAGCTATGCTGCTATCTTATGTTGGTGCTGGTGTTCGGACATAGGAACGAGCTCTATCGATTGGACCCAGCTGAGTACGAGTAGGAATTTTCCTGAGGACAGAAACAGAATCCAGTCTCCGAAACGTTTTGTTTCAAATAAAAGACAGGACGATTTGTAATGTCCAACAACACAGTAATTGTATTACTATAGCACCGTCACAAACTTTTAGATCTTAAGAACGATATTTAAGATTGGACCAGAAATGGATTGTGACTGCTTGGCTAATATGACACATTTGTCTTCGCCCGTGGAGCCTTTGGATTAGACTGAATGGTTTGAACGAAACTGTAGACTGAAAAACTGGTTTGGACCAAGTGTCAGGCAACCCAGTGGCCCTAGTTTATACACTGAACATATTCAGTGCACTTTCCCCCTTTCGTAATTAACACTAGACCAAGAAGCCGTCCAGACGAGACGAGATTTAAACGCTGGGTTTCAAATCTGCCGCAGTTCCATTAACTTACATTGATTCAGCTTTGCTAAGGATATATTAAAAAATATATACAAACTAAAACCTGTTCCACGTTGGCGTGGAACTAAGGTGATAATTAAACTTCGTTACAGATCACGTGGGTGTATGCCTTAGTAATTAAAAGTTAATCTCCGAAATGAATTTACTAATCGCTGATAGATTTCGTCACATGCTGCAGGAACTACTTCAAGGTTCTTGCACGTACTGTTAATTAGATGTTTGATTTACACGGAATATTAAATTCTTTCATATCAATTTGGGGCTTTGACATGTGGAGTGTTCTTATATTGTGTGTAAGTACTAAAAAGAGGCGTTTGGGTCATTTCTGAAGTGCAACTCTTGATATTTAGTGGCCCCTCGCCAACCGAAGGATCTGTACCTCTGACTTAACCTTCAAATGACATAACCACTGCTACCGAGGGCCCGAGTGGTTAAGAAATTTTGCTGCGGGGATATAATACTCAAAATATACACCTGATGTCCTGTCTTGTACGCTGTATAGGTCCCAGGCTGAGTGGAACCCAGAGCCGTTCTCGATGTGATGAGGAATCCTTGCCTCTGCTGGGATTCTAATATCGGTCATTCAGCTCGTAATTGATCACTGTCCTGATCAAAGTCTACTCGCCAATAATAACTCAGTTTATTTGTTTATTTATAATAATTTATCTTAAAGAGTGCTAATCCATGAGCTAGAATTGCGTTTTCTTGTTAGATTACAAATATAATGTTACATGTAGACCTATTTCCAGGCAACAACCGGAATTTGCATGCGCATCAATAGAAGGGGTATTGGGGGAAGTGTTTTTTTTATGTGGTCCGCGCCATGTCCAGCACTGGGCAACGGGCCAATAGTCACGCATTCCGACAACAGAACCATATTGAGGTGGTTCCCTGGAATTCCATGCTGTTGTTGCAGAACCATACTGATTTGGTTCCCTGGAATTCCATGCTGTTGTTGCAGAACCATACTGAGGTGAGAGGAGATGAAGGCTTGTACGGTTTTGTAGCCTATTTAACTAGTAATGGACTACAGTGTCGAATGAATGCATGACAGTGAATCATAATTTCAAGAGAATGTGAAAAGAAGCTGTCGTGATTAAATTTAAGGCACTTTCCCGCAAACACATCTGGAGAGACAAGTAACTGCAGAATAATTGGTGACCTGGCCGAGGTTCGAACTGGGTACATGTTAAATTTTTTTTCACAGTCTCTACATTCCCCTTGGGCCCTGGCCTCTGATTTCCAGTTTCATGATCATTTTACAGTCGGTATGACTCTTTGGACGAGTGATCAGCTCGTAGCAAGGCCCCTACCTAAACACAGGACAACACAGACTCAGAATAAACACATAAACATACGTAACATTCGGGTACATATAGAATACAAGTCAGAAACGTTGACAGTAGAGCTCATGTTGCATGCAGCCTCTTGGTATGAAATGATCCTAGTTAATTACAACCACAAATAACTGAATTGCATAACGATCAACTGTATCACTAGTTTATAGCCATTTGGAGGTTGTTGTGGCCGAGGAAATTGAGAGAACGATTTTCTTATATTGTGATTCCCTATTGATTCGACAGACTTCCTTGTAAAATTCTGACAACTTGATGCCGCTCATAGATCTCTTATTTATAGAAGAACGAAATCATGTTGAAACTCCAGGATATTCTGTTCGGTTGGCTGCAGACAATTTATTTGATTCGGGATTCCTAGAGAATCACCCGCAGAGATAATGTAACTGTATATATCGAATATAATATATCTGGCAAAGTAATAAATTCTGATTATTGGAGTAGAACGCAACCGGGGAGTCAACAAGAGGAAAACATTATCGAACTTCTGTTGCTATATTTATCTGATAGCGATTTGTTTTGGTGAGTTGCTTCTTTTATGGACATGCTAGGCTCAAAAGTGTAACAAGTCTGATTTCGTTGTGAGCTTCGGTGAATATCGAAGACTTTTTTTTTTTGTGTAAACTTTATGGATTGTATCCTTCATATCTAGATAAATACATGTTCGTCTTCGTTTGAAAACGACCTCTTTAATTTATGGTTGTGTTGACAGTCATATTCATATACTTCTTTATCTTCATTAAATGTTTTATTGTTGCTGTTATCGTTATCATGATTATTTCTCCATTACAATTTGACTTTTTAATATACGAGGGGGGGGGGGACCAAAAAATAACCGAAATTTGTTTATAAAAAATTCTGTATTTATTTTTACACAACAAAACTTTAATCCCCTTCAAATTACTCTCCATTTGAGTCAATGCACTTGTCTAAATGTTTTTTTCATTGTTCAAAACATTTTTTAAATTCATCGCTGGTGATGCCTTTAAGCGCTTCTGTCGTTCTTTCGTTACGTCATCAACATCAGCAAACCGAGTTCCCTTGAGGTCTCTTTCCATCCGAGGAAATAAAAGAAAGTCTCAAGGGGCAACATCGGGTGAGATGGGGGTGGGGTGGGGGGTTGAGGCAAGGGTGTCATGCCATTTTTGGTCAAAAAATCGCTGCACACTCAGCGCTGTGTGGGCAGGGGCGTTGTCATGATGAAACAACCATTCACCTGTTTGCCAAAAATCGGGACGTTTTCTCCTTAAACTCTTATGGAACCTTTTCAAAATTTCCAAATAATAATTCCGGCGGTCTTCCAGAGTGATTTGACGAATTTTTATCACGTTTACATCAGTTCGGGCGGTCGAAGGGCGTCCACTTCGAGGTTGATCATCAGTTGACATTTTACCCCTTTGAAACGGGAGAACCATTCGTAAATTTGTGTTTTACTCATGGCGGCTTCCTTGCAGGCTGTTTGCAGCATAATAACCGTTTCTACTGCTCTTTTACCCAAAAGTAAACAAAATTTGACAGCAGCACGTTATTCACATGAATCAGCCATTAAAAAATGGACGAATTATAAAAAAAATAACTTGGAAAACACTAACGCAAACTTCTCTGACGACACCAGCCGGCATACTGATTCAGGAAGGTGATGCAAACAACCACCTAGCGGCGGAAGTCTGCACTACAAGCGCCCCGCCTTCTAGAAAAAAAAATCCGTCTTTTTTGGGTCCTCCTTCGTACATGTTATTAAGTCTACTAAGCACGTGTATTTTACAATAAATATTTACTTGCACATCGCACAGCTTGGACCGCCTCTGTGGTCTAGAGGTCAGCGTTCGATTCTCGGCGCTACCACATTCTTTCTGAGAAGTAGTGGGTCTGAAACGGGGTCCACTCAGCCTCGTGAGGATAATTGAGGAGCTATTTCAAGGAAATAGCTGCTCGGTCTAGGAAACCGAAATTAACGGCCGTCGGGTTTCGTTGCGCTGACCACGTGACACCCTCTATCCGCTGAAGTTACCACTAACTTCACCGACAAACGGCGGTCGCTCGGTCGGTATAGTTCGCTTGCGGACTAAAATAACGGAGTTTTTTTATAGCACAATTTTACCTTTACTTTATCTTTTGAAAAGGTAAAGGTAAGTTTGTCCCTGTGCACCATGCTATGAAGGCGTATGGGTAGTGGAGGTATAGCTCCACTATTCTTGACTTCGGCACTAGATGGAGGTGAGTGGTGAGCTTCACGCGTCTGCCAATTTACCCCCGGGGAAAGAGTCACCAGTACCTACTAGATAGGAGGCTGGGTAGACCCATGAGCCGGTCCCGACGCTGTGGAGAACAGATAAATGTCTTGGGTCTGCCGGGAACAGAACGCCAATTCCTCGGCCGTCCAGCCCATAGTCCTTAGTTCTTCTAGCTCTGGATGCTAACCATGATGAGAAGTGTAATCTGTAATTATATTCTCAATATCAGATATAATTATTTTCAACTTAATTAGTGTTTTCACTAAAATGCGACCGGAGAAATGTGCCCATTGCACCAGGTACAGGTATGCATTTAGCGTCTTAACGAATAAGCTGTGAATTCCTTTGCTCTGCCGTTAATGTGGTTTGAAATTACCGAGTATTTACCCTGACTGGTAATGCCTCCGATTTACATTGTACAGGCTCCCTGTTCTAATCTCGACTGGAGCTGTACGGCCAGCGTTTCGTTGCTTACCAATTCTTCCAAGTGAATACATTATTAGTTCTTTAAATAGAGCCGCGGCCGTTTCGTTCCCAACCGTTTTCAGTTTATTTTCCAGTCACAATTACCACTTCATCACACTACGCACTAAGTGGTCTGTTCCTCAGTCACCGGAGTATCCTGGTTAGTACTGCACTGCAATATCATGTTGCTCTGTATATACGAACTTCTTGATTTTACTCCTTGCTGTCTTGTGCAACTTTGTCGGTATATTGTCACGTGTAGGGTGGTACACGTGACGAAAATAACGGGTTCTAGTTCGGATGATCGGATTTATTTGCATCTTGAATACAAGTTCTCTTAATCACCTTTAGATACAGCGCTATCGATAATCTGCACACTTTCCAATCACCCTTGCACATTCACTAGGATTCAGATGCTTCGCTAGTCGTCTCCTGGCAACAGATCTCAACACAGAAACTAGCGCTTCAAATCACTATGAAATCTTGCTATTTCGTCTTCAATCACTCTGGAACCTCGGAACTAAAAATTCTTCTGGATTCACTCGTCCAGCTTACGGCTGACTCGTAACTGCCCTTGAACTAACTCTGTCACTGCATTCACTTCTCTTATAAACTCTGCACAGACCCCACGGAAAACACCATCTTTGTTGTTTCTGAAGTCAGCGCTTACGTGGAAGTGTATTTGCCGAGCCGTTGCTTAGAAATAGGTTGCACAACCCCGTTGTTCCACCGCCTCTCTGCGCGGGCGACGTAGAAAACACAGCCTCATCTATTGTTGCATGTTGGACCGTGTTTACATAGCTGTTGCCAGGCAACGCGATGATCAAATTTTTGGAATATATTATTAACTCTCCTCATTATACAGAACTACATGATTCGGTCTAACTGGCCATCATCAGGTACATAAGAAGTTGGATTAAAGGAACCTGCTGCTCTGTTATCTCGCTGTTCTGCTTTCCATGTTCTTTTCAATGTAGTGTTGCATAATGAGACGAGATAAAGAAGTTGAAGTGCGAATATTTTATTTTTCTCATGTGGTGAGACTGAGTCCACTCGGTACTGCGGCCACTGTTTGTACTATTGTACCAGCACCAGATAGATGATGATGATGATGATGATGATGACGATTGTGGAGCAATCGGTGGAATGCGAATTGGCAAGGGAAACTTGGAAAGAATCTGCAAACAGTGCCACTTTGTCCACCACAAATCCCACATGATCTGACGTGTGCTCGAACCCAGGCAGCCGGGGTGGGAATCCGGCTACTAACCGCCTGAGCTATGGCACGGCCTTAAGTGTCAATATTAATATATCGACGAAGTTGCACAAAGACAGCAAGGCGTAAAATCACGAAGTTAGTATACTGATTAGAGCTCATGTTTCATGCTCTCTTTGCCCTGGTTTCGAATGTAGGATATTACGATATTCCTGGGTATTTTATGTTTCTGCATACGCCGTCCGGCATACAGTGCATGCGGTTGAAAGCACTTATTGTACAGGCCTAAACTAATAAACATACAGATTTCTTTTACAGGACATTCAGCGGCATGTGAACCAGACAGCAGTTTTGAAGACGTTCAGGTAACGGGTTTGAAGCTGTATTTTGGGCGTAGTACACATTTGCATGTGTGGCAATGTCAGAGATTAAAAAATATGCTATGATCTTTTGGCATGTTAAACAATGTTGGCATTCTAATTTATAAAAATTCAAGCTAAGAGTTATTGAGTTTTCTAGAAACTAAACTTATCGAAAGACCTCACACGATATATTTATTGCAGTCTGGACGGTAGTGAAATAATATTGTTATTGTGCAATGGTTTTGTGGATCAAAATGTTGCGGTTTGAGGCAGCTACAGTACGCATCATATGGAACACCCACGGGGAAGAATGAAGAATTGCGCTGTCGAATGTCAGTATATGTCTACAGTAATTCATCCATTGCAAATTACGTGATTTGTTGGGCGTGAGGACACTCATGCGCAGAAAATAAATTTACTCACAAACATCGGCCGACAGTCGGCATAAAGCATTCACCAGAGGAATTTAGTTTATTTGCTGAAAAGAAGTCTCAATGGAAAAAGGATACAACAAACATTTAGTCGACGATTCCAGACAAACATTCATGATTGCATCTAACAAGAAGAACGGGAAACAAATATTCTAGATGTCATTATGCTTATACAGAGTTTGGACAGCTTTCTATTTGTGACGAGACTTTAATTTTTAATGCGTTTTTTTTCCGTTATGAATTGAGCTATTGGCCTGTTCGCGTTATATCTTTTTGTTGGATGCCTCTGGCATATCTAGCACCTCAGTTTGCGTTGATAGAGCCTCACAAAAACTCGGTTTCCAAGCCACTTCTTCTGGTAATTTCCTATTGCTGAGTCCGTGTCCGACGTTTTCCGTTCTGCAATATCTTCACTGTGTTTTGATTCCCCATTCTATATCTTGCAACTACCCTGATGAGAAACACATCTATAGTCTCCAGTCTGCATCTATCACTTCGTTAATGTCCGACATGTGTACAGAATTGCTTTTGGAATTTATATAATCTTGTATGTTTTATAGGACCGCCTCTGTCGTCTAGTGGTGAGAGTTCCTGGCTACAGATCGAGGTCCGGGTTCGATTCCCGGCGCAACCAGATCTTATGAGAAGTAGTGGGTCTGGAAAGGGGTCCACGCAGCCTCGTGAGGATAATTGAGGGGCTACTTGAATGGAAAATTAGCGGCTCCGGTCTAGAAAACCGAGATTAGTGGCCGTGCAGGACCGTTGCGCTGACCACGCGACACCCTCTGTCCGCTAAAGTTGGAACGGTTAAAACAAATCTTGCATGATGATATTGTCACGTGTGTTAATGATTACAGACAGGGTTTAGATTGTTAATTGGATTTATTGATCACTCACAAGGCGCAACTACATCTAAGTATAACACTCTTGCCAATCACTCCACACTGAATCTCCTCAGTGTTCTTTCACTAGTCTTCACTATCCGTTTCTTGGCAACGGATTTATCACAGTCTGTCTGTTACTGCAAATATCACTGTAACTACAGCACATGTACAGTGTTCAACTCACACACTCACTCTTCTTGCCACTTTCCACTGTAAACTTCCTGAATTCCGATCTACGACTCTCTCTCTCTCTCTCTGCTTACTCAATTCATTACAGCTCACTATTTGACACATTTCATATTCTTCTGACTGGACACTCCTCTGGAACTATTCTGACTTCCAAATGAACTTTCAATTAAAGTTAAAGCCACATTTCGACTGACGGTCAATCCTGGTGTCGAACCCCATTTGGAGCTCATGACCAGATATTTATTAGTGTCTGACAGTTATGGTTTTGTTTTTTCTGGGGCGCCCTCACTGACAAGAGGATGAGTCTGTCTTTTGTACGTGTATGCTGCTGGGCCTTGCCGGCGCAGTCTTTCTCAGGTCCGAGTCCCTAGGGATTCACGACCATATTTTACTGTCTCAGATTTGAGACTTCCCTTTTCGTCGCCTTTACGACTCGCAGGGTCACGGTGGAGGTATTCGACCCCGCCTCCACACGGGTTTGTTCTACTGCATACTCAGTAGTCAGCAAGAGTTATTGTTGGTTTCTCGTTATATAGCCTCGGGTCTGACTTCACAGAAAACACGTCTATTGCCTAGCAATGAATATCCTCTGTTGTTGCGTATTCGTTGGAATGTGTTTTCCTAGCAACGGGCTGTTTACCAAGAATCTGTCTCCGCGGGAAGGTGTTTATCGAGCAGTTGCCTAGCAGTGGGTCTATATGTCACAATATTTTTAAAGAGACATGTAACTCAGCCGTGTCATTTCGTGTAGTCCAACTTCATCTGTAATATATTTGACGAATTTTCAATACAAAGAGAGACTGTAGCGGTTGTTTATATAATTTACTTAACATGATGTTATTGTTTATGATGATGTCACGCATAGGTATAAATAGTTATCTGCAAGTTACAGAAATTATATAAAATGTAAAGGGGTGCGTTCTCAATTCCTGTGGCGCGGATTCAGTCATAAGCACATCTGAACACGCAAGGAACCGTCGGATTCTGCGAAAAGTGCATGAAATTCGTGAACGTCTGACCGACTGTCAAATTTTCAAGAGGGACTAATACATAATTTTAGTTCAGTTAAATTCTAGTTTTTAATGCAGAAAATCCGGATAGAGGTATAAGCTCAGTTTCATAGCAAAAGAAAATTAAAATTCATCAGTCTGCCTAAGTTGCACGCCAAGTTTATTTCAGGAGAAACGTAAGTAAACATGGGTCTTCACTCATTCTCGCTCGAGAGGCCTATAGGTTTTCTAAGTTTCTTGGGGTTGGGTGGGACTGAGTCCACTTGGTACGTCGGCCACTAATTGGCTTATCGTAGTAGCCCAAGATGAGAATGAATGACGATGAATATTGGACAGTCGGTGGAATGAGAATTGGCAGGAGAAACAAGTATTCGGAGAAAACTACCCCCAGTGCTACTTTGTCCACTAGAAATTCCACATGACCTGACCTGGACTAGAACCCGGGCCGCCAAGGTGGGAAGCCGGCGACTTACCGCGTAAACTATGGCACGTAGGCCTATAGGCCTGCTACTGGAGGAGAACTCCGTTGGTTCAAGTACTTTCTTGACGCTGTCATCGGAAAGAAAATCACGTCACCACTCCCAGAATCTCATCCTTTCGTTATTTTTCTCGCGCGTTCACTTTGTTTACGCGTAAGGACTTCTTGAGACCACAAGGAACTTTTTCCAGATGTGGGCTAAGTTCAGGTGGTACCTATATCATGCAGCAAACTCAAAAACACTCCGTGGTTTTAGTCAGCAACCAAACTATACCGACCGAGCGACCGCCGCTTGTCGGCGAAGTTAGTGCCAACTTTAGCGGATAGAGAGTGTCGCGTGGTCAGCGCAACGAAACCCCACGGCCATTAATTTCGGTTTTCTAGACCGGAGCTGCTGCTTTTTCATTCAAGTAGATCCTCAATTATCCTCACGAAGTCACGCAGCAAACTCAACGGACTAAATCGGTCGGTGTTATTGAGACACGCTGTATGCTCATTGGTGTTTCGTATTAGAGGTCAATACGATGCTCATTAAAAAAAAAGACATTAGGACCAGATCTGCCATAAAATTTATGTCATGTATATTAGCCTTCTTTCGTGTGGAAGCATAAGTATGCAGCGCATAGAACCGGAGTCAAAAGGCGAGAAATTGATTATAAATTGAAGTTTGAACGAGACACTGACTTCAGTGGTGTTTCTTTTGCTTGATTTGCTTCCAGTGGTCGCAGCAAGAAAAAATTGGTTCCATGTTGGGTACAAAGCAACGCCAACGCACAGGAATTAATATCTCCGAAAGGTCCTTGTCTGTAGACGTCGATAGGATGGAGAGAAAGAAAGAGACAGGGCGGAAGACCTTTTTCATAAGCCATGCTCATAGAATCAAACGAAAAAATCGCGAAATTAGCCCGAAGTAGTTTCCTTTGTAAGAAATTGACAGGTACTAAAGCTTGTGAAATCTTTGCCCGCTTGTGTACTGAGTTCGAATCGTGTGCAGACCATGAATGCGGTTTCCCTGTTAGGCCCATGTAAGATAGAGAGTCCAGTAACTTTGTACGAGCTGAATAACTTGGTTTTATCTCCTCGTAACCGCATCCGAAACGCCCCTGGGGCCCACCTAGTGATTATCCAGAGTTTTTTTTTTGTTGCTGGGATAAAGCAGCCGGAACAACAGAAACACAGAGATAAAGTTCCTAACCTGTGTTTGGCATATGACTTGCTGTGGGGTTCCACCTCGTCCAAAAATTCTTCGTAGGAACTAATTCTCGCAAATGAAAAAGAAGCAGCACTTTATATCAGATTACTTGAGGTCATTGTCCCTAAGCTTGTCAAGATTTACTTCTGTATATGGATCCCATGGAATCATTCCCATATTCTCATTCGACCCTATCCTGAGCCAGTTAAATCTAGTCAGTATTTCTATACTCTGTTTAATATGTGGGCATGTCTGAGCATTTCCCTCGTGGGATGAAACTTAATTACAGAAAATCTCAGGTCTCTGGGCTATAAGACTTAAATTTGCATGTTCCGTACTTTTCTGTAGGACTCCTCAAGTCCGTGTTGGTTCCCAATACTTGATGAGATTGTAGACATTTTTACGATTATTTCATTCATCCGTAAATGAAATGGAGAAAGAAAATAATCTTTTAGAACTATGCATTTTAATCTGTTCATCATAAGTCTCATTTTCGGGCAGAACTGGACTATTCTCAGTGGCGTGTAACCGTTTAAAAGCTATTAGAAGTTAGTGAACTCTAAGATAGCTTTTGCCGGTCACGGTAGCCGAGCGGTCTAAGGCATGCGCTGTCTTCGCTCGCTCCGAAGCCGGGATCGTGGGTTCGAATCCCACTCAGGGCATGGATGTTTGTGTCCGTTTTTCTGTGTTTGTCTACAGGTAGAGGCCTTGCGACGAGCTGATCACTCGCCCAAGTAGTCCTACTGTATGTGTAAGATCTAGTAAACCGAAGTGAAACGGAGAGTTTCATGGAGGTAGGCCTAGGCCCAAATTGGGGCTGTAGCGCCACGGGAAAAAANAGATGGCTTTTAAAAATTTAAACGTCCATGAACACATAAGGCGAAAATGGACATGAATCAAAATGCATAGTTGCAACAGACGGATTTTATTGAACTGACTTAATAGAAATTTCGCATTATTTTGTAATAGAGCTCGCGCCAATAACCAATGAGATATGGACTCTCCATAAATTCGTGATGCGGGTCTTCAGTCTCTTGAGCTAATTTTCCAAGATGACATGATGAAATACGATTAGTGTTAGCTTATACCATCAGAAGCTAATGAGTTTGTGGTCTTCGTTAACACGTTACTTCCAGTTCCCCTGCAGCCAGAGTCTTGTTATAACGTTTTTATGTGTTAACTTGTGTATATTAATTTCTGTCACCTTTTATTGTAAGTGGTTATAAAATATACCCTCGTATTGCGTTTATCTTGACCGTTACAAGTAGTTGTCCGAGAAGAGGCGAGAACATGGGATCCCTTCATTACATGCCACGTATATGTACGTCTTGATATATGGGCAGTAGATAACCCACACTTCGATTCGAGTCCTGTTAAAACATAGATAGTTATGTAAAGCACTTCTTCCGCTCCCCTGTGATTAAAACCAGTAGTAGATTAGCTACATGTTTGTTGCTACACCAGGTGGCTATATTAATGCATCTGAAGTGAAACTTTTGACGCGACTGGAGCGTTCTGGCATGCATTGAAACCAGTACGATCTTCCGATATGGGATTTCAGCTTCTTACTGTAAAATATAACGCCGTATAGTCCGGGAAAAAATCAACCGACATTTCGGACGAAATATTTTCTCCATCTTCAAAGTCGAAGAGAAACCCCTGCATGAAATCGGCATGAAATTGCTTCTTGCCTGATTCATCCTGGTATCTTGCTTGTCTTACTCTTCGACCCAGAAGATGGTAGCGACGTATTCCTCCGAAACGTGAGTTTCTTTTCACCGGACTACACGGCGTTGTATCCTAGAACACTGAACTCTTCATTTAGGTTTTGAGTCCAGTAGGATGTAACGAGAGCGCCCCGAGAAGACTATTATTTAAAAGTAAGCTTTACTGAAATAATGAAGTTATTTATTTATTATGAAAGTTTCCGAAATGTTGTGTTTTCTAGTTTCTAGATTACCGGACGATGGACAAAGACCAGAAATCCAGTAATTCTGAGTATTATACACCATCATCAGAGCCCTTTAGGATCTGTCCTTGAAAGCTTTAGTTTTCTTTTTTTAACTTGTTATTTATGTTCATGAATTGTATCAATTTATTATCTATACAGTTGTTTGTTTAAAAATGTGTGACGCCTAGAGTACTGATTCTGTACCATAATTTTGTTCTTATATGTCTTGTACTTCGAAAAATTAGTTTTTATTGTGATTGGTGATATTTAAGATTGTCATAATAAATATATTGCTTTCTGTAAGAAAATTCTGATTTTGCGGTATTAGTTCTTACGTATACAAGGAATAGGCCGTGAAGATTAACATAATATCACCTATTGACCACTCACACGTCGTAACTACAAATAAGTGTAACACTATTTCTGATTTGCACGTTACAAATCAGTCCACACTAATGCTTCTCCGTCTGCTTTCAGTAGTCCTTAGTTTATAACAGCTCTCCGCAATGGCTATTCCTCTGCAGCGTTTTCACTAGACGTTTCCTGGTAACGAATCTTAGCAATGGAGATTCTTCAGCTTCCGTTGCCTGCTGGTTAATACTCCACAACTGAACTGTAGCGCCAGTTGTCTTCAAGATAACTCTCGGAACAGACCACGCATAAAACACAGCCTGTCTATTGTTGAGGAGGCGTGTTTATAGTTCGCGGCGCTAACCACATAGAAAACACCACTCTTCTATCGCGTGCATGTATGTTTCCGCGGGAACCTGTTTACCGAGCCGTTGCCTAGCAATGAAGGTCCACTCTGGCTCCGCTGTCCCTGCTTTCAGGCGTCATGTCACAATAATTAGTTATAAAAGTCTGTCAGTTAAGTACGATAAAATCGTTAATATATATACTTAGTGGTTGAAGCTTTAAGGGCCTGGAAACAAGAACAAATAAAATAAGTTCATGACGGAAGTAAGAACAAATTCGCAAATTCTTGGTATTATTACATTCAGAAACTGCCATGATTACGTCTTAATTCTAAAACAGTAACGATTTATATAGGTATATTCAATGTGCCATGAGAATGTTTCTTCGACAGTTAGTGACACAGACAATTGCGCAATCGTTAGAAAGTTACAAGGTTCTCTTCAACATCAGGTCTTGATGCGCCGGTGGGAAATTAAATATGCTTGCACAGGGTGCTTGCCTATACAAGTTATAACGCACTCTGGTTCATGCTGTAGGTGATCTTTGCTATTTTATAATGCTACGAAACGCCATCTGACCGAGCACTTTGGCTCAGGCGGTAATGCTTCTCACATCCGAGAGGCACCTGGTGAAAATGTCGACTGGGTTTTCATGGTCTTCTGATCCCTCCAGGCGAGTGTCAAGATAGTGCCTTAAAATAGGCCATGACCTCTTCTTTCGACACCCTTCGTATGTCGTAATTCATACATCGTACTACCAGGAGCCGGAATAGCTGTGTTGGTATAGCGGCTGGTTGGTTACGGGCTGGACGACCAGGCGGTCCGAGTTCGAGCCTCGGGAGGTGCAAGAATTTTCTCTTCTCGTCATCTAGACGGGCTCTGGGGTCCACCCAACCTCCCATCCAATGGGTCTCAGGGGTGAAACGGCCTGGGCGTGAAGAAGACCACTCATCACCAGCTTTTGCCGAGGTCAAGAAAATGTGGATCTATACATACACTCCCCCATACGCCTTCATAGCATATTGTTTAATCACTTACGTACAGGGACAGCTTTACCCTGATGATGATGATGATGATAATAATAATAATAATAATAATAATAATTTTATTTGGCGAGTTTGTTTTGTTTGAGTCGTTCTATTATTATTATTATTATTATTATTATTATTATTATCATTATCATCATCATCATCATCATCTACTTGTATCTACACTGTGCTGTGTCTGTAATTGGCCTTGCGGCTGTTGATTTGGCACATAAATAATAAAGAATTGAATTGAATAATTATAATTATTATTAACAATAATAATATATAATAATAATAACAATAGAACCACTCAAACAAACACTCTAGCAAAACAGGAAAGTATAAAACGTACCGATAGTGATATTAAAATAGTGCTGTGTGACTATGGTTTTTGAATAGCGATTGAAACACTTTTAAGAAATTTAAAACTACATTAATTTCAGTAAAATCTTAAAATTATTAAAAGGCACAAGAGTGAGAACTAAATTTGAAGTTGTTATTAAATATTAATGACATTACCGAAATTATTCGGAGCATCTAGGAGCTTTCGGAATCCCATAATACAAAGAAAGCTTGTGGAGAACACGTGCTCCGGTACGGATTTCTCTTTCCACTTTCCTCCCGGTTCATGGTTTACAGGTTCTGTGTGGATTTACCTCCCCACGCACTGCCGTACAGACCGCAACTTCCCAATCTAATTTCGGTTTATGGTTTAAACGTCCTGCATGGATTTGCTCTCCACCCACTGCTGTATGGATTGTACTTTTCCAAATTTTGTGGTTTACAGGTTGTGCATGGATATGATCCCCAAGCATTCCCATAGCTATCGAGCCTTTACAGCCTTGTTTGTGGTTTACAAATCACACATGTGTTTACCGTCTTCCTGCATCTGTGATCAGCAGTGTAAATGTCTTATCGAGTGTCCTCTCTTCTTCCTCTTATTCCTGTCTATCAGAAGTGCGTAAGTATCGTACAGTGCGTACAATCAAGTGCGCGCCGCGGCTGCAATTTGCCGTGAGTCATACCACCGCAGAACGGATGCAGTCGCGGGGAGGAGTTGCAACTCCTCTAAAAATGCTGACGATNATTAATTGACCTTCTGAATGGCAAAGTTAATTGGGAACAATGTAATTAATGTGATTATCCTTACCTAATAAGGTTTGTTTAATTACTGCAAACTACTTGAAGCTATAAATCTGTTGTGTGTAGGTCCGTAATTATTTATGTGTAATTATACCTGCGTTTGGATCTTAAAGCTAGCCAGACGTAAGGGCAGCTGGTACGGAATATGATGTGCGATTGGTTTATGTAGATGAGACAAAACTTTACGCATGCAAGTGGCGGATCACAGAGCGTGTGCTTGAGGGCTAGACTCAAGCAAGTAGCAAAGTACGCAGTTGAATTCGATCATAGAACTAAGTTAGCGTGTGTCAGTGCGTGTGCGCGCCTTTTGCGCGTTCTTGGCTTATGCATTTTCGTATTGGATTTTACACGGTTTTAAGCTTACCCCTGACTCATGTTTACCCCGTTCCCGCCTTTAGTCTCATGTGGACACAATTCGCTCTGCACCCATTTCTCATTTTCGTTCACTCAGAAATGAAAACAAATTTCTCTCTCACCTGGATCTCTTCACGTACGCACATTAAACTTATTTATATCATTATTTATATAATTATGTATTGTTACAGTGATAATTCACGTTATGTAATTAAAAGGCTTCAATTCCAAGTAGCAACTGGCAGTCGCTCAGGTTGTCAGGAAATGTTACGTCCTTTATCGATTCCGAAGATTCATTTCTGCTTTTAAAACGGGATCGTATCTTGAACCGAAAGAATCCAATCACACATCCCAGCAGTTTGTCTCTTTAAGATAATTTTGAATATTGTTCTCCCACATATACCTAATGTCTCTAAAGTGGTCTCTTCCTTTCAGACTTTAGTACAAAGTTTTTGTGTGCATTTCTGATATTCATGCCTAGGTGCTCGGAGAGAGTGGGCAAAGAGCAGTTGTTAGTAGCCGGGTAAAATACGTATTTACGCATAAGCTTGTATTTCAGTACATCAGAAGGTTAATTTGCTTTGATAGAAGTTCTCTGAACAGTTTATTATTTTGAATGTAGATGGAATTTCCATACCTTCGCATTAAATATTAAACGTTAAACTAAATATCATATATGAAGAATGTTCAGAACATGTGCGTATTTTTCTCTTTTCCCCTTAATGCTGTAAAGTGAAATGTGGTTGGAAAGAAAATAAATTACAGGTGTTTTTCCCAACAAAGTTTATTCATCTCAGGAGAAATCAATAACAAGATATGTTACAAAAACACGGGCACGGTAAATATTGATTAGAACCATATCTAAGTGCAAAAGCCATATAAACAAAACTCATACAATCAGTTAGCACTTCGAGGACAAAACAGAAATGCAAGAACACATGTCACTTAAGCTACATTGTGGTGCAAACGTCAAGGACATACTCGTTATCTGTTTTCTCGTCTTATGTAGCACAATTTGCATGTGCGAGGCTCTTAGGATGAGCGTAAGTTGCGAGAAAATATATCTGCACCCATCCAGAGGAATGACAGGCTACGAACATTCCAGGAGGAGTCCCGTTCATGAGGACTTGATTCTCTCTCTCTCTCGCTCTTTGAAAAATGAATGAAAGGATAAGATACTGCCCTGCAGGGATGTTGCAGCACGTCGCCGAGATGGCAGTTGTTCCCCTTTGGCTGTAACAAGGTTTTCGTCTCTCTTCTCCGGTTTCAGATCAATTATTTCTGACAATTTGGTGTGAACTGCCGATATACCAGTTTCATCAACGCTGAAAACACCATTGGAACGAAACTTGAATTTTAAGCGCAAGTCTTCAAGAAGAGATGAACATTTTGAGAATGTTTGCCCATCGAGTGATCCTGTTGTGGCTGCGGACTTCTGCTCAGGAACCCCGGACGCTGACTTGGGGACGTGCGGCACCAATCTTTGCCAGTAACATCACTTCTGATGGGATGCAAAAATGTCATATGGCACTACGAATTCGAAAGCCAAACGTCATGGTTTCGGGCCAGACAAATTTCCCACTAACATGCAGTGCTTCACGAGTTCGTTCTGTTTTTGTATGAAGGCTTGGATACGTTTCCTTTCGTCTTCTCTTGCCGAAAGATTGTTGCCATCGGGGCGTCAAAAATATAAGCTACTCTCTGAAATTGCGTTCTTACGCCTTGGACTGCCACTATCGGCTATACTCGTTTCCTTCCAGCGGCACTGGTATGCTTTTCTTTAGAAAAAATAAAATGTTTCGATTTTAATGATCTTTATGAAATTTTGCAGCCTAAATATAATTTTTATAGTTTCATTCAGCATTTACAATGAATCATTTGAGGAATATTTGGACATTGCTGTGAACATATGGCCGATGTCCGTCTAAGGCTTCAATCTAACACTGAAACATCTACAGCCCAAAACAATAATTCTCATTGGAGAAACTCGCATGACTCACATAAATAAACCGATGCTTGAGGAAATATTTTTTTAACGACAGAGTGCAGTGTAAACTTAACGTGAACAATTCCACCGTTGATGTGTCTTCTGATTTCCATGTTAATAAATGGCAATTTGTTTAGACGCTGGCTTGCGGCATTTCTGAGTATCATTAATATTTGTATGAACTTTATAGAGATTTAATTGCTATAACGACATCAGCCATTCTGACATCGTAATGAGGCGTAATATGTTGAGAAAACATAATTATTTTATTTAGGCCTATTTAAGGCTGCTGGGATAGCGCAGTCAGTAAAGCGACTCGCTACGGGCTGGATAGCCGATGGGTCAAAGTTCGAGTACTGGTAGGATCAAGAATTTTCTCTTCTCCACGTATTCCAGAAAAGTTCTGGGGCCCACCCAACCTCCTCTCAAATGGGTACAGGGGTCTCTTTCCCCGGGGTAAAGTGACCGGACCGTGGAGCTGATCACTCATCTCTAACTAGTGCCGAGGTCAAGGAAACCTGATTNTGATTTATACATCCCCCCCCCCCGCACGTCTTCATGGCTTAGTGCTTAATTAGGTAAACAGGGACAGCTTTACCTTTTTATTTATGACTGCTAGTAATTCAAGACTAGATAATATGATGATTAGTGAATTATGATTTGTAAAGAGCGTGAAGGAAGCTTACTTGATGACCTTTGAATATTTTCTTGGAGGAGCTGAAGAGAACCAAGAAAGATCCCCCCAGTCGGGATAGCCAATCTCTGAACAGATACTTCAACCCTTGACCTCCCGAATGCGAACCACGACTGCTACCCATTCTGCAGCGAAATTTGTTCGAGAACTCCGTCTCTACTGGTTCAGTATGAGAAATATCTGAAGAAGAAGGTAAAAATGTGGCACTGTTTTCTTATGAAAGTGAGTGATATATGTATGATTAGTTGCTAGTGTGTTGCAGGGGTACTAACTGCCCGACCTCTCTGTTCCAACTTGTTTGTATGAAGGTTTATCAAAGAAAAGGTACTCCAGTCACGCATTTTAACAAACAGGAAGCAATCACAGGTTTCTTATCTCACATGGTGAATATTGTGATGTGCATACCCATTGCTAGACAACGACTCAGTAAACATTCCTGCGGGAGCAAATGCGCGCAATAGTAGGGCGTCAGTTGCCAGGCAACGGATCAGTAAACACGCCTAAAACAATAGGGGACACTAGAATGCGGTGTTTTCCGTGGGGTATGTCCCAAGACAATATAACGGGACGTTTAAATGGAGCAGTGAGTTTGCTGTCAGAAGTTGAGAGAGTCCAGTTCAAGAAGAGTTCATTTGAGTGAGTTGTCAAGAATTTGGTCGAATCCTGGAGAAGGAATTCGAAGGTGATTGGGAAGAAAAGGCAAGAATGGAATTAGACTGTAACAAGAAGACTTCCTGTGTGATTTGAAGTGACAGTCAGACTTATAAATCCGTTGCCAGGATACGGCTAGTGAAGACTGAGAATCCTAGTTCGTGTGTAACGGTGAACAGGAAAGTGTGCAGAATAGCGATAGCGCTGTATTGCCTGTAGTCCCGAGCTGTGTGAATGTATAAGATGCAATAAATCCAATCCAAAACCCGTCTTATAAGTCACCCCTGCACGTGACAATATCAAAGGGCTATCTGCCAATCACGGCCGGCATCCACACTGAAATAATCTTACAGCTTCTAACTGGGCGTTTCAGGCTATATTGCCGTGGTCAGCAAGTACAACAAACTATAGCAGTGACAGCAGAACCAAAGGTTCAGCGTCGCTAGTCCTTGAACACCGTCCCGACACGCTTCAATTTACACTCATCCTCATAACCGTTCTCCCTAATACTTATTTTAATAATGACCTTCGATTTATAGGTTTGCCTTTAAGACATTTTCCAAGATGTTTACCCGTTCAAGTCCCGAATCATGCCTTTCCTCCCCATACTAGCTACATGGCCAGCCAGTCTCATTCTAGCTATCACTGTCCTAACATGTCTGAGTTAAGCAATGAAATTATTCAAGTAATATTTAAATTGTTTACTTATTTTATCATTGGTTCGGATTTGTATTAAGTCGTTTTAAATATCGGTTCTTCAGAGCAAGGCACCCATACAAAAGCTCTTTCTGCGTGTGTTGGAAAGCAGAAGAGAATGATAACAGTTTTTGGGGCGGACAATGAAAATAATTTTCAGACTTGACTCTTTTCCAAATTTCAGCATTACGTGTCTTTCTGTTATCGTTGTTCCCATACATTTTTTTTCCTTTGGCGCTACAGCCCTCATTTGGGCCTAGGCCTTCCTCCATGAAACTCTCCGTTTCACTTCGGTTTACTAGATCTTACACATTCGGTAAGACTCCTTGGGCGAGTGATCAGCTCGTCGCAAGGCCTCTACCTGTAGACAAACATAGAAAAACGCAAACACACAAACTAAACATCCATGCTCTGAGTGGGATTCGAACCCACGATCCCGGCTTCCGAGCGAGCGAAGAGAGTGCATGCCTTAGACCGCTCGGCTACCGTGACCGGCTCCCATACATAACATTTTTAATGTTTTCAATTATTTTGTTTCATTCATGCCTAATGTTTTAGTAGCGTATCACGTATATACGTATATCCTAGTATGAGTATATACACACAATTGAAAAGTAAAATTTAAGTTGCCTTGTGTTACTCAATTACACACCACGCTAAGAAGACTTACTGGGGAGCACAGGTGTAGCGCCACTGTTCTTCACCTCAGCACTCCATGGAGTTTCCTGGAGGAAAGAGCCCCTGGTGCCTATTTTATAGCAGGTTGAATGGACGGCAGATCCGGTCTGAACGCTATAGAGAAGAGATAAACCTCTTGCGTTTGCTGGAGTCGAACACAAATTACTCGGCCATTCAGCCGGTAGCCCGGCTCATATATATTGTGACTTATATACCCCTTTCTAAGCAACAGCTCGATGAATAAGCCTCAAGAATAGAGAGACTGTTTCCTATGGGGTCCGCGCGGTGACCGTTGCTATGCAATTTTTCGGTGAACACGCTACATTAGAGACTGTTCTTTTCTGCGTGGTTCATGCCAAGGAGTTATCTTGAAGACAACGCTACAAGAAATTGAGGGTTCAGCTGTGGAGTGTTAACCAACGGGCAACGGAAGCGAAAGAATCTCCTTTGCTAAGGTTCGTTACCAGGAAACACTGTAGAGAAATATCCATTGTGGAGAGCTGTTACCAAGTAAAGGCTGGTGAAAGTAGACTGAGAAGATCGAGAAGACTGGCGTGATTTGTAGTGTGGAAATGAGCAGTAGTGTAATAATTATTTGTAGTTACGACCTGTAAGTGGTCAGTAGCCGGTCACGGTAGCCGAGCGGTCTAAGGCGTGCACTGCCTTCGCTCGCTCGGAATCCGGGATCGTGGGTTCGAATCCCACTCAGGGCATGGATGTTTGTGTGCGTTTTTCTGTGTTTGTGTACAGGTAGAGGCCTTGCGACAGCTGATCACCCGCCCAAGGAGTCCTACCGTATGTGTAAGATCTAGAAAAACCGAAGTGAAACGGAGGTTTTTTCATGGAGGTAGGCCTAGGCCGAAATTGGAGCTGTAGCGCCACAGGAAAAAAAAAAGTGGTCAGTAAATCTAATCAACAATTGAAACCCTGTCTATAGTCACTAATACACGTGACAGTATGAAAGACGTTATCAGTATGGTTGTGAAATTTCGTTTCGCGCATTAAGTGAAGAACATAGATTGAGGATGTTCAAGGTCAGGGTACTGAGGAGAATATTGAAACCTGAGAGGGAGGAAGATATTTATTTAGTCATTTCTAGTTTATGTAACGCCTCTGTGGTCTAGTGGTCAGAGTTCCTGGCTGCAGAGCTCCGGGTGGGATTCCCGGCACTACCAGATTTTTTCTGAGAAGTAGTGGGTCTGGAACGGGTTCCACTCAGCCTCGTGGTAATAATTAAGGAGATATTTCAACCGAAATTAAAGGCCGTGGAGATCCGTTGCGCTGACCACGCGACACCCTCTATCCACAAAAGTTGGCACTAAACTTCGCCGACAAGCGGCGGTCTCTCGATCGGTATAGTTCGCTTGCGGACTAAAATCACGGAATTTGTTTTGTTTTGTTTGTATCTGTAGTTTATGTAACAACGCTCTCAGTAGCTCAGACTGTGCTTATGTAGCTTCGAATGTTTGAGTTGTAATAAATAATGCAGTGGCAGGATGTGGAAGAAAGCGGCCATGGCCTGGAAGGACTGAGGAAAAGCTTTTAGAACCTCAGTAAGGATATTCTGAAGACCGCACCATAGCTCAAGCGGTTAGTCGCCGGCTTCCCACCGCCTCGGCCCGGGTTCGATCCCTGGTATGGTAAAGTGGGATTTGTGGTGGACAAAGTGACGCTGGGGCAGGTTTTCCCCGAGTACTTCGGTTTCCCCTGCCGTTCTTCATTCCACCAATTGCTCCACGATCTCCCTCACCTATCATCTGGGGCTGGTACAATAGGCCAGAAGTGGCCGCAGTACAAGAGACTTAGTCCCACCCCACTATCAATAAAAAAAGGATATTCTGTTGCTAGGCCGAGTTTCGAACCGGGATACTTCAAAACAGAGGTCAGAATCGTTACCGCTTCTCAGAACTTACTCGGTGTAGCCTATATTTAGTTTGATGAAGGTTGTAAGAGGACGTTGTGTTCACGCTACATTTGTGCAGTAACAGTCTTGTATGCGGCTTGCTGTTCGGGACATCGGAAAGAAGAAGAGTCTTTTGGGATCCGTCTCTGATACAGTTGACTGATCACATACAGCCATTAGCGAGTAAGACGAGTGTCGATTCTCGTCTGACGCCCACATTGCGAACACATCGCTGCACCACACACAATTTACTGCCGCTGCTTGTAAGTCGTGAGCAAGAGAATGATGAAGAAAGCAGTCTTCTGGGATTTGGCACCGTGTATATGTGGTGTTAACCGACGTTTCGGAGGAACGTATCGCCTCCATCTTCAGGGTAGAAGAAAAAATATATAAGAAATCTGCAAGCAAAGAGACCGTGAGAACCGGAAAAATTTTCCACACAGTCTGCTTTTACCGGTTCTCACGGTCTCTCCGCTTGCAGATTTCTTATATTTTTTCTTCTACCCTGAAGATGGAGGCGATACGTTCCTCCGAAACGTCGGTTAACGCCACATATACACGGTGCCAAATCCCAGAAGACTGCTTTCTTCATAGTCACCGCCGTGAAAGCCTCAAATCTTACAAAGAGAATGATGTGTTTCCAGTTGAAAATGGATTCGCAATTAGGTTGGGCTCTTCCTGATTCCTTTTCTTCGAACTGACCCAACTGGTGGATTTTTTAAAATCGAAATTTCAGTTTTACACGTGTAGAATGTCCCAATACTCATCGGAACGAACGATATCGGGGTATCTGAATATTCGTATATTCATATATAGGCCCTATTTTGTATTTATGAAAGAAAATAAATAAAGACGTTTGTGTTGAATTTGATTTTCTCCCAGCGGTCACAATAAATATTGTGACGTGTCACAGTGACTAAGACGCGGGGTTGGATTCGTAATTTGATTTATTAAATAGTTACAGTCCGTAACTACAGTTAATAATTACACTATTGCTGCTTTACACAATTTACAATCACACAGCACTAATCTCTTCAGTCTATCTGCACTAGTCTTCACGGGTTTATAACACGGGAATTATAACAGTCTCAGTGAATCACACACACACTTCCAATATTACACATAAATAAAGAACTGCTTTACTTATATAGCCGAGCAACGAGCATGGACCTATAGTAAACACATATCACGTGATCGCTATCCAGTCAGTCTATTGGCGCGTCGGTCGGATCTACAGAAAACA
Source organism: Cryptotermes secundus (assembly GCF_002891405.2). Classification (NCBI taxonomy): domain Eukaryota; kingdom Metazoa; phylum Arthropoda; class Insecta; order Blattodea; family Kalotermitidae; genus Cryptotermes; species Cryptotermes secundus. Next base: position 820,076 of record NW_019745078.1, read on the forward strand.
CGTCATGTGATCACTGTCGACTGTTGTGACGTCACTGCGCCACGGAAAACACAGCTTCCTCTATTTTCCGTAACCTAACAAGGGACTATTTACCAAGAATCTCTCTTCGCGGGAACTTGTTTACGAGCACGTTGCCTAGCAATGGGTGTACATGTAACAATATTATCATCTGCTGCATTGTAATTCCGTGTAATTCGATACAAGTCCATCGATGTGCCTTCAGAATGTTGATGGACTTCTACCGAGCGACCCAATAGATCGTAGTCTTCAAAGAAAATTTCACTTTTCCTAAAAAATTGACGTGATATTAAAGGGATAGAAACATTATGAAAGTTTTCATATTGTGGTCTTCTGGGTTGTAACAGCATGTAGTCTTGTAGGCGGATATCGACGTTTCGGTGAGTGTACTGTTTCCATCTTCAAGGTCAAAGTGAGTGTAATAAAAATGCGGTTAGTTGATGCAGACAGGTTTGCAAGGGGACCGCAGGACAGAAGAGATAAAAACATATTCCGCCTACTAGATACAGATAACCATACCGTCCTTCCAATAAATTCATTCATCCGAATTATCGTTACAGCGGCCGATGTACTACACTCATGAACAGTTCCAAGATTAGGGATTTAAACTGATGCCACACCAGGACGACTTAATCAATGTAAATTCCTTACCAATCGAGCCGGTTTATTCTATGGACAATGCTCAGAAATTTGCGGAGCAAACCACAGTTTTATACCAATTGTAATTGAGAGAGTTAATACCAATAAACAGTACAGGCGGGGAGCCAACTCAGTTGAGGTCACTGGAAAACAGGAAAACCTGTGTCACAACACAGAAGACAGCTTTAACAGTGAAGATGAGGACAGGACGTTTCTCCGGATTATCTGTGAATATTTACCAGATAACTTGGAGTTACATCGCATAAGGGAGCTTTCCTCGGAGGGCAACAGTCTTAACAGAAGCCATTGTGAAGACACATGAATTGGGGCTCGAGGAGATCCAATTTTGACGGCCCGTTTGTGTGAAAACTACTGAAATATACAGATAAAACGTCGTTCACTTTCTTAACTCCTTGCATTTGTAATCATTTATCTTCTGTTGCTATACATCGTCCACTGAAACCTCTGTAGAAACCCGTGGAGTTATTTCTGCGCTACAAACAGAAATACGTTTTTGAGTAATGACTGTCAGAAACCAATTTTTCGATCCAGTTTTGTACTCGATGGTTAACGGGGGTTATTTCCTTTATAGATAAAGAAACCGGAACGCAAAACTCTCCGGTACTTCATAGCCTGGTGCTTAAACGTGGTTGTAACTTAGGTTTATTATGTCGGATTTGAGGTTTCTGAGCTTACCGCTTGCTTCTTCTGCTTTCTTCTTTGACATCCTCTTATACCCAGAAGACGGAGACGATATTTTCCTCCGAAACATCGGATTCTCCACAGACTTCGCGCTGGTACAACCCAGAAGACAGTTCAGTTCCTGACCTTTATTATGTAATATTATAAATACAAATCTCCACTGAAAACAGAAGCAGTTGGTGGACACGACTGTATCAAGATAGAGTGGCGTTAGTGACTTAACTACCTGACATTAACGCAACTAACATGGCTGTTGTGCGAATTTCAAAAGCCAAACCGTGCCCTTCCTAACTGCACTATTCTTACATAGTAGAAAAGGTTGTTAAAATTGGGTGGAGAATTATTTCTTTCGCGTCTTCACCCTTCACTCTTCACTCTTTCTCCTCCTTGTCTCTATCCCTTCCATATCTTTATTGTTGCATTTCTTTGCCGACATCTGATGTACCACATTGAAGAAGTTTTGTGGAGTTGTGTATAATGAAGAACATGTATGAACTTCAGTCGGTTAGTTTATTTTAGATACGTGGAAAAACGCGGTAGCGCAATTGGTTGAGGCACTATGCAACAAGCCGGAAGATCGCGGTTTCGATTCCCGATAAGGTCTTCTTTTTTTTTCAATTTACCTCATCCTTCCAGACGCACTATGACCCTGAGATCGACTCAGCCTCTAACAGAAGTGAGGACCAGGAATCTTTCTGGAGGTAAAAGGCGGCCGGCGCGTAAGTCTGACAACTTCACCGCCATCTCTGAGTCGATTGTCTAGGCAAAATGTGGGAGCCTCGGCGTCTCACAAACCTATGGGACTCCATGGACTGTTACAGGGATAGATTTACTAATTTTCTTAAGAAGATAAATTACCTGTATGTTGCGATCGCACAAAATATTTTAGTCTGTTAATGAGCAGTAGTGATAATAATAATACTCAAATCTAACATTGGGACCTACATATTCACCACACTGGGCTTACTTGCAATTTGATGGTGTCTGAGGAGACGGTGTCGAGAAAGTTTGGCCTATTGTACGAGCTCCAGATGATAGGTGAGGGTGATAGTGGAGCAATTGGAGGAATGAAGATTGGCAGGGGCAACCGAAGTACTCGGAGAAAACCTGCCCCAGCGTCACTTTGTCCACCACAAATCCCACTTGACCAGACCCGGGATCGAACCCGGGCCGCCGCGGTGGGAAGCCAGCGACTAACCGCTTGAGCTATGGCGCGGCCATGTTTGTGCCTAACTTGGAAGAAATATGAAGGAAATCAAAAAAAAATCATGCGGTGTGGAGTTGCAGGTCTACCCGCGTTATCAAATCGGAGAGAAATAGATATAGACTTGATATGTAGCACGTATGATTCATTTTAATCGGAAAATCTGAAGGGGAGGTACTATTTAGAAGACCCATTCGTGGATGAATAGGCAGCATTACAAGTGGGTCTTAAGCAGATAAGTTGCGGACTGGATTCATCGGGATCCATATGGATCGGGTCTGGAACTGATGGCGAGGACTTGTGAACACGGCTAACGAACCTTCGGTAAAGTAAAGAAAAGTAAAAAAAAGTAAAGCTATTCCTGTAACAGGCCGTGAAGGCCCATAAGGTTGTGAGACGTTGAGGGTCCCACATTATCTAGATGAGGCATGTCCGACTTCAAACAGGTTGTGGTCGACTTTTTAGTGTCAAAACTGCCAGTGATCTACCACCCCCTCCTATCGTCGTACCTCGCTTTAAGCAAAAATATTGGTAAAAATAACACGACACATGATGTTTGTTGTAAAAGCAACATACATTGAAAATACAGACTACTTTAATATGTATTTTCCCTTCAAAATCTGAATATAATCATGTTATAAATGAATTTACATGCTTTTCACTTATAGGCCTATGAGAACGACCAAAAATCGTCCCGCGATCGACGCGTTGGACATGCCTTCTCTAGACAATCGGCTCAAAGATGGCGGTAAGGTTGTCGGCCTTACGCGCCGGCCGCGCTCTACTCCCCAGGAAAATTATGTAATTAATTCCTGGTACTCATTTCTGTTAGAGGCTGAGTGAACCCCAGGGCCATAGTGCGGCTGGAAGGATCAGGTCAATTGAAAAGAATCCAATGACCTCATCGGGACTTGAACCAGTGACCTTCCAGCTTGTAGCATAGTGCCTCAACCAACTACAACGAACCTTCGGTTTCCACTTTAACTGGATGAACGACTGTTGTCCTTTCCACAGGAACTCTGCTTCATGGATTCTGTGGTATCTCCTAATACACGCCGCCGCGTTTACATTCAAATTTCATCTAAAAATATAATATTAATACAAATTTTTGGGGTCTTCTGTGACCATCAACACACTAAAGGTGAGGTAAAATGGTAAAGTCGTCTCTGTTATTAACTAATGAAGCATTGTGTCATGAAGACGTATGGGGGAGTGGACGTATAGATCCACATTTTCTTGACCTTGGCACTAGCTAGAGGTGAGTGGTCAGCTTCACGCCCCTGTCACATTACCCCCAGTATTCATTTCTGTTAGAGGTTTGGTGGACCCCAGAGCCGACGTTGATAAGAGAAAATTCTTAACCCCACCGGGACTCGAATTCCGACCCCTTGGTCGTCCAACCCGTAGCCAGTCGCTATACCGACTACGATATCCCGATTGTTTTGTTTGTTTCATATTCCAGAACTGTTAGGAGGAGAACAAAGTGCGCCATGAAACAGTTTAAATGAATAACGTAAGGGGATTGGAGACTGTCAGTTCCGCTCGCCTGCTCGTGCAATCGGCTGTATCACGAGTTATCTCTCCGTTCACATTATCAGATGCTCCGAGCTAATGCAAGATACACGGATGTGTGTGCTCTGCCTGCCTAATCTCTCACCTGATTCTGCGTGGTATCTGGTGTTCATATAACTAGGAAATTCTCAGTCGCTGTATTACTTCCTTCATTTAATGACGCTTCTGTGTAGTTCATACGTTATATACGGCCGATTTTTAGCCTACTTTTCTCAGTTTGAAAATATATAAATAGCCTTAGGGATAATTCGCTGTCTATGTCCATAGACCTCTTGTCAGTTTTTTAATGCCTTAACAAATCTGTATGAAACTTGGCACCTAAGCCCATCTCAACTGCGTACTTCATAAATCCTTACCGTCAGTCTGTGCGTATGTATGCGTATCGTTGCTAGGCAACAGCTTGGTAAACACGTAGCCGCTGCAACGAAGACGCGCAACAGTATACGAATTGTTGGACGCGTCATTTCCTATATGGTCCTACTAGTATGGAAGGAGGGTCTTTAGGTCTCTGCGTGCTACATGTCCTGTCCTTCTCATCTTAATTTGCCTGACTATCCATGTCTATATTGTGTCAACAAAGAAGCGCCATAACAGTAATGCACAAAGACAGGCATGTCAATGCAAGGCTGCAACTGACATTGCGAACACTGAAATAAATTGTCGGGAAGTGACCGCCGCTGTCTAGGCCTATAGATCGCAAGGCCTCATGTGTGTGGAGTTTTTATTGTTTATCTTAACTCCCACCGATGGTTTATGTTGTGTTTTATACAGGGTGTTTCACGACTTTAGGACATAACTGCAGGGGGTGATTTCCTAGGTCTTTATGATCAAAAAAGTTCATATAAGCATGTGTCCGATTTTGGACTGTTACGGAGTTATGACCGTTTTTTCATTCCCGTACACGCCCTCGTATGAACCGCGTCTGTCATCTGGCGGATCACTATTTTTAGCCAGCTACAGGCAGAGCTTTCTCGTTATCTCGACATTTGAGAGCTACCTAAGGCGGGGTGGGTTGGTATGTCCGGCGCGGTTCACAACCGAGTGGCAGCCTGTGTTGCGGCCGGCGGTGGCATTTTCGAAAATCAGCTTTAAGCACCAATCAATTCAAATTAAAGGTAATTTCACGAAGTTAACTTTACATTCATACTTTAAATATATCATGTATTATGCTGGTTTATTATTTTGTTCCGTTTATTGTCAGTAATCGTTACCTTCTATTCTGAGTTTAAAACGGTCATAACTCCGTAACCGTCCAAAATCGGACATATGTTTATATGAACTTCTTTGACCACAAAGACCTAGGAAATCACATCCTACAGTTATGCCCTAAAGTCGTGAAATACTCTGTATATCCTGTCCGGTGTTGGTACAGGTGTCCGGAGATAGGGACTAGCTCTATCGAGTGAGCCCAACTTAGCAGATTTTTACCTGAGGAAGGAGACAGGGTCCAGTCTTCGAAACGTAGTTTTTAAATAAGACCAGGACGATGGATACTGTCCAGAAAGTCATTAATTGTACTATAGGTCGCCGTTCTCTGACCGTATCCAAACGGTGTAAAACAAAATATTAACAACACAGCGTTAAATCGTTCATTGGTCCAGTTCTACAATAAAAACGGGCCTGAAGATAGCGCAGTGGAGGGGGAAGCGGAGTACACAGAACTGGTTATTTCCATTAATGCTTGCTATCGGCACAGCAACGTGCTGCGTGTTGGACGCCAGGGTTCGATTCCAACAAAAGACATGAGATATTTCCTTTATCCACACCGTCTAGACCTGCCCACCAAGCCTCCTATCTATTGGGTACCGCGGGTCTTTCGGCAGGAGTAAGGTGGCTGGAGCGTGAAGCTGAGAACCTACTTCCATGTAATGCCGAGGTCAAGAACGGCGGAGCTATGCCTCCTCTCCCCGTACGTCTGAACGGCATGGCGCTTGTTTAATTAAGCACAGGGACAACAAAAGCTGAGCTCTGTTTTCCTCCATTTTTGTGTTGTGGAATTCCCTTATGCTCCTCAATGTCTAGTTGATTTATAGGAAGTCTTAAATGGCAGAGCCTTCCGGAAAATACTATTAAATCACAAATTTATTGCCCATACCATAAATCCTGATGAGTACCAGTTGCTTTTCCCTGGAGGTAAATTTGCCGGCACATGAAGCTGACCACTCACCTCCAAATAGTACTGAGTTTAAGAATACGTGGATCTATATATCCACTCCCCCATACGTCTTCATGGCGTAGTGATTAATTATTTAAGAGACAGGGACAATCATAAATCCTTAAATTCTCACAGCATGCATAGATACATTCGAGGTAGACAGCTGGGAACCTGTGGTGTGAAGCATGGATAACTTTTTTTTTAATCTAAATTTTAAATAGTTTTGGAAATAGGGTATCTACAGACCCATTCTGCAACAATTTCTTGCGCGTTATGCAAAGAACTCTTGAAACTCCACCAGCGAAGCGAGAAAAGTAAGCGCTGTCATAGTGCATTAGCCACCGGTAGTTCAGCGCATGCAAAGATACCGTGCGTGCGTGCGTGTGGTTTCCCTACTGGTTAGCCTCACACGAAACATAATAGGAGTCAGGCTTGGTGGAAGGAAGGGAGGAACACGTACAAGATCTAAACATAATCTGTTTCGTTAACACTGATACGACGCCTGGACATGATGTTTATGGAGCCTGCACGGCACAGGTGGACACCGTCTTGTGTTGTTATAACCTGTCTGGACAGGGACTGCCAGTTTCAATGAATGCGCTACTGTGGACTACGTAGGCTGTAGAGGGAAGGAATACAAGGAATAGTTTGCAAATACAGCCCGTTTATCTTATCCAGTCTTATCGGCCTGTCACCTATTAATGGGGTAGAGTTTTGGAAGTTTAATATCGGCAATCATGGGTTAGAAGCATTATACAGGATGTTCTGCGACGTGTTGGCCAAAATTCAGGAGCGTTTTGGCTCCTGAAGTTTGGCTTGTGCATTGCGGAACATTCTGCATATTAGTTCTTTGCATTTGGTTCAAGCAATGGGCGCATGGTTACAGAGGTAGCATGCTTCCTTCCGTATATTTCATGTCATCATATATCGGATATCGAAGGAACAGACACGTAATTGTCAGACCTCAGCCTTCTTAATGACCTACTATGACCTATAAATGACAGCGTCGTTAAATAACCATAAACCTCTTCAAAATTTAAGGGCGCCCTCTCAGCAAAGATTTCCTCGTACCCCCTGTTCTTAACTCTGTGTGTGTGTGTATGTGTATGGAACGACTTTTTCACTTTCTCAACGCATTTTAGGCGTTTTATCAGTTAATAATATTTATAAAGATCGTGCCAATGCACAGAATTAAAGAACCGACTTCCGACATTTCAAAATGTAAGCCCTGTGTACTATACAATTTCCTAAAATATCCCGTGTCCCCTAACCAGTTAGTTACAACTCATGCTTAGGAAACTACTGCTCAGAGTTAAGAACAAGGCCAATGCCATGTCCCAGGAAATTAAGCGTGGTCTTCCCACCGCGGTTGTCCAGGTTGAAACCCAGGTCAAGTCATGTGGGATTTGTGGTGGACTAAGTGTGACTGGGGCAGGTTTTGTCCGACTACTTCGGGTTTCCCCTTCCATTTCTCATTCCACCTACTACTCCATAATCATCTACTGATTGTCTGGGCCGGTGCAACGGGTCTTATTCATGGAGATTCTTCAGCTTCTGCGTTCGCTTCGTTGCCCGCTGACTTTCAACTGCACCGACTAAGTCTTATTTCTCTTCACTCTCCCTTACAACTGACTAACTTCTAAATTTGTCCCATTGTAAACCCCTTCTATCTGTCTAGCTAATTTTTTAATGCTAGTGGGGTGGGACTAAGTCCCTTGTACTGCGGCCACTTCTGGCCTATTGTACCAGCCCCGGATGATAGGTGAGGGTGATTGTGGAGCAATTTATGGAATGAAGATTGGTAGGGGAAACCGAAGTACTCGGAGAAAACCTGCCCCAGCGCCACTTTGTCCACCACAAATCCAACTTTACCAGACCCGGGATCGAACCCGGGCCGCCGTGGTGGGAAGCCAGGTACTAACCGCTTGAGCTATGGCGCGGCCCTATCTATCTATCTATCCATCTATCCATGTATCCATCCATCTATTCCTGTTGCTCCCACTTGGAGCATAGGACATCCGTGAAACGCTTCGTTTCACTTCACTTTCTTATTCCTGTACACAGTAGGTAGGACTCCTTGGACGGTGAATCGGCCCGACACAAAGCCGCTACCTACATAGGACAACACAAACACAAAATAAACGCACACAATACAGACATTCATGCCTCGAGTGGGATTCGAACCCACCCTCCCATTGTTCGAGCAGGCTAAGACAATCCATGCCTTAGACCGCGTGGCCACTCAGACCGGCTACATTTGTGGACAGATGCAGAATATTGCTCTACCTGTCTTAATTATCATCGTAATGGGGGTACCGAGTCAGACCAGTTTTGTTGCAGAAAACTACGATAGTTGATGTTTGGCTGTCCCTTTGCACGTAGACAGACGAGCAGGTGAGAGTGGTCTCCCTGGGGTTTGCGTGTCCCTGGCGTGGCGTGTCGTGTCTAGTTGAATGAACACACCAGGCCTTAGAGGTGGCTTTACAGCTAATACAACTTCATGCAACAGCTTTCATTGGCAGATGGATGTAGCCGGTTTTTGCCTTAAAGTGTTTTAAATTTTGAAGGCCTGTGTTTAAGCCAGGCGCCAGCATTTCACGCGTAAATCACACAGTCCGACACGGGAAAGATTGCAGCGCGTCTAAATGAAATGGAAGGTGCGAGACATTCTGAAACACACAAAGCAACATCTGTAGACATTCAAGAATATCCTGAAACATATAAATAATAAATTAACCAGAGTAAATAAGAAGGTCTGAGCATAGACAAAGATAGACAGGCAGACAGGTGGAAAGATAGATGTAGCTGGATAGATAGATTTGTATAATTGATTGATTGATAGTTAAATTAGACAGTTTGATAGAGATATAGATAACAGGGACGGATAGAAGTATGGTTGCACGGGTGGGATGTGTGTGTGTGTGTGTATATACATACACGAAACTGATTGGTAATCTTCAGCTATAGTTTATGGTTTTCATAATAAAAAATTATGCCTATAACAGGTCGTGAAGACCCATAAGGTTGTGAGACATCGAGGCTCCCACATTTTGTCTAGACAGTCGGCTCACAGATGGCGGTTAGGTTGTCAGCCTTACGCGCCGGCCGCCCTTTACCCCACAGGAAGATTCATGGTACTCATTTCTGTTAGAGGCTGAGGCAACACCAGGGCCATAATGCGGCTGGAAGGTATAGGTAAATTGAAGAAATCCACCACATCGGGACTCGAACTCGCTACCTCCCGGCTTGTAGCATAGTGCCTCTACCAACTACGCTACCGCGTGCCTCGTGGTTTTCGTAATACCTACTAAAAGGTTAGCGAACCTCTTGTATGCGATATATTCTATAACAACTTCTCGGGTCACTTTGGATTTGCAATGGCGAAGACTTCACATGTTAACTTAGTATTTGGCGGTACAGAATGCCATTCGTATGACATAGAAGCGCCTCCGCGCAAGGAGCTGCCAAGATATGCGCATGCGCCTGTGTAGACGGTTGTGAAATTGTCAGACGCCAAGGCACACGGCTGATAGTCGCTTTGGTTATGTTCACAAAAATCCGCCACTGGACTAATCTGGAGCCAGTTAAACAATCAGAAAATCACGTTATTTAAGATGTACTTTAATATTATCTTTTCATTAAAGTCTAAATATCTTCTGTTCTGTGGTGTCTTCTGTTCAAGTTCGTGGACTAAAATTTTGTATTCCTGCTCATAGATGCCAGGCGCTCCACATGTCATGCCCAGCTTATCCTGTTTTGTGTCACCACTCTGCTAATATTTGTTTTACCTCCTTATTTTTATTTAATTTTCTTCATCCTCTTGAGTGTAATGTTTTCCACCTCGAACTCGGTTGTTTATACAATACGTCAGCTTACACAATATTCGCGTGCGGTAATAATCCTGTTAACTATTTGCCTTATCTCCAATAAATATTTATCGTGCATTGGAAGGGGCCAATATGTTATCTGCAGCACAGGAAACGTCCTACGCAACGGACAGCAGACACGGCTTCGGCATTTGAAGATACCTTGATTGTCAGTTAGAGGGGGCGGGTTTGCTAGAAGAGAACATTAAATGTAGATAAGGGGACGGGTTGGTTTTCGGATGTTTGAAATACGTTCTTTCTGATGAATAAAAGAAACAACCAGTTTCAGTGAGAGTGGGACACGAATATGTCAACACAGAAAGTTTAATGTTCTACAGATCTTTGGATTTACATTCCAGTCAGCATACTTTGCTTTTGCAAAGATTCTGTTCAAAATTTTGGAGCCGGGATAGTGTAGTGGGTATAGCGACTGGCTACGGGCTGGACGACAGAGGGGGTCGGAGTTCGAGTCCCGGTATGGTTAAGAATTTTCTCTTCTCAACGTCGTCCAAATCGGCTCTAGGGTCCATCCAGCCTCCTATCAAAAGGGTGCCTGGGGCTCTTTCCTCGGTAGTAAAGCGGCCGGGGCCTGAAGCTGACCACTCAGAGTTAGTGCGAGGTCAAGAAAATGTGGATCTATACATCCATTACCCTATACGCTTTCATGGCTCAGTGCTTAATTAGTTAAGCACAGGGAAAACTTTATTTACAACTGGACATTCGGATAGCGTGCCCGTTTCGTTCGTCACATGCGAAGGGAAACATCATACGCAGTTGAGACTATCATAGGGAACTAGTGATCCGGACAGTTTTATCTAACGGGCCCAACTGAGTAGGATCCTTCCCCCCATAAAACTGATAACGGAAATGGCAGTATCCGAAACCTTGTGTGTTCGAGACAGTGGACAACGTCCAGTATCATCTCCGTAGTGAATCAACCATTGTCGCTAACTTTCAGAGATGCACAGGCAAGGCAAAGTTTCCCTATGCTTAATTAAGCACCACGCCATGAGAACGCATGGGGGAGTGAAGGCATAGCTCCACCATTTTATACCTTGAAACTTTAGAAGGGCACACGTCATACGTTTCTATAATGGATGAAGAGAAAGAAGGGTGGAGAAAACTCCATAATGAGTTCAGTAATTTGTAATTTTCGCCAAGTAAAATTAGAATGAGATGGGCAGGGCATGTAGCACTCATGAGAGGAGGAGTAGGAGGAGAAGGAGAAGGAGAAGGAGATGAAAAAGAAGAGGAATGCATATAGGATTTTGGTGGGAAAGCCAGAAGGAGAGACCACTAAGAAAACATAGACGTAGGCGGGAGGATATTATTAAGATGGTTCTTACAGAGTTAGGACGGGGTGATATGGATTTGATTAATCCGACTGAGGATAGGGACCAGTGGATGGCTCTTTTAAACACAGTAATGAACCTCCGGGTTCCATACAATTTTGGGGTAATTCTTGAGTAGATGTGTAACTAGCGGCTTTTTCAAGGGTCCAACTCCATGGGAATGGTTTAGTTTAGTTTTATGTTTCTATGATTTTATGGATGCATGCTTATTTCAGATTCTGCCGAATGATGGAATTTCCATATATATACATTATTTTTTTTATTGCTAGTGGGTGTGACTAAGTCCCTTGTACTGCGGCCACTTCTGGCCTATTGTACCAGCCCCAGATGATAGACGAGGGTGATTGTGGAGCAATTAGTGGAATAAAGATTGGCGGGGGGAACCGAAAGNNNGGGGAAACCGAAGTACTCGGAGAAAACCTGCCCTTGCACCACTTTGTCCACCACAAATCCCACTTGACCAGACCCGGAATCGAACCCGGGCCGCCGCGGTGGGAAGCCAGCGACCAACCGCTTGAGCTATGGTGCGGTCTCCACATTTATGTAAGTCCCCTTGTAACATAAGCGTCTGGCATGCGAGAAAGGTTTCCGGTTGCATTTCAAGAGACTGCTGGTTTGCAACCAAGTGTGGAGGGGGTTGGGAGAAGTTTTGCTGGGTGAGTCAGCCAGCCAGTGCAACGTGTGCGAGCTGCCTCGGGTGTGCGTGATGGTGTGACGGGCAGTGTGTCAGTGAGAGGCGCCACCACGTTTCTGCTCCGCTTCCTGCAACAGTGGATCAAACCGGACGTCGGTTCCGTTCGTTCTGCCGTCTTCCTCGAATTCTGCATTTTTTTTTTCCGTTGATTCTCTCTTCACGTCTGTCTTTAATACCTATATTTATTTTCTATTAAGAGCCGGGATAGCACAGTCGGTACAGCAACTGGCTACGGACTGGATAACCGAGGGTTCGGAGTTCGAGTCCCAGTAGGGTCAAGAATTTTCACTTTTCGATCTCGTCCAGACCGGCTTTGGGGTCCACCCAACCTCCTGTTCAGTGGGTATTGGGGGCTCTTTCCCCGGAGATAAAGTGGCCGGGGCGTGATGCTGACCACTCACCTCCAACTAGTGCCGAGGTCAAGAAAATGTGGGTCTATACATCCACTCCCCCATAAGCCTTCATGACGTAGTGCTTANTTCATTGATATATCCTTATCTTTTAACGCCTTGATTTGTCTTTATCTCTGCCCCTCCCTCTTTCATTACACTTCCTCTCCTGTATATTCTCTCTCTCTCACTCACTGGTTATTTGTTTCTTTCACTGCACTCAACCGAATTCAGCGTACCCTTAAAGCAACGTTTGGAACTAAACATAAACTGTAACAGAGCAGAAAACGAACTACGCTCCCCTGAATGCGGACACTTGGCAGCCTCAGATATACGATCAAGTTGTGCAATGCGGCCGGATCATAAAATTATGTTATCAGTCATAAAATCGATAACGCCCTTATTTACAGCATTGGGGTACAAATGTTTACACAGAGGTCAACTGCTCCTTATCTGGAAGCCATGTTGGCTAACCTATTCAGAGTAGAAATACACCGCCTGCTCCATTGCTGCAGCATGCAATACAGGATGCTCATGCCTCCTGCACAGTAGTGGAGTAGAGATGCGATTTTGTGGTGGGCACTCCAACATTCAAAATCAAGGATGATGCGATGCGTCTCCATAGGGGATACGAAAATTGCAAGAAACTTGGAAAGAACGAACCATCTTAAGGTCTTAGGCGTATATGGGAGGATAATAATAAAGTGTAGGCTGTCGAGTGCACTCTTCAGCCCCAGGATAGGTGCACGTGGCGGGTTCTCGAGAACACAGTATAGAATGGTCGGCTTCCATAATAGGCGGAGAATTTCTTGACCAGTCGAGAAACTGTTAGTTCTCAAGGAGAAGTCTGTTCTGTTGGGTTATTCAGGTAATTAGTCCGTAGAGTAGTTATTAAAGAAAACTGAGCAAATGTTGCACAAAGAGGTTTCTCGGATGTATATGGAGTGACAATTAAGTTCCTGAACCAACGCGATTACGGTAGTATTACTAATGCCATCTATCAGGGATGAACGGGGCTAGTTAGAGAGAACCTTTATTTATATGATGTACAAGTTTCAGCTTGTTTGGTTGATTACATATGAAGATTACACTTGTTTTGAAGTTAATTTTTTCGTCGTGTCGAAGGTTCCAAAATGGAACAAAGAGCAGCATTAAGTTTTGCGTAAAATTAAAGGAAACAACTACTGAAACTTATGAAATGTTGAAAAGTTCGTACGGTGAAGAATGTTAATTGAGAACAAGTGTGTTTGAACAGCATACAAGGTTCAAAATCGGCTCAGAAAGTGAGAATGCAAAATCGCAGGTGATAACAATGTTGAGTGCATTTGATGATGCTAAAGGTATCATTCGTCATGAATTTGTGCCGGAAAAACAGACTGTAAATGATAAATTTCATAAAGATGTGATTAAGAGTTTGATCATTCGAGTTCACGTTAGGCCTGAGTTTCAGGAAAGTGGGTCCTGGTATCTTCTGCACGACAATGCACCGGCGCAGTCTCCGGGCATTGTCTCCGAGCTTTTAGCGAAACGAGGGATCCCCGTGTTATTCCATCCACCCTAATCCCCTGATTTAAGTCCGGCTCATCTTTTTTTTTTTCCTAAATTGAAAATTACCATGAAAGGGGCGAGATTCGAGGCTGTTTCATCTATCCAACAGACCGTGACAGGATAACTGAAGGCGATACGAGATGTAGCGTTTTCTCGGACATTCCATTCGTTGCATGAGCGGTGTAAACGTTGTGCGGAAGCGGGCGGGGACTATTCTGAATGATGGTATTAATAAATATTTTTTATTTTATGTGGTCTTTTTATGGCCTCAGTCCGGGAACTTAATTGTCGCACTGTGTACGAGTATATGTTAGTTGCACGCTGATTCAGGCTTTGAAGGGTTCTTGCAAAGGCATATGACACTTGAGATCATAATTTTTCTGTGCTTTTGTCTGTTGTCTAGTACTCAGAAGGAACACAAGATTTCGTAAGCTGGTTCTGCTTCCACCCTCATGAAAAAAATTAGAAGCACCTATTCAATTGGGCCCATTATAAACAGCAAGCTTTTAATGATTGGAATTAGATCTTCCTGTTGGACCAAATTGTGTAGGTACGTTCCCAGCCAGTCTCAGACAGTGGACCTCCCTTGTTAGAGTGCGGCTATTTCTGAACATGGGTATACACTACTCGAACCAAGGCGAAAGAACGCGAATGGCCCCGCGCCTTCCATTCGGTGGCTCGTCTGCACTGAAAGGAAAGTTCGATTTCGGCCAGGTTCATTTTTTCCACCTCTGTGAAGGCAGCTGAAGCTTGATGTTGACTTATATGGTTTTTCTGTGCTCTTTCCAGACTTTTTCGTCCGTTAATGCTGTTCACGCCCGAACATCAACAAAAATGAATCGAGTTTTCCCTGCCTTCCGATGCCTCGTAACGAAACAGTTGACCATTTTCTTCCCAGGCACCATTCCTCTTTGAAAGCAGTTTGATATTTTCTTTGGATGCCATATACATTGTCTTTCTCTGTATTTTGATATTGAAACTTTTACAGCATCGAAGAAAGTCGTCTTCTGGGATCTGGCGCCGTGTATTCGTTTCAGCCGACGTTTCGGAGGAACGTCGGCTGAAACAAAGAATACACGGCGCCAGATCCCAGAAGACGACTTTCTTC
>NW_019745078.1:836379-851763 GCF_002891405.2 Cryptotermes secundus
TGCCCCAGTGCCACTTTGTCCACCACAAATCCCACATGACCTGACCCGGGCCGCCGCTGTGGGAAGCCGGCGAGTAACCGCCTCAGCTATGGCATGGCCCTTCCTTGAACTCTTAACTGCGAGACCAAACGAATGTTATGGACAGGATTAGTTGTGTGTCTGTGAATAACTAATCCAGGCTATGGGTGCAAATTTCCTTGCAGTACTTTGCACAGGCCTACGTGATGCAAACGCCATGATCATATACCACCCAAAATACAGCAGTGTAATGCTGGTTGCAATTCGTACCCGTCTTGTAAAATTAGAATCTCTAGGTTAAGAAAGTCCATCATCTTGTTATTCTTATTAAGGCGTAGAGAGACATAAAAGTAGGTAGATTTTTAGGATCTATCTGCATGAGATTTTTATTAAGGGGACTGCAGAAGAATGGAGTTAAATGTGTGTGATCCCTTTTCTGATAGTTTATTTGCTTTTATTCCGAATTCATACCGATCACAAATCAATTTGTAATGTTTCAAATGCACGCTATGTTCACGGTATTTTGTTTCTGTACTCACGCTGTGGAACAACTAAAAATTAGTGCTATGACATGATGTCTTATTCGGTTAGCTGGTAGTTGTTCCCTGCTGTTACATCCGTAGATTCATGGCCGTCGTCACAAAAGGATGCTGTTAAGACTATAAATGACCTAGTAGTACAACCTAGTATGTACATCTGTTCGCTACATATTTACAATACATTTTATGACAAGGTCAATTCTGTCTTCAACGGCTGAATTTTTTCACTGACATATACAAACGAGGCATTCCAACAAGAATTTTTATTCTAAAAAGTTCTAACGATGGTGTATAACACACAGAATTACTGGGTTTGGGGGCTTTTTCTATCGTCCAGTATTCTAGAAAATAGAAAACACGACGTTTCAGAAACTAGATGTGTTTCCGTCCTCAGGTGAGAGGGGAAGACACATACTCAGTTGGGTTCCTTAGAAAGAGGTCTTTCTAAATCACAGCCTTACGTACTCATGGAGCTGAGCCTTTCTGGAGGAGCCGCCAATTTTACAGCTACTTGAGAATTTCCCAGAATTTTATGGAACCCGAAGGTTCATTACCGAGTTCACAAGAGCCCTCCACTGGTCCAAGGAATCCATCCAGGTCCGAGGCTTTGTGTTCATTTTCGTAACATAATTATTTTTTACGGTGAGGAGTTGTAAGCCCCACGCCCAGAACCCTTGTCGGCTGTCCACGACTGCTTATTCAATATATATACGCAGCTTCCCTCCAAAACTGGAGGGCGTCTCCTCCATCCGCAATCTGAGGACGCGCCACGGCGTGGTGACAAGGGACCCACCTAAATCACAGACCTTAGTGACCCTAAACGAAGTCACATCAACAGACACAACTGAAAGACTGTAGGTAGGCTGTGACTGTCAGATTTCCCTGCAAGATGTCTCACGGTTTTCACTTTATCATAGCTGAGCCACCAGTTGAATATTACACACTTGGCTTACTCTTTCCCATAGAAATGCACAACACAAATACATGCTGTGTAACATATCCGACCGCCATTTCGTTTCCATTCATTCATCAGTTGCTCTACAGCCCTTTGTTGGGTCCTCGCTTCTTCTTCAGTTTCGTAATCTTTTTTTACACAGACGGTAGGACCCCTTGGACGGAGGTTCAGCCCGTCGTAAGGCCGGTACCTACATACAGGACAACACAGACACAGAATAATCGCGCACACACAGACATTTATGCCTCGAGTGGGATTCGAACCTACGATCCCAGCTTTCGAGCGAGTGAAAACGATTCATGCCTTAGACCTCGTGGCCACCCTGTTCTTCATTCAGCTACCATTTTTTTCTTTTTTCCCTTGGCACTACAGCCCCAGTGGGCCTAGGCNACACAGACGGTAGGATCCCTTGGACGGAAGTTCAGCCCGTCGTAAGGCCGCTACCTACACACTGAACAACACAAACACAGAATAATCGCGCACACACAGATATCTATGCCTCGAGTGGGATTCGAACCTACGATCCCAGCTTTCGAGCGAGTGAAAACGATTCATGCCTTAGACCTCGTGGCCACCCTGTTCTTCATTCAGCTACCATTTTTTTCTTTTTTCCCTTGGCACTACAGCCCCAGTGGGCCTAGGCCTACCTCCATGAACTTCTCCGTTCACTTCGGTTTTTCTTGATCTTACACATTCGGTAGGACTCATTGGGCGGGTGATCAGCTCGTCGCAAGGCCTCTACCTGTACACAAACACGGAAAAACGCACAGACACAAACTAAAGATCCATGTCCTGAGTGGGATTCGAACCCACGATCCCGGTTTCCAAGCGAGCGAAGGCAGTACATGCCTCAGCTACCATTACTGAAGCAAAATACCAACGTTTAGCACTCCCTAATAGACCTACCAAAGTCTACCAGTGACCAGGATCTTGAACCAGTTGCATCCACTTCTCACAATATGTCTCACTAAGATCCATCTTAATATTTCTTTCCATCTACCCTGTCTACCAAGTGAACGTCTTCCAAGAGACTTCGTCACTAAATTTCTGCACGCATTCCCTGTCTCCCCTTTACTCTGGTTAAATTCTGTGTCACTTTCAAATACAGTTCTACTTATTCATGTATTGAACTGAAAGGGACTAAAATGAAATTCACACAAATTTTCTGTAGATCTGTAACACGAAGTTTAATCAGATCCGTAGGTTAGGTGATGAAACATGTGAACCGGTATGATTCCTCACTGTATTCACTGCACACTGTGCGGAAATAACGCTCAACACTGTACTGACACAGCCTACAAGTCGACCTTTTCATTCTTACACGCACTGCCTCTCAGATAATTCAGCCGCCCTAGAGTAGAGCCCCTCTTGAGAAGCTGGTAGTTGCCAAACTAGTCGAGAAGTGTATCGCTTTTTTTTTTAAATCAAAAGTTCCATTACCATGTGGACAAGAAGCCGCCACTGGACCCTGTCCTGAGTCACTTGAATCCAGTCCAAACCAAATACCTTTTACCCATTGACTGAAATTTGTCTAAGTAATGTTTAAAACTCGATTCTTATCTCATAGAAAACATACTGCATCTCCATTACAAAGACGAATGAATTAATGTTGTTTAGTGAAATAATCACTTTATACTGTCAGAACGATATAAAAGTCATAAGAATGCTCCGTGGGAAATTGCAGCGTGTTTTAATTTAAAACATGTGGTACTTACGGTAACCACTGCTCGTTAAAGGGTTTTAATATTATTATCCATGGCTAGGCCACCCGAGTAACCTCCCCCACCTCAGGTTTTCCTATCAGAATATTATAAATAATTCTCTCTCCAGTGATTTGTTACATGCTCCACCTGTCTCATTCTCCGAGATTTCATCATCCTCTGAATATCTAGTGGAGTAAAATCATGCATCTCATTACATGGTTTCCTCCAATCTCCTGATACTCTTCGTTCGGTCCAAGCATTTACCACAGCTCCCTGTTTCCCCTTCCCTTACGGAGAGGGGTCACAACTTTAAGTAACTTCTTATATAACACAGTTATTGTGTTTCTGGACAACACTACACGCTGTAAGGAAACACGCAAACCAGGGGAATATGGCAATCATAACTGAAAAGTAGACCACGAACGTGAGGGGTAAGCTGCCGAAACAAAACACCCTGGACAGACATATATTTATGAACAATGGACGACACCCCGTGTGAGGTGAAATAAAATGCACCAAAATAACGCGGGTATAATAGAAACTTGAAAGGATTTTATCTGGTTTTACCATGAAAAGAGGACTACAGCGTGTGATTTTTAACACGGACTAAGACAGTGTAGCAGTTTTAACATAATTTAATAAAATATTTGTAACATATCAAGACACCTGAAGATGGCCGTTTGGGGCCGAAGCATGTAGTGTCAAAGTGTATAATGTTGAACTAAAATTAAAATTAAGTAGTGAATAAACAAATGTTGCAATATTGACGGACGATAAATACATGGACGTTAAGTTAAACACTTGCTACAGGATGCTGAAATACAGAATTTTTATTTAAAACACACATTTCGGAGACTATATTGCCTCCGTCTTCAGGTGGAATCTACTCAGTTGGGTCCAGTCGATAGAGCTACTCCCGAACTCCGGACCCAGCTCTATCGATTGGTCCCAATTGAGTAGTTTCAATCTAGTCTCCGAAATGTGTTTTTTAAATAAAACATTGCAGTGGATAATGTCCAGAAATACAATAATTTATTAACATACCATCGTCACAAACTTTTAGGTCTTATTTCTTATTTAACGTTCGTGTTTCTGTTATAAATGACGCTTAATCCATCGTTGCATGTAGACTCCTCCCACTTCAGGCGTGCGTGGTGTAAGGGATCATTAAGACATCGCCTTCTACAGATTTCATAACATGTCTCACGCTACAAATATTACGGAAAACAAAACCAGTGCAAAATTTGCCTCTTCATGTTGGCTTGCCCATACGTACATCATAGATATGTAATGGAGATATCATTCACTGAACTCCGCGTTCAGCTCCTGCACTGGACATCCCCCACCAAAACATTAACACCAAGGGTTCCGTTCCATCTTTATCTTGAGCCGCATAAATTACAAGAAGTAAGCTCAAGCAATAAAAGCCTTGGGAGGTACTCGGTTCTATCTCGGCAGATGCATGGATCGTATTGCTAGAAACTCGTCTTTAAATACGTAGTTTTCGCTCAGCTGATAATCATTCAATGACGATTTGTTCCAAACGCATATGTTACGTAGCGTCAAATAGAAAGCTGATTGTGGCTAATGCANCGCATAAATTACAAGAAGTAAGCTCAAGCAATAACAGCCTTGCGAGGTACTCGGTTCTATCTCGGCAGATGCATGGATCGTATTGCAAGAAACTCGTCTTTAAATAGTTTTCGCTTAGCTGATAATCATTCAATGACGATTTGTTCCAAACTCATATGTTACGTAGCGTCAAATAGAAAGCTGATTGTGGCTAATGCATTGGACGTGGCTTGGGAGGAAGCAGTTGTGGGTGTGCTTTAAGGTGCCATGCCAGAATTTGCTTGGAAGGACTGAAGAAAACGAGAACACCAGTAAGGTAGCTCATTTTCGGGTCGAAATTCTAAGTCGAAGATATTGCATTGTACGGAGCCAGAATGTAAACTACCCTGCTACGAACTTTGTAATAAATGAACTTTAATTTTAATTCGCCTAGGTCGTTTATCCACAGGATCCGCCCAGGTTCGAGGCTTTGTGAACATTTTCGTAACAAGCTTATTTTCTACGGCGAGGAGTTGTTAGCCCCACGCCCAATCCCCCAAGCTGGAGGACCACCCCTTGTCGGCTGTCCGCGACTGGTTATTCAATATATTCGCAGCTTCCCTCCATACCTGGAGGGCGTTGCCTCCATCCTCAACCTGAGGACGCTTCATGCCGTGGTGACGAGGGACCCACCTAACATGGCGGGTCTATCAGACATTAAGGGAAGAACATGGACTGAGGTGTTTGAGAACAGGGTGTTGTGGAGAATATTTGGACTGAAGAGGGATGAAGTAACAGGAGGTTGCAGAAAACTACGTAATAATTTGTACACTTCTCCAAGTATAATTAGAATGATCAAGTCAAGGGGGATGAGGTTGTCAGGACATGTAGCACGAATGGGGGAGAAAAGGAATGCATATAGCATATTGGTGGGAAAGCCAGAAGGAAAGAGACCACTGGGAAGACCAAGGCGTAGGATGATGAACAATACTAAGATGGATGTTAGAGAGATAGGTTGTGATGGTATGGATTGGATTGATCTGGCTCAGGATATGGACACGTGGAGGGCTCTTGTGAACACGGTAATGAATCTTCGGGATCCATAAAATCCTGGGAAGTTCTCGAGTAGCTGAACAATTGGCAACTTCTCAAGAAGGGCTCAGCTCCATGAATGAGTGAGTGACTTTAATTCGACAACGAAATGGGATGAGAGATTTTGACTCACATATTCATACTGAAAGGAGAATACTAAAATGAACTTTCACTGGGCTAAGAAAGTGTAATCGATAGTTAATTAACTCAGAACTGAGTCCATCTAATGGTTCTATGAACACTGAGATAAACTTCTGGGTTCCGTAAAATCAGGTAACTTCTTGACAAAATAATAAGTGTAAGCTACACAAAGGCGCTGTAGAGAAAGGAGAAATGTATTGTCTCTGCCAAGATTCTAACATCGGTTACTGAGTTGCCCAAAATATAACTCAGTCTCTATGTTGCTGAGCCTTCCCGGGCATGAAGACGCGGGAAAGGTGAAGTGATGATGAAAGCCATCCGTTTCGTAAAGGTTTGAAAAGTTCTTAATTACTACGAGGTAAGGAACTGATACGGAGCGCGATGAGCCGGCTTCTAGAAATCTTCCTGAGGCTAAGAGAGTGTAGCTTATCCTGCTTTTTCAAATTCGACTCGGCCGTGTCTGCATGAAGCGTTTTAGCACGCAGTATTACTTGCAGTGTCAAGCGTGCAATATATTAATATTCCCTTTGTGTGCTTGCTTATGCTGAGCTGTACTTTCTTTCCAGATAAATTGCTTCCTAAGGCCACTAAATGACTAGCGCAAACGGTAGCCAGCTGTTGACAGGCCTGTATTGTTTATTTTGTAAGCACGGCATTCATAATCCTTTCTGTTTAAGCCCATGCAGGCCTCAGGTCCATTTGACGGAACCTACATGGCAGCTCATTTATGTAATCTGTACTGTTATGATTATTATGTCACGTTCTACTTCAGAATGTATCGTAACATCTATGCCGACATTCTTCTAGGCCTCTGAAGAAGTACGTTCAATTCTGTGCATGAACACTGTAAAACAGTCTGCAGATGGACAGAAAATGCAAGGATTGGAGGGAGCAAAATGTAGATATGATAAATAAAGTAAGTAGATAGATAAAGAAATTATACCTGTGCTTAACTAATTAAGCACTAAGCCATGAATGTGGATGTATAGATCCAGATTTTCTTCACCTTGACACTACTTGGAGGTGAGTGGTTAGCTTCACACCCCTACCGCTTTACCCCCGGGGAAGGAGCCCCCGGTATCCATTGGATAGGAGGCTGGGTGGGCCCCAGTGTCGTTCTGGAAGATATGGAGAAGTGAAAATTGTGACCCTATCGGGACTCGAACTCCGACCTCTCGGTTGTCCAGCCCGTAGGCAGTCACTATACCGACTGCGCTATCCCAGCTCACCTAGATAGGTGGATGGATAGATAAATAGATTAGATAAAAGAGAGGAAATAAAGACGGGAAAAAGAAGTAAAGGGAGGAATAAAGAATGAAACAGTAGAATAGGGCAAGAAAGAGAAAGGGGATAGTGAAAGAAACAAGAATGAAGAAGAGAGGAGTTGTGATAGAAGAAAGGAAGAACTTTTGGAGGAGGAATGCAGAGTAAGAAAGAACGAAGATAAGGAAACTTCGTTCGTGTTCGATTAGTTTCTCGGTTGGAGTCCTTTGTAGCTACTCTCATTTGGGTACATTTGTTTCGAGCGGTACGTGATAACGTACCGTTTGACCAGTGTTTGATGACCGTGCGCCACCGTTCATGATCGAACCACACACGAAGTTTTCCGAACCTGGTTCCCTGGGGGGACTTAATGAAGTGTAGTACACACACTACACGGCACGTCGCAATTAGTCCAGAACTTGTTTCAAATGTGGAATCCCTCTCAGTTATTTCAGAAGATGAAATCAGGTTCCGTCTGACTAAAAATACGTTAAGCGCGTTTCATATTCACACGTACTTTCATCAGATGTCGATCTGTGTTACCTCACCAGCGACTGGATGCATTAACAGGCGGATATTTGGACGTCTGCCCTTGTCAGCAAATTTTGATGGTCATTTCTGACACAAGAATGCGCTGCTTTCTGAAAGAAGAAGACAGAAAAGAAAATAATGAATGAGTGTATGAAAGGAAAAAGGAAAGAATATAGGTAGAGTGAAAGTGAGAAACTAAAAATGACTTTGTAAGATTTGAGGCTTTCACGGCGGTGACTATGAAGAAAGCAGTCTTCTGGGATTTGGCACCGTGTATAAGTGGTGTTAACCGACGTTTCGGAGGAACGTATCGCCTCCATCTTCAGGGTAGAAGAAAAAGTATAAGAAATCTGCAAGCGACAAGACCGTGAGAACGGTAAAAGCAGACTGCTTTACCGTTTCTCACGGTGTTGTCGCTTGCAGATTTCTTATACTTTTTCTTCTACCCTGAATATGGAGGCGATACGTTCCTCCGAAACGTCGGTTAACACCACTTATACACGGTGCCAAATCCCAGAAGACTGCTTTCTTCTAAAAATGACTTAGTCACTCCAGCGGAGGTAATATGGTTAATGAACAGGTAAAGTTCTTCCTGTAGTTCATTAAGCACCACGGCATGAATCCTTGGAGGAACATATGTAAGGCTCGATGTATTTCTAACCTCGACACTAATGGATTTCAATGTTAACTTCTCAACCTTGTCGCTTTACCATTGGGAAAATATTGTCACGTGAGTGAGTGACTATAGTCGGAGTTTGTTTGACTCTTACAGAACCTAACTACAACTAACTGTAGCGCTAGCGTGAGTGGAGCTTGGGCATACCTTCTCAAACGACGACGTGCAGTAGCAGCATATAACGTATTGACATAAAGGTAAAAGGTAAAGCTATCCATGTAACAGGCCATGGAGGCCCATAGGGTTGTAAGACGTTTAGAGTTCCACATTATCTAGACAGTCGGCTCACAGATGGCAGTAAGATTGTCAGCCTTACGCGCTGGTCGCTCTTTACACCCAGAGAGATTCCTGGTACTCATTTTTGTTAAAGGCTGAGTCAACCCCAGGGCCATAGTGCGGCTGGAAGGATTAGGTCAATTTAAAAAGGTTCACCTCATCAGGAATCGAACCTGCGACCTTGAGGCTTGTAGCGTAGTCCCTCAACCAATTTAAAATTGGTTGTAATGACATTTTAAAATACATTTTTTGTTGCATCAGAAACAAATTGGCAAGTGATATAGCGCTAATGCTAATTCACACAGTCTGCAGTTCACTACAGTACGTACGAAATCTTCTCAGTCTGCTGTATCTCCACCTGTTGTCGCCTAGTAACGGCTTCCAATGCCGTAGCTTCTTCAGCTTCTGTGTTCACGTCATTACTGACCGGCGATTGTCTCACAACTAACTAAATTTTATACTTGTCCTGCTTATAATACCTCGGCACGAATCTCACAAAAATGCCACTCCCAATAGCTTTTTTATTATTGCGTCATGTAGCTATCGCACGGACTGCGTAGAGAAAACCACCTCCCAGTTACTCCATTGTTGCGTGTTACGAATTTGTTGCCTAGCAACGGGCGTGTTTACAGAGCCATTCCCTAGCAACGGCTGTCTCTTTTGGCTTTATTTGCCTTGAGCAAATATGCCATTACTGCTTCATCCGGTTCCCTTCCACTGATACCATTTGTAAGATAAAATATGTGGTTGATATGACTGCATTAAATAAGGGCTGTGTAAGGTTTCGTAACATCGATTTGCAGCCTCATAGTTTACAAAACGTCTTCATCTAAAGAGCACTTAAGTTAATACATTTTCAGCAAAGGAAATTGAAAAGAAATACTAATGCAATAAGCGTCATCACCACCATCACCACCATGTATTTGAAGGTAGGCTTTTATTAGCCTGCTCCATCCCTAAGACCGTCCTTCCATCGTCTTTTTGGTCGTCCAACATTTCGTCTTCCGTCTGGTTCGTAATACTTAATTCTTTGTAGCAAAGTTTAAGGTAAGGTAAGGTAAGGTAAGGTAAGGTAAAGCTATACCTGTAGCAGACCGTCGAGGCTCCCACATTTTCAAGACAGATGGCAGTGAGGTTGTCAGTCTTACGCGCCAGCCACCCTTTCACCGCTCCCCCCAGGAAGATTCCTGATACTCATTTCTGTTAGAGGCTGAGTCGACCCCAGGGCCATAGTGCGGCTGGAAGGATTAGGTTAATTTAAAAATCCAGTGACCTCATCGGGAATCGAACCCGCGATCTTCCGCCTTGTAACATAGTGCCTCAACCTACTGCGCAACCGCGTGCCCCTGTAGCAAAGCTAATAACGATAAATAATGTACGTGTATTAGTTAATTTCATTTCTAAAGAAATACGTTAATCACCAAAGCAGAAATATTTGAAGGCTGCTTTCTTGTTTATGAACGGGGAAGGAACTGTCATGGCCTGTTTAAATCCCAGCATTTGAATACACAGTCTGAAGAAAATACTAAAATTCTCACTGAGGAAGGAATCTTGTGAAGCAGTCGATTTTGCGTTCTATACGCCTCTGTATCCTACAGCCTCAATGTTTCATCTGCTGTACTGACGAGACGAGCGAACCTGCGGACGCAGTATTCGCCGTGCTCTTCCTGTGATCACGTGTGCAAGTCAGTACGTGACTCTCACGAGATTCCTCACCTCACACACGCAAACTCATTGACCAAAGTTTCCTTTCCTTGCGGCTTCAGTTCTCTACACAGGAAGCTGGTGAACCCGTTTTCACATAGGTTGAGGTTCCAGAAACTAAAAAAAAGATGTCTGGAGACCTGTGTACAAAGGAGAATTCATTATCCTTCAGGATACAGCATGAAGAGGAAACACATGATTTTTATATATGTCACGTGGATTTATTACGAAAGTGAGGTCCAGGAGACTTTGATGGACTGAGCATATGTGTAGGAATAGTGGAGACAAATAACTGATACAAGATTTGTATGAGGAACCTGTCAGAAGACATGCATTTGGAAATCAATGAAGCTGGGGTTATAATTTTATGATGGGTCTGGCTCAAGGCGTCTGTAGAATGGGGGAATTTAGGTAAACGGTGTTAATGCTTGTGGTTATTATACCAGAATATTAATTACGTTTGACCGCCTCTGTGGTCTAGCGGTCAGAGTTCCTGGCCACATATCCATAGGTCCGGGTTCGATTCCCGGCGCTACCAGATTTTCTGAGAAGTAGTGGGTCTGGAACGGGGCACACTCAGCCTCGTGAGGATAATTGAGGAGCTATTTCAAGGAAATAGCGGCTCTGGTCTAGAAATCCGAAATTAAGGGCCGTTAGGATTCCTTGCGCTGACCATGCGGCACCCTCTATCCCATGAAGTTGGCACTAAATTCGCCGACAAGCAGTGGTAGCTCGGTCTGTATAGATCTCTTTCGGACTAAAGCCACAGAGTTTGTTTGTATGTTTGTTTAAATTAGTTACAATTGATTCTTTTCACGTTCATATTCATGGATTAGGCCAGATATTCGAAGGCCTCGGTACGTGATACAGGCAGTGTGATGCCTAAACATATTAGAGGAAACAAAATTTTTGGACCTTACGTTATAAGAAGAAGCTTAATAATTTTTACTCTTTACCGGATGATCTCTCTCTGTATACGGCTCTACAGCCTTTGGCCCTTGGCCACTTTTTAAATTTCTTAATCCTATACACAGACGGTAAGACTCCTTGGATGGGGGATCAGCCCGTCACAAGGCCGCTACTTTCACACAGAACAACACAGACATCCATGTGTTGAATGGGATTCGAACCCACGATCCCAGTGTTCGAGCTAGCGAAGACTGTTCATGCCTTAGACCGCGCTGCCCCTGTGATTGGACTTCACTGGGTGTTAGAATGGTTAAACGGAGACAGGTGACGCGATTGGTCACATTGACACGTATGGGGAACAGGAAATGGAATTTAGGTTGCTACCCATTGTAGGAATAGACCACTTGCGAGATCTAGGTGTAGATAGGAGGATAATATTAAAATATATCCGTTGTGTCAATGAGAACTGAAATGACCTAGTTGTGATTAAGGTCCACAGATAGGCCTTTGTACTGATTATTGTATTGTGACTTATATAAAAACAGAATATTTCTAGGAACATAATTTACCGAGGGATTATTTAAGTTGATTATTTATTACACGTAGAACAGGCTACCAGATCTTCTTCTTAGATACACTGACATATAAAAAGCTAAATTTGGGGAGAAGAGTTATGGCTCCACCATTCTTGCCCTCAGCACTAGATGGGGTTAGCAGTTAGCTTCACTCACCGACTTTTCTACCCCCGGTACTCACTGGAGAGGAGACTGGGAGCTGATCTGCACACTGGAGTGGATAAAAACCTCTTGCCCCTGCCGGGAATCGAATGCCAGCCGTCCGGCCAGTAGCCCGTCGCTATATCGACTGATCTGTCCCGGCTCGTAGATGCATTGGCGCACCGTGCTTACATAGTATATGTGGCACGCGAACCACAGATTAATTGCCAGTGATACATTTTCGCAGTGAACACGTCAGGTCATGGCCAGTGAGAGACTTGTAGATTCCGCTTCTTAAGTGTAAGAGTGTTCGGACTGGCGCCTTATATAGCGTTAGTTAACACGAACTCTCAGTAGATCCATAAATTAATCAGTCTCCCCATTCCAAGCACTAACCAGTTCACGCTACACTGCTGTGACGTCAGCCTTGCAGAAAACTGGCACGATATGATTCGCATTTGTTATGAATAGCCATCTCGCGTGAAGCGAGTAGTGGCAAGTGTCCTGCCCTGTTTCGATAAGAGTACATTTTTTGATTTGCATGTTTCACATGGATTATGCATAGATAAAGTGACCGGAGGTTGGAGAAAACTGCATAATGAGGAACTTCATAATGTGTACTCTTCTCCAAGTATAATTAAAATGATGAAATCAAGGAAGATGAGGTTGGCAGGGCATGTAGTACAAATGGGGGAGAAGAGGAATGTATATAGGATATTTGTGGGAAAGCCAGAAGGAAAGAGACCACAGGGAAGACCAAGGCGTAGGTGGGTGGACAATATTAAAATGGATCTTAGAGAGATAGGATATGATGATATGGATTGGATTGATTTTGCTCAGGATAGGAACCAGTGGAGGGCTCTTGTGAACACTGTAATGANCTGTCTACCAGAAGAGTTCTGTCTTCAGGGATTTATCGAATATGTGTGTGTGTGTGTGTATATATATATATATATATATGATGGGGCGATGATAATGAAGGAGATGACGCACGCACGAGTAATCGCATGCTGTTATTTCGGTGAACCTCAATGGACGACATCATTTCAGTGTCGTGTCAGGATAATATTAAATTGGAGCCTAGGTAAATTATTAAAATGTCAACTGGATTAAATGATAGGATTTGAGGTTATCACACAGTTTGTTATGAAGTGTTCTGTCTTATGAGGCGTAATTATTATAGTCCGTTGAAAGGTAATTGACGTTTTGAAGAAACACAGCGCTATATCCTAGAAGGCAGAATTCTTGTAGCACAAAATTCTGCCGACTGTAACTTTCTTGATCGGAGTAGTAGTCACACGAATGATGACGTACGTATTTTCGCATTTCCGCATGCATGAACGTGAATGTCATTTTCACCCACTCATATCCTTACGTAAATTAATATTACGTTATTAAACTAGTTGCTGTATATGCAGGGGCACGCGGTAGAGCAGTTGATTGAGACACTATGCTAGAAGCCGGAAGGTCGCGGGTCCGATTCCCGATGAGGTCATTGAATTCTTTTTTCGCTTTATTTAATCCTAGCCGCATGGTCCAGGGGTCGACTCAGTTTCTAACAGAAATGAGTACCAGGAATCTTCCTGGGGGTAAAAGGCGGCCGGCGCACAAGGCTGACAACCTCACCGCCATCTGTTGAGCCGATTATCTAGAAGATGAGGGAGCCTCGACCTGTCACAAGCCTATGGGCCTTTAGGATCTGTTACAGGGATAGCTTTACCTTTTTTTTAACTGTTTTATATAAACATTTCTTAAACAAAATTTTACTTTCCCAGAAGGGCTCGCGTGCCACTCTTTTAACGTCCCCGCTCCTAGAACTAGATTGTGCACGTCATCGAACTTCGCATTTCAATTCAAGAGGTCTCGGGTTCAATTCTGGGCCTGGAAACCCGCTGTCCTGACAGGGGTTTCAGTGTCATTGCAGACAAATTGCCGGACAGTACTTCACGTTAAGTCATTACCGTTTCCTTTCAAATCTCTTCCATTTTATTATTTTTTGCCCTACCACGCGATTCTGTACACAGTCTGGACTACTGGAAACGCTATAGAAATAAAAGAACGCATTACATTGCTAAGTAGAGTTCTGTCCTCTGGGATATAACGCCCCGTATTTCTTTGATTTTCAACTGACTACATGGCGTTATAGAGCCGGGATATCGCAGTCTGTACAGCGACTGGCTATAGGCTGGAAGACCGAGGGTTCAGAGTTCAAGTCTCGGCAGAGTCAAGAATTTTCTCATCTCCACATCATCCAGACCGGCTCTGAGGTCCACTCATCCTCCTATCCGATGGGTACCGGTGATAAACCGGCCAGGGCGGGAAACTTACCACTCATCTCCAACTATTGCCGAGTTAAAGAAAATGTGGTTCTATACATCCACTCCCAGCGGTCTAAGGCATTTACTGTCTTCGCTCGCTTGGAAACCGGGATCGTGGGTTCGAATCCCACTCAGGGCATGGATGTTTAGTTTGTGTGTATGCGTTTTTCTGTGTTTTTGTACAGGTAGAGGCTTCGCGACGAGCTGATCACCCGCCCAAAGAGTCTTACCGAATGTGTAAGATCTAGTAAACCGAAGTGAACGGAGAAGTTCATGGAGGCAGGCCTAGGCCCATTGGGGCTGTAGCGCCAAGGGGAAAAAAATACATCCACTCACCCATAAGTCTTCATGGCGCAGTGCTTAATTGGTTAAGCGCAGGGACAATTCTACCTTACATGGCGTTATATTCCCCGCTGTAAAACTTCAGATCTTGAAAATTATTTTCAGTTCTCCTTAATCTAGGAAAGCCGTCTGTTCCTCTTGTAGCGAGTATGCCGTCCCATTGCATTTATTTCTTCTTGCATTCACCCCTTTGATGGTTACACCAAACTGGAAGGCCTGACTGGAGACACTTTTGTTTTCCTTTTCGTAAGATACTTTAATTTCAGTGTTATATTGTTGGTTAAATGAACGCAAGGGGAAGATAATAAGAGAAATGTTTTCCTAATACCAATCATTTCGTTATATCCTTACCTAGCCGCATCATATTTTTTTATTACCGCATTACTTGCATGCTAATAGTACACTGTCAGTCGACAGACAGTCGGAGTTCCGGCCAATGACGGATGGCCGTTGCAAGTGGAAGCCTACCTGCTGGGCGGAGTCAGCTCTAATAAGGACGAGAAGACAGGAAGCACACTGGGTAGAAATTGCCTCTACCAACTCTCTGACGGTATACTTAGCAAGACTGTGGCTCCCAGCTCATGTAACAAGTAGCGACTACTCTGAAACAAAGACCAACCGACAGAGCGCTTTTTCGAATTTTATTTTCG
>NW_019745078.1:851769-946990 GCF_002891405.2 Cryptotermes secundus
TTCTTTGACAATGCTAACAAGCAATATATGATGTTACATTTAGAGATAAGCTAACTGTGTCCTGCTAAAGTAAATATTCTTTTAACCATAATCTTCTATACGAAATTATCGAATAATTATTGTCATGTGTATGATTATAGACGGGGTTTTCTATTTGTAATTGGATTAATTGACCGCTTTCTGATCGTAACTACAAGTAACTATAGCGCTATCAATAATTCACGCACTCTGTAGCTCACTACAGTACATAGTAAGCCCACTGTTTGTTTTCACTAGTCGTTTCCTGGTAACTGAACCTAACAGTATATCTTCTGCTTACGTTCTAACTGGCTGGCGAATGTCTCACAACTGACTAAACTGAGTCTGAGTCTTATGTTACTACCGACTGTCAGTCGGCCAGTATGTCTTGGAATAAAGCACCCATGGGCTTACGACCAGATATTTATTACGGTCAGACAGTTGCGGGTTTGTTAATATGGGCGTCTCTCTCTGACGAGAGGGCGGGTCTGTTGTTTACAATTGCTGGTGTCCTTGCCAGCACAGTCATTCTCGAGTCCGAGTGTCGTGGTTATCGTGACCATATTTTACTGTCTCAGACTCGAGACTTCCCTTTTCGTCGCCTCCTGCGACTGGCAGGGCTACGGTGGAGGTATTCGACCCCGCCTCCACACGGGATTCGCTCACTGACTAAATCCTAGACTTGTCTCTTTTGTGGCACCTCGGCACAGACCGCGTAGAAAACACCGTTCCTCATTGTAGTTTAATCGTTGTCATGGGAACATGTTTATTTGCGAAGCCGTTACTCAGGAACGGCTGCCGTATATTCGCTTATTCAAGTGGTCGTTGCCCAGCAGCGGGCGTTTATAGAGTCATTACTTAGCAACGGGTCTACATGCTACGATATTGTCTCAGATAGCCATTACGTTATTTGAGTCCTTAAACACCTAAACAGGCCCAATCCTTACCAAAGGAATGACTAATGAGAACAGTTGTAGTTGAAGCTAAAAAGGTAAAGCTATCCCTGTAACAGGTTGAGGAGTCCCATAGAGTTGTGAGACGTCGAGGCTCCCACATTTTCTAGACATTAAACTCATAGATGGCGGTGAGTCAACCTTTCACCCCTGTCGTCCTTTACCTCCAGGAAAAATTCCTGGTGAACATTTCTGTTGGATGCTGAATTGACCCAAAGGCCACAGTGCGACTGGAGGATTAGGTAAATTTAAAAAATCCACCTCATCGGGATTGAACCCGCGACATTCCGGCTTGTAGCATAGTGCCTCAACCAACTACACTACAACATAATCTTCAGACAACAACAAAAAACAAGGCGACTGTTCCATTTTCTGTCTTAATAGCCACATATAGAAAATTTAATTCTGTAGTAATATCCCCCCCCCAAAGATCATGCAGCGGACGCATAATAAGTAAATAATATTTGTCCATGTGTTACATATTCGGTACTGTTAATGTTATTAGTATTGTACTGTTGCTGGGTAATGACCCGTACACACGCAGCGGTGGAACGCGTCACGTAACAATAGA
Source organism: Cryptotermes secundus (assembly GCF_002891405.2). Taxonomy (NCBI): domain Eukaryota; kingdom Metazoa; phylum Arthropoda; class Insecta; order Blattodea; family Kalotermitidae; genus Cryptotermes; species Cryptotermes secundus. The sequence goes on from NW_019745078.1 coordinate 853,312, forward strand.
AGAAGTGTTGCAAGCGGCGTTCTCTGTGGTTCCGCTCCGAGGCTATATGACTCGACCTACCGAGTTCAGTTCAGTTAGTGAATGCAATGCAGTTGATTGCAGTGGAGTGAAATGAGCTGGTTGGTGTGCCGTTAAGGACTGTTGCAGTTCATTCGTTATGAGCCGTTGCTATTAGACGCTTGTAGCTGTGGTAAGTGGATATTTCGGGAACCCAGAGTAAGGGGAACGTTCGCCGTTGGAAGCCGCTACCAGTAAACTGCTAGTGGAGACTGTAACACACTGAGAACACTGATCTGTGTGCGATAGTGATGTGTGAAGTGTAGTAAAGATTTGCATAAGTGTGCAGTCCAGTTACCAATCCAAACCCCGTCTATAGTCACTCAAAATCGTGAAAGTATTTAGTATACTTTCCTTATTATGTAAAAAAATAAAAGTAAGCTTATGCAATCATCACAAAATCTGTGTGTCTGTGTCTGTGTATCCCTGTGTGGCGGAACCAGTTTTTATGAAACTTGGTATGTATATCGTGTCATCTGAGCCTGCATGCATGCTTCGTAAATTCTTGCCATCACACTGTGTGTATGTGTATCCTGTCGTTGCTAGGCAACGACATTCCACCTGTTTCTCCACACTCGTCATCTATAGTTAGGTGCTAGTACAATTGGCCAGTTAGTGACCGCAGCATCAAGTGGACTCAGTCTCAGCCAAGTCCAAGAGACTAAAAAGGAAAGCTGCTTTCGAGGAAACCAGTACGATACCAATCCTGTTTGCATGATCGGAAACAGAGTTTCGCAAACTTTCTCAGCAACTGCTCTTTCTGCAGAAACGTTTGGTCCTCCTAACATTGTAACATTAAAGTCTGTAGGTCTAGTTTCTCTTACAAATATTTTTCTTGAGGGGACTGTAGCAGTCGGGTGTTCGAGACTAATGCTTCCTAGCGGGCCCAACCAGGAGGAAATCTGTCTTCTCGTACAAATGATGACGGAAATAGATCCAAATACCGAAATATTGTGTTTCAAGCACTGAAGATATTGAGCAGTATCCAAAATAATACTTACGATTATTGTTACACATCATTGTCAGGGACAGTTAGACTTAGAAGTGAAAAAAAGAAATATTTGTCTGTTGTTAGTCTGAGTAACTTTGCAGCAGTGAATATGTGTTCTAACGCGACGAAACTGGCTACTGGCCTGCAGTTTTCTCCTTTTTTGTTGTTGAAGAGAATACATAATTTGATTAGTATTTTATTGTAATAATTTAAGAAAATATTATTGAAAAATGACTGCCTCTGTGGTCTAGCGGTCAGCGTTCCTGGCTGCAGATCCAGAGGTGCCGGGTTCGATTCCCTACGCTACCAGATTTTCTGAGAAGTAGTTGGTTTGCACCGGGGTCCACTCAGTCTCGTGAGGATAATTTAGGAGCTATTTCAAGGAAATAGCGGCTCCGGGCTAGAAAACCGAAATTAACGGCCGTTGGGATCCGTTATGCTGACCACGTAACACCCGCTATCCGCTAAAGTTGGCAGTAACTTCGCCGACAAGCGGTGGTAGCTCGGTCGGTATAGTTCGCTTGCGGACTACAGGCCACGGTGTAATTATTTAAAACTTATAAAAATTAATATATAGCTAATATTTTATAACAAATTTACGCACGTAACATCCATTCAGAAGGCTAGGTACTGTGTCGTGTGAATCGTGATGGGATAGATTTCGCCTTAAACATAAATGAACAGGACAGGAAGCGATTTCAGTCTCTGTCAGAGAAATGTCCTTTTAGAGACTTGTATGAACGAGGCCAATCTTAAAAATATGCAGAACGCGTTTTAATTATCAGTCTACACGATTTCTATAGGCAGTAAATGGACATTAGTGCCGGTACGGTAGGTTTATTTTATCCTTTCTGTTCCAAATTCAACCCTGTTTTACTACAAATAACACCCACATGCATATCGCCGTGGTATGAAATGTCGAGAACATGGAATCACCGTGCCAGTTCGGCAACTTCTCCGTCATTGTCGTGTAACGGGACAGTATGGTGGTTGCGTGCAGGCTGTAATGTTGCTAAATCTGGCAGCTTGGCATGAGTACCACGCCATGAATGCACCGAACCAACTGAAGTGTGTACACTCGATTATGTTATAACTGTACCGAGCTGGTGAAGAGGTTCTACGCTCCTACGGCGCCTTACGAAATCCTGTCAGTCAGTTTCAGTCCTTTACTTCAGTTACCGACAACTCGATTCACAGCAAACCCAGTATTAATAATGTGTAATATTTTGTAATAATTTCTTAACAGTGTCATTCGGTATGGAGTCTAGAAATGGTACCAAAACATTTGAGTGTCCAGAAATATGAAACTTACGTTAGGGCTGTTAGCGACAGCAAGTCACTGCGATATTCACATCTGTTTCGTATTCAGAAATCACGGATTCGAATTTTCTCTCGGGGACCCGTTATTTATGTTCTCTGTCTACGTAAATTTTAGAGTAGTATTTTCAAATAGGCCACGACCGATTCCGATCGCATCTCTTTTGGAATATCATTGTTGCTCAACATTGTACCTACAGTGCTGTGACATGACGCCCGAAAACTGGAATAATGAAGTCAGAATAGATGTTCATTGCTAGGCAATGATTCCGTAAAAGAGCCCCACAGCAACGAATACGCAAGTATTTTTTTTATTGCTAGTGGGGGTGAGACTAAGTCCCGTATACTGCGGCCACTTCTGGCCTATTGTACCAGCCCCAGATGATAGGTGAGGGTGATTGTGGAGCAATTGGTGGAATGAAGATTGGTAGGGGAAACCGAAGTACTCGGAGAAAACCTGCCCCAGCGCCACTTTGTCCACCACAAATCCCACTTACCCAAACCCGGGATCGAACCCGGACCGCCGCGGTGGGAAGCCAGCGACTAACCGCTTGAGCATACTTATCTCAGTTCACTCGTCGTAAGTTACGAGTATTTCACGGTACTGTTAGTGTCGAGAAAGTACAGTGGCGCATTCGGCGTATTCCAGGTTGATATTTACATTTGAGTAGCATTTCAGGTCAACGAGACTCGAAGGAATTCAGTCGTACCCAGAGCTTGGAGACCAACCGACCTCCTTGGGCCGCGCCATAGCTCAAGCGGTTAGTTGCTGGCTTCCCACCGCGACGGCCCGTGTTCGATCCCGGGGTCTGGTCAAGTGGGATTTGTGGTGGACAAAGTGGCGCTGGGCCAGGTTTTCTCCGAGTACTTCGGTTTCCCTGGCAATCTTCATTCCACCAATTGCTCCACAATCACCCTCACCTATCATCTGAGGCTGGTACAATAGGCCAGAAGTGGCCGCAGTACAAGGGACTTAGTCACACCCCCACTAGATACTAAAAAAAAAAAGAGCTCCTTTGTGTTCTGCCCCATTTATCTCCTCGTCAACATTGCCTGTCTATGGCTCTACAGTCCGTTTTTTTTCAGTTACTTAATCCTATACACAGTCAGTGTGACTCCTTGGACGGGTGATCAGCCTGTCGTAAAGCCGCAACCTACATGCAGAACAACACATACTGAATAAACGCACAGAAACATCTATGCCTTGAGTGGGATTCGAATCCACGATCCCAGCTTTCGAGCGAGCGAATACTGTCCATGCCTTAGACCGCGCAGCCACTGTGATCGGTTCATCACCGTTGGCTGGGTTGAAAATAACAGAGAAAGTGGCATAGAAATGTATATAGACAATCAAGAAATGAGGTCATGCATTGTCAAAATTTCAACAGCTGTAATTATGTTGAGTTATGTAGCCTTGGTATAAAATATAATTAAACACATTTTGATCCATAAATTTAGAAAATCACAGGACCAATGCCTTCATTGTTTCCCGTTAAACAGTTGCTAAGATATATCGCTCTTTCAATTTTTATATTGCCCTTGACTTAAAGAAAAGGTCCAGCGGCCTTTGCACAGGGTATTTCCTGAGTACCTGGTGTCTATTCCTCTGACCAAGGACCTCCTGTGTTGCCTAAGTCATCATACAAGCTCGTAGTTTGGCTTCAGTTTATACAGGGTGATTCAGAAAGATGGACACAATTTCAATTGGCTATATTTCCTGAATTATATGTTGCATTTGAATTCTGTAAATTACACTTGATTATACATACATGGAAGTTTATAGATGTTCAATGTGCCCCCNACTTTGTAACATCCTCTTTCAAATGTACTTTACAGAATTCAAATGCAACATACAGTTAAGGAAATATAGTCAATTGAAATTGTGTCCATCTTTCTGAATCACTCTGTATTTTGAGCCAAACCATATTTCATACCACAAATTTCTTTAACGCAGTCTTGAATATTAGCCACCCATGATATCTGCATTTTTATCATGAAGTTTCCCAGTCATGGTTTTATACAGATAATCAGTTAAAAGAAATATTGTCCATGTGCTTAAGCACCTCAACATGGCGACGTATGGTGAAATGGTCTTATCTTGGACACTAGAGAAAATTGAATTTTCAGCTTGACGCTCTGGCCACTCTAACTCCTAGGAAATTGCCCCCTTTGCACGAGGTCTCCGAGTCGATCTTTGCATGGCGAAGAGGAAAATTATTCTTCGGGATTCTAACTCCAATCGTACCTTTATTGAATGAGCTACACCCGGAAAACTAAAAATCATGTATTTCTTTCTTACTTACATCATTTATGTTTTGCATTCCTCTGTTGCTTAATTGACGCAAGTAAAGATGTTGGTCTAGAAGTAAACACAGAGAAAACTAAGTATATGTTGGTGTCTCGTCACCAAAATGCAGGGCAAAATCATAACATAACGATAGGAAACAGATGTTTTGAAAATGTGGCACAGTTCAAATACTTCGGAACGACGATAACAAATCAAAACCTGATTCAGAAGGAAACTAAGAGGAGATTGAACTCAGGTAATGCTTGCTACCCTTCAGTTCTTCAGTCCAGAACCTTTTGTCTTCTCGTCTGCTGTCCAAAAACATAAAAATTAGAATATACAAAACTATAATTATGCCTGTGGTTCTGTATGGGTGTGAAACTTGGTCTCTGACATTAAGGGAGGAACATAGACTGAGGTATTTGAGAATAGGGTGTTGAGGAGAATATTTGGACCGAAGAGGAATGAAGTGACAGGAGGTTGGGGAAAACTGCATAATGAGGAGCTTCATAACTTGTACTCTTCTCCAAGTATAAATAGAATGATCAAGTTAAGGAGGGTGAGGTGGTCAGGGCATGTAACACGAATGGGGGAGACGAGGAACGCATATAGGATATTGGTGGGAAAGCCAGAAGGAAGGAGACAACTGGGAAGACCAAGGCGTAGGTCGGTTGACAATATTAAAATGGATCTTACAGAGATAGGATGGGTAAGTGTGGATTGGATTGATCTGGCTCAGGATAGGGACCAGTGGCGGGCTCTTGTGAACACGGTAATGAACCTTCGGGTTCCATAAAATTCTGGGAAATTCTTGAGTAGCTGCAGATTTTGCTTTTCCTCAAGAAGGGTTCAGCACCATAAGTAAGTAAGTAAGTAAGTAAGTAAGTCCTTTGTTGCTTCGCTTCTTTTAGTCCAAACGTTTTGTCTGTCTCATCATTCTAAACGAGATATCGTGGTCAATACTCAAACCGCCTGTAATATTGGGGACATTTAATCTGACTTCTCCTCCAGGTTTAGGGTTCAACGCAAGGCTGAACATCTTGCTCTGCAAATAAAAGAAATATGCAAAATCCGAAGAACTGAAACCCCGATGTGCTCTAGCAGAATCTTCTAAGGACCGCTGTGGCTCAAAAGGTACTGGTTTGCCAGTGATGATGAATTTAATTTCTGGGTTGAGATAGGAGCCGATCACAGTGACCATTAACCGTCTTCGCCTGCTGGAACACTGGGTCATGGGTTCAAATCCCACTCGAGGCATGAATGTGTGATTGTGTTTGTTCTTTGCGTTGTTCTCTTGTAGGTAACAGCCTTGTAATGGGCTGTTCCCCCTTCCAAGAAGCCCTACCGACTGTGTATAAGTTTACGAAACTAAAAAAAACCAGCCAAGTTCCGAAGGGCTATAGAGCCATACAAAGTTTACCGAATGTTAGTTCAATCTACGAGGGAATGGTATTATACTTTTTTTTTTAATCAATGTGCTCGTAATTTCATTTAGAGGAATATTTTTTACTGACATTCCCAAATTAAGAACCTTGTCTGATTATGAACTGGATGTCCGATGTTCGATTCCTGACTGGAACTAAATTATTCTGTTTTGTCATCGCAACCAGACCGGCTGTAAAATTATCACGGTTTCCTCCCACATATTTATCTATTAATTCTAGTCTTACAAGTGTCAATACAAGCAGCAAAGTTGTACTTCTCTGAAACCTAACATGCGTGCCACCGATCGCAGATGCGTTCAATATGCGTTTCTTCCAATGAAACAAGACCTGGCAGCACAGAGGACGCATGAAACAGAATAAAGGAACCCGGCTGGTAAATTATACCAGTTGGTCTATAGTAACGCATAGCCTGCTTGGCTGGACCACACATACTGCAGAACAAGACAGCTGCCGAGAGATCCCTTGACACGCCCTGGCGCTCCCGAATGACGTGTACTGGGCACGAAGCATGTCTCGTGCTTTGACAAAATGTCCTGCCATGAGGTCCCAGTGCATCTGATTTGAATCCTGACGACCACCGCGTATGCACGAAGTGCTGCTGTACTGTATGAGAACTTTAACGATATATTCTGCTAAACACTACGCCGTTAAATGAGTACGGAACGAGAAGATGAGGTTTAGTGTGTTTCTCTCGGCACTCTCTTCACGCTCCCGTTGTTATTACAGGAGGAATGATGGGTCCTAGAGCCGATGTTAACTTAGGACGAAGCACAAGATGCCTGTTCTAGGATAAAATAAAATTTCTGATCTAAATTCATTACTCAGTATATACGTGTACATTACAAACACTGAAATATTTTTGTTTAAGTTTAATCATTGGTTTTATTTTAATTATTTACGAATTCCATATTCAGCTATCTAGAGCAGGGATGTCTCAGTCGGTATAGTGACGGACTACTGGCTTGGACGGCCGGGGTTTGATTCCCGGCAGTGTTCAGATTATCTCTTCTTCACAACGTTCAAACCGGCTCCTCAGCTATCCTCACGAGGCTGAGTGGACCCCGTTCCAGGACCCACCCGTGACCTCTGGATCTGTAGCCAGGGACTCTGACCACTAGACCACAGAGACAATCAAATAAAGTTAAAGAAAAATACAGAGATAAAAGACGTAAAAAGGAAGAACGGTAGTTATGTCTAGAAATAATTTTACTGTTAGATACTGAAGAGCTTCCTTGCGGGAGTAGAATTAGCGTATTGTAAGATCATATTTCTCGGCTTTGCGAGGCGACATCCCGGGAATACCAGACGGCATATCTTTCTCTGGTATTGCACACAAAGCTGAAGGCCTCCACCCGTTAAACACAACAGAGCTAGACGGGAGAATCCAGACGAATGGAACATGTATCAAAGCTTCTTAAGCTCCATGGCACATTCATAAATATAACGCGTATGCTTGAGGATTATGACAGGCTTCAAATCGCATTCCACACACTTTCCTCTTACAGCCAGAGAAGTACGTGCGCAGTGCGCGAGGTACATTGCAGTGTTTCTCAACCGGTGGGACTCGCCCCACTGATAGGATTTGATGGTTGGTTGGATGGGATATGTGGTCTCAAAAGTAATAATTAATTCAGTTACACGAATATTTATACGCATTTTCTCTCTGCTGTGAAATGTTTCCTGTAATATTTCATTCATTCATTCGTCAATGGCTCTACACCTGGTAACGAATCTTGGCAATGAAGATTCTTCCGCTTCCGTTGCCCGCTGGTTAACACGCCACAGCTGAACTATCAACTGAACTCCTGCACTAACTGCTGTAGCGTCGATTGTCTTCAAAAGTTGACGTACTAGTCTAATCCTGCATAGATTATACAGGATCGTTCTAAATTATTGTTGGGGTTTCAGTGGTCTATAATTTTGAAACAGGAAAACAAAGTAAAACTCTTACAGAACATGAAAGTGTAGCTCAAGAAGTTGTATTACTTGTAGAATCAGTACTGAAGAATTCTAAACAACTTCAGCATGCGCGCCTTTCGTGGCACGTAAGATGGCCAGGCGGTATCCAATTTCTCTCCAAGTGTTCTCAAGCATTTGCTTTGTAACGGTTTTGATCGCAGCAACAGTATTACCAGTGTCTTGAAATTGCTTTAACGAACCTCTGAAGCTGGAACTTTTCCATATTAAGTTATATAACGACGTTGCCTTTTGACAACGGACTTTGTTGCGAAAGGGTGCGCAAATTGCTTTCTCTTGAACAGTCACCATTTTGAAGTATGACGCCATATTTTCTCCCAGACATCAATATGGCGAGCACCTCATTGCCAAATAATACTTATTGACGTACGCTTTCATATTCCGTAAGCAGTCTTATTTTATTTCTTTCGGTTTGAAAATTATAGACCACGAAAATCCCGACAATAATTTAGACTCAACTTGTATCCAGGATTATTGTGACTCTTTAAGGAAGTGCTAGGATTAAAAGCCTTTCATTGTGATAACTGTATTGCTGATTTTGTTTATACCATAATTTTAATGCTTTTCTTGAAAATGTATTTGTAACTTGTACTGGGAAGAAGATATTTCTCTGTGTTTGTTTTGCCGGCATATCTGCAGCGCTTCTGTTTGGTCTGTACCAATTTGTTGCTCCAAGCAGCCACCAATACCTGCTCACTCTAGCGCTTGGAGACTGCAGGCATCGGAGGGAGGCCAAGTTCCCGAGCTTGCGACCTCTCTATATTCATGTGACCTTTGACATCTTAAAGCTGCCATTAAATTGGCAATACTTTAGTGGTTACGCGCTGTGAATGAATGATAGAAAGCAGTGGAGGGGCAGAAAAATTATATTGTAACTATTTCAATAGAACAAGTACATAAGTACACACTGTACATTTTGTTGCAGTGTTGTGTGACAGATTATTGAGAAGAATGGTGCTAAGAATTGTGAGTGATGTCACAAGGGGCAGATTGTAATGCCTAGCTATTTCTGTACTTACTTACTGGGCAGCGTCGTAGCTGAACCGGTTAGTCGCTGGCTTCTCACCGCGGCGGCCCGGGTTCGATCCCGGGTCTGGTCAAGTGGTATTTGTGGTGGAAAAAGTGGCACTGGGGCAGGTTTTCTCCGAGTACTTCGGTTTCCCCTGCCAATCATCATTCCACCAATTGCTCCACAATCACCCTCACCTATCATCTGGGGCTGGTACAATAGGCCAGAAGTGGCCTCAGTACAAGGGACTTAGACCGAATTTACAATATTGCTCGAAATGAGATGTTCCATGTTCAGTGCACAACTCAGCGCTGTGATGCCGTTCTGCAGACTGACTGGCAGGTTTGAATCTGAACATTCCCGTTAATACGAGAGAATGTTTTAGGTTAACTTTTGGGGCCATTCAGTACACTGCACAATGATCTCCTTATTCCATTGCTGCTCACAATGGCTATGATTCAACTATATGACCACAAGACTTTGTCCTCAAATGTCACCATTACTGACGTCATAAACCTGTCTGACCCACTGCTTTCATTAATTACGCCAAAGAACCGAACATTTTTCTCTCAGTGCGCGGGGACGGCAGAGACTAATAGCATTTAAGAACAGTTAGCGCAGTACTCGGACATAATGGAAATTCTTCCCAGGGAATTTAATCGAGCAGGAGAGCGTAGCGGTAACCCTCAGTGCGTGTATTCGGAAGTATCTGGTTCGAATTTTACCTGGACTACCCGGAATCTTGAGAGATGTTTCGTAGGTTCTGTTAGCTGTTGTATAAAAATGCAATGACAGCGTACTGAAATAGGCCATGGTCATCTCCTTTGAAATTCTTATCTGCTCACCATTCGTGATGATCCTCCGTTCTCATTTGACGCTATATAACCTTTGTAAATTTGTCCCCGTGCTTAACTAAATAAGCACTAAGCCATGAAGACGTAAAGGGGAGTGGATGTATAGATCCACATTTTCTTGACCTCGGCACTAGTTGGAGATGAGTAGTCAGCTACACGCCCCGGCAGCTTTACCCACGGTGCGCATTGCATAGGAGGCTGGGTGGATCCCAGAGCTAGTCTGGACGACGTGGAGAAAGAAATATCTTGACCATACCGGGACTTGAAATCCGACGTCTGTCGTGCAGCTCGTAGCCAGTCGCTGTACCGACTGCGCTATCCCGGCTCGTACATATTTTTGTAACCGGATAAATTGAAATGAGTACGAGTACTAGTTAAAACATGTCTTGAACAGTTTCACATTTTTACCCTTTATAGTAACTTCTTGTTAGAGGGTTAAATGGAGAAATTTGATAAGAACGGGACATGTAGCACTCACAGGAAGGAAAAACTAGGCCAAATATGGATGAACTTTGTGACGATTTGGTGTACCTTTGGGGTCTGTTTGATTGGGCCCAACTACTGGAGGAGTCAACACAGCTGGTAACAAACGCTGCAACTGAATACGCTCCTGAGCGAGTTTCACCCGTCTCCCGTCCTTAACAGCCAGCGTCCCTAAGACCCATTTAAAATTATCCTTTCACATCCTTTTAAAATTTCTCCCCTCACTCCTCCGAAGCTGCTTATTTTTCTTCGTTTCCAGCATCCTAGGCATATGCACAACCCCTTAACTTACAATCCTTATAATACTGACATTAAGAGAGGAACATAGACTGAAGGTATTTGAGATCAGAGTGCCGAGGAGGATGTTTGGACCAACGAGGGCTCAAATAGTAGGAGGTTGGAGATAATTGCATAATGAGGAGCTTTATAATATGTGCGCTTCGCCAAATGTAATTAGAATGCTCAAGTCAAGGAGGGAGATGGACAGGGTGTATAGCACGCATGCGATAGAAGAGGAATGTATGTGAGGTTTCGGTGGGAAAGTCAGAAGAGACGACGTAGGTGGGATTATGATATTAAGAAGGATCTTAAGAAATAGGTTGTGGTGGTACGAGGTCTGACAATAAAGTTCGCGAACTCGCCGACGTGTGTTTGCCGTGACAGCAGTGGACAGGAACCTAAGCGTGGTTTCATGACTGGACACACAGTCAACAAAGTGTACTATCTAGACCAGGCATGTCAAACTCAACTTGTACAGAGGGCCACCTCAGCCCTATAAATAATAGTCTAGGGCGGCACTTCAAAATAGAAATATACATTAGATTTTGGTACAAGGAAATTTAATTATATTTATTATTTAGGAATAATTTCAATATAATTATCTAAAGTCACATATCTTATAGTTTTAAAAAGCAAGAGAATGCCATTTTTGACAAGTATCAAACAGCTTTTCAATATGTAAAAAGAGAGATTACACAAGAAATTATGTTAGAAATAGCAAAACATTGAATTTCCTGCAGCCTGCTAATTTATGTCTGCGTGAGACTTCTTGTCTTCTGGTCTGTTGGAAAATTGTCTTTACAAAAAATATTTCTACTAAAATTTTAATATTGATTTTATTATCAATTAGCTCTAAAAGTTGAGGGGCCGCACTTTGTGGCTATGGGGGCCGCATGTTTGACACGGCTGATCTAGCCGTACTGAGAAGGCTGCATGAAAAGTTAGACGGAAACTACCTGAGCTCTTTGCCAACAACTCATGGATCTTGCATCACGACAATGCACCTGCTCACACGACACTGTCTGTGAGGGAGTTTTTAACAAGAAAACAGCTAATTGTGCTGGAAAACCCTCCCTATTCACCGGATCTAGCCCCAGTTACTTTTTTCTGTTCCCAAATATAAAGGAAATGTTGAAAGAAAGGCATTTTGATGATACTGATGACATCAGGAGTAATGCAACGGCAGCTCTGAAGGCCATTCCATAAAACCAGTTCCAGAATTGTTTTGAAGGGTGGACTAGGCGCTGGCATCGTAGCATAGGTTCCAAAGGGGCGTACTTTGAAGATGACCGCAATGGTATTCAGCAATGAGGTATGTAGAACTTCTACCGCGTTGAATTCGCGAACTTTATTGTCAGACCACGTATGGTTCAGAGTTGCGTACTCTTGTGAACAGGATAATGAAACTTCGTTTAGGCGGGAAGGTTCATGTTACCTGATCAAGATAACTGTGCAGGTGATGAAGCGAAGGTATGGTTATAGCGGGGGCCGTTGAGGGAGGGAGGGAAGTCCAGCCAAAATCACTGGCCACGGAGTTAAGAAATTGAAGGGAGAGAGGAGGGGCAAACCAGTAGTTCACATTTTATCCGCGTCCACAGTTAGCTCTGGCTCATAATATCAGATTAGGAACTTCTAATGAAGTACCCTTCTTCATTGAGTTAGAAACGTGGGAGACAGCGAGGGTAGCCAATTTTAAGGCACTGAACAGCATTTTGAATAAGATAATTTAAGAGATAAAGTTGCCCTGCTGCTTAACTAATTAGGCATTACGCCATGAAGGCGTATGGTGGTAGATGTATAAAAACAAACTCCGTGGCCTGTAATCCGCAAGCGAACTATACCGACCGAGCGACCGCCGCTTGTCAGCGAAGTTAGTGTCAACTTTAGCGGATAGAGGGTGTCGCGTGGTCAGCGCAACGGATCCACACGGCTGTTAATCTCGGTTTTCTAGACCGGAGTCGCTATTTCCTTGAAATAGTTCCTCAGTTATTCTCAAGAGGCTGAGTGGACCCCGTTCCAGACCCACTATTTCTCAGATAATCTGGTAGCGCCGGGAATCGAACCCGGGACCTCTGGATCTGTAGCCTAGAACTCTGACCACTAGACCACAAAGACGGTCGGAGTAGATGTAATCCACATTTTCTTGACCTCGGCACTAACTGGAGGCGAGTGGTCAGCTTCATTCCCCGGCCGCTTTACTCTCGAGGAAAGAGCCCCCAGTACCCATTGTATAGGAGGTTTGACAGACCCCAAAGTCGGTCTGGACGACGTGGAGAAGAGAAAATTCATGACCCTACCAAGACTCGAACTCCGACCCCTCGGTAGTCGCTATACTGACTGCGCTACGGGCTGGATCATTTTGAATGGAGTACCTAGGAAAACTACGAGACTCAGTAAGACGGGATTCAAATAGTGTACCTCCTGAATTTAAGTCCGACGTGTCAGTACTGTGGCAGCCAAGTCTTTCCGTGACGTTTCATTATGAAATGTGTTTTTTGGAACACCCTTTCAAGCAAAGTAAATTTGTCGCTATCCACACGTTACTTAGAAAGATTTATAGTGCGTGAGGTGCGTAAGTTCTGATATCTTACTGCCGGCTCTACAGAGCTAATGCTCCTGCCCTGCTGCTGGTAAATTTAAACTCCTGTCCTCTGACATAAGATGGCGGCAGTCCGTGTTTGTGGGTGGTTAGCTTTAAAATCTTGTCAGTGTCATGTGATTAGGTCTAGCGGTATGTCGGGTATGTTAAGTAGACTGGAGTGGTACGGGGAGGGGAAAAACAGACTTAAAGAGGAAAAGAACTTTCACAAATGCCTTTAATATTCAACATTCATACGACGGGTTCTTTATTCAACAAAAGCTTTTATTATTTTTGCTTTTATGTCAAATGAATATGAAATATTTTCTGTGTAAATATAGTTTTACATATACTAAGGAATCTATGCAGATCTGTCGAATATGTATATATATATATTTTTTTTTGACGAATATGACCATTGCTAGGCAAAGGTTCGGTAAGTACCTCCTGAAAACCGGAACAGTTAAGCCAGAGCGGACGTCGATTGCTAAGCAACGTTTTGGTAATCACGTTCCCGCTGCAACGAATAGCATCAAACGAGTACATTTGCTAAGGAACGGTTCAGTAAACACGTTTCCCTGGCACCAGAGAGAATGACAACTAACTGATCGAGGTGGTGGTCTCAGTTCAGTTCTCCCGACGTTATAAAAGGGAGGACACGTGAAAACGTTCAGCAGAGTTAGAGCAGAATTCGTTCAGAAGAGATTCTTCGTTCGTCATTCGCCACAGTGGAAGAGAAGACACTCGCAGTCCAGCAAGGAATTGAGCGAGTCTAAGACAGTCATCGATTGTGAGCTGTTATAATTGGATGTAATTGTAACAGAAGGCGTCATTAAATCCAATACAGTACCCGCTATTATTAGTCACGGAACCCCTTATATATGACAATACGATGAAGGATAAGATGATGCATGCACGATGAACGAATTGTTAGTCGGGAGAACCTCAAGGCATGAGCCAAGATAAATGAACTGGTTTGAATTGTATGATTTGAAATTTCGACAGCGATGGTTATGAAGTGTTCTATCTTATGAAAAATAACGTTGAAAGTCTACACACTTTTCGGATGAATGTTTCGCCTTGATTTTCAGGTTTGGAAAGTATTCCGAGCAAGAAACTGGCATGGAGCAGGCAGCCTGTAGAGCTGGCTTACTCTTGAACCCTGAAGATGGAGGCGACATATTCCTCAGAAACGTCGATTAATTTTCAGTGGACTGTAGGGCGTTAAATCCAGAAGATGTAACCCAGAATTAAATTGGTTCCAGATGAAGTTCAACAATCGGCTTCTGTGAGGGCGGATGTGAAGCCTACGTTACATTAGCTGCGAGTTAATCAAATAATTTTGTCGGTTTTATATTTGGAAGATACATTGGAATGACTGAGGACAACCACTAAGAAACTCAGCGAATATGGACGGCTGAGAATCGAACTGAGGGCTATTCGATATTCAAATCAGACGCCTACTTCTTTGTCCAGCCTTATCTTCTCTGTCCATCCGTTGGTTGGTTTTTAATGAATGAAAAGAGACCACTGGGAAGACCAAGGCATAGGTGGGTGGACAATATTAAAATGGATTTTAGAGAGATAGGATGGTATGGATTGGATTGATCTGGCTCAGGATAGGGACCAATTGAGTGCTTTTGTGAACACGGTAATGAACCTTCGGGTTCCATAAAATGCTGGGGAAATTCTTGAGTACCTGCAGAATTGGCGGCTCTTACAGAAGGGCTCAACTTTATGAGTAGGAAAGTAATTACATTAATATAGATGTACTTTTCTTCATGTCACAGTGGAGCCTGAGTAGCGCAGGCGGGAAGGCGACTAGGCTACAGCCTGGGTGACAGAGGAATCGGACTTCGATTCCCGGGAGGACAAGAGATTATTTTTCACCATGACGTTCAAACAAACTGTCGGGCCCACACAGTTTCCTTTGTAATGGATACCAGTTTCATTTTCTCCGGGGCTAAAGCGGCAAGCGCGTGAAGCTGACCATCTCCCTCTAGTGCCTGCTCTAAAATGATGAAGCTATACCTGCATCCCCCTTACGTCCTGCTTAATACCTTAAGCACAAAGATTACTCTGCCTTAACAGTGGCAGGAAACGCGTGCTTGTGAATGTCGCTAGTTCCGTTTATAAAATAAAAATACCGTGTAAAGATGCGTGGTCGCTTTAGCCGTTCTGTATGCTTAGGTCTGGTAATATTTGCTGAAGGAGGGGATGATGAATCAGAGAATGGATGGAAGGAAAGACATTCTTTTTGTTGTTCGCTTCGTAGCATGATTTCGTCTTTACACTCGTTCTTCTTCTTCTTCCAAGGTCTCCCTCGCTCTCGGCGTCCTTTTGTATTGAAGTGCTGGATCTGTTTCGCTGTTACTTCTTCATTGTATCCAGTGGTTTATCCAGTTTTGTCTGTGTTTATTTTGTTTTGTAGTGATTCTATTTTCAGTTCGTTCCTAATATCTTCTTACACCAAAATCCTCCAAACGTTCCAATCGAAAACACTACGAAGAATCACAGGCGCACCATGGTACGTAACAAACAGAACTATCCACAACGACCTCAACATACCCTTCATCACGGAAGAGATCAGAAAGCATGCCACCAGACACCGTACTCGGATAACAGGACACGAGAACCCGCTAATCGTAGAATTAACGAAACCGCACCCAGCAGCAAGACGACTGAGGACAACCTGGCCAGAAGACCTATATAACTAAAAGNGCCACGTGTGTCCTCCGGCAATTTTTGTCTCGAGCCCCCCAGCTACTTCCACGACTAACAAATAGTTTCTTCTGTCTCACTCCTGGAGCTGAGCCCTTCTTGAGGAGCCCCCAGTTGCTCAACTACTCATGAACTTCCCAGCATTTTATGGAACCCGAAGGTTCGTTATCGTGTTCACAAGAGCCCTCCACTGTTGTTGGAAAATATTTCCGTCTTGAGACGAATTCTCTTCGTATCTTGTGTAAAATGGTTGACTGTGCTTACGCGGGTGTTGTGGGCGTGTGCTGCACGGCCGGGACCCGTCATCTTCATTTCGTGAGAAAAACAAGTACGGACCGCAAGAAACAGATGGAACGAGAAGTGTTCTCCAGCTGTAGAAGGACGCCCAGTGAGCGTGTGCCCATTCAGTAAGCCGATGTGAGGATAATCACATTTTCCTCGCTTTTTGTTTTAAATTGTGAATTTACAGCAAGCTTCTTTACGGGGTTTTACATGAAAAAGTCACGTGTTTCGACTTATGTGGATACAAAACATTTCATTAACTTGTAAATTACGCAAACTTGTTTCTTAAAAACAGCTGGTCTAGTCTAGTGCAGCCTTAAGCTGTTCGTTATTATTTCATCTTCTCCGGTTGTCTTCTATTTATATTCCTTGCTTTAATTGTCAAAAATTGACTTCTATGATAAAGACAAAGTTGTCCCTGTATATTACTGATTAAACAATACACCATTTAGACGAGTGGGGGAGTGGAAGTATAGCTCCACAATTATTAACCTATGCGCTAGATGGAGATGAATGATCAGCTTCACGCTCCGGCCGCTTTACCCCCAGGGAAACAATCCGTGCTACCCATTGTATAGGAGATTCTGTGGGCTCCAGAGCCGGTCTTCATGTTATGGTGAAAAGAGGGATTTCTTACCCCTGCCGGGAATCGAATCCCAACTATTGAGCCCGTAGCCCGTCGCTATACCGATTGAGGTATCCCGGCTTCGTGGTAAATGACAAAAACAAAATGGAATAGAGAGGGAAGGAAAAGAATAACTCAAGAAGGGAAGGAAAGCAGAACAAATACGAAAATTGAAAGAAGAGCAGAGAAGAAAAGAAATAAGTGATGGTAGGAATAAACAAACTCCTGAACAACTCTGTGACGTGACGTTAAATCACGTAGTCTTGTGCCAGATTTCTACGTCATCACACAAGCCTACTTGCTGTTCGACCCTCTTTTGACTAACTGAATATTGTTCACATCACTACAAACATTTCTGTGAGTTATACTTTAATACTATCCTACACTCCACAGCTGTACGGCCAAGTGCTTACCTAGTAAGGATAACAGCTTGATTGAAGTCAGCAGGTCTCGTGTCGGCCGGCCCACTGCCCCGTCCCCGGCAGACGGCGGCACTGCAACAGGCGACGGGTTTATCACAAGTATGCATTAAAATAACAAGAAAAGGAGACAGAAAAATAATTATAACATCTCGATGCGTTGAGAGTTGGGACAGAACACTGTTGCCACATTTAATATCGTATGTAAGTCAGTTCGCTCTCATCAACTACGCGATATTCACGTCCGAACGAAAATTACCGCACAGCATTTGTTGTCACAACTGGCGCCAACCTTTCTAAAGATGTGAAGTTAGTGGCCTTATTTATTTGTTTGTTGCTACATGTGTGTGTTTGTTTGTGCAGAACTTGCTTCCTTTGGAATTCAGATTATTTCATGATGCAGTGTGTCTACATAGATCATCATAACCTGCCCACAAGAAAGGAGTAAGACTAAAGGTTACGGAAGAGTGTGACCATGGTATGGCTGAGAAAATCGCTAACATCTTAGACTGGACATTCCCTTGGTCAAGCTTCGGAACTGCCAAATACAAGTCTAAGAATCCTGTCTTTATACAGAAATTCTCAGTCGAGTTTGGAACTGGGGTCACCTATAATACATTTTACATATATGGGCTGGGAGAACGTGAAACTAACTTCAAGTGGCTAATGTTAGGATCCCGTGGCCGGTTTCTGCGATGGCGTAATGACCAACAGGAACGTTCCTCATCAGGTGGATATCACGTTCTGAAGGAACGCTGTGCCATGGAGTGTCTTACGTCGTCTGACAATAAAGTTCGCGAACTCACGCGGTAAACGTTTGCTCATTGCTGAGTACCATTGTGGTCGCCTTCAAAGTGGTCACCTTGGGAGCCTAGGCACTGGTTTTGTGGAATGGCCATCAGAGCTGCCGTCATATTACTCCTGATGTCATCAATGTCATCAAAATGCCTTCGTTTCAAGATTTCCTTTATCTTCTGGAACAGAAGAAAGCCATTGGGTGCTATAGCCGGTGAATAGTGAGGGTGGTCCAGCATAATCACGTGTTTACTAGCTTAAAACTCCATCACAGACAGTGCCATGTGAGCAGATGCACTGTCATGATGCAAGACACTAAAACACACACCACTCAGAAAGAAACTGACATACATCAACAACAACACAGCTGTGAAATGCTGATATGCCAATGTCATCAAACCATACTGAGGTTTCTGTTTACTGCTGCCACGGCAAGGACAAGGTGGCGAGTTCGCGAACTTTATTGTCAGGCTTCGTATTACGTAACAACGGCTAATCTGCGTGATGGTGTGGACTGCGCTGGAGTGAAGATGTCAGTGCTGACAAGTGCTTCGCGTCCTGTCGCAAGCGAGACCAAGTCTTGAGCGGTCGCCCACTCAACACCAAGCCAGTCTTTTTTTTTTTTTAATTTAAAATTGAAATTGAATGGATCGATAGTGAAAATCAGGTTGGTGTGAAATAAAAAGAGAAAGAGGAGGGTGCTTTGGATGCATTCCGTGTTGGAATTTGTTCATCTTGACCCTAACAAGCAGTGAAAAGTTTGTGGCGTGTGTATCAACAGTGAACAATGTACTCTAACACTCTAAGTACATCGAAAAATGGATGGTTTATTCAAGGCGGTTAGTGCATCGAAGGACAAATTTTTCAGAAGGAGACAGGTGAGTTCCATAAAGTCTTCGAGGCTTGAAGCATTGTTATTTGCTTTCTGGCTTGTCTGAAATGGCGAATAATGTAGGCACAGGTGAAGGTGTGAATATTTAAAAGGACGTGTTTGTTGGAACTGTCTCGTAACTGTCAATCCTTCATTCATATTCCTGTTGCTCCCACTTGGAGCGTAGGGCATCCGTGAAACGCCTCATTTCACTTCAGTTTCTTAATCCTATACCCAGTCGGTATGACTCCTTGCACGGGGGATCAGCCTGACAGAAAGCCGCTACCTACATAGGACAACACAAACACAAAATAAACGCAGACAGACATCCATGCCTAGAATGTATTCGAACCCATGACCCCACTGTCCGAGCGGGCGAAGGAAGTTCCTGCCGTAGACCACGTGGCCACTGTGATTGGCTATAATTGCCATTAGCCGCTTCCTTTTTTTAGTGGTGAATAACTTACATATAATTCGAAACGTTAATATTTCAAGCCATATTATTTGTTGCATTCCTGCAATTCTTTAATAATTACATTAGCCAACTTTTATGGAAGAGTGAATAATTTATACGCGTGCGAGGTTTGGGGTTCTCACAGTTGTGACTACGATGAATGCTACTGGGATATAACGCCATGCAGTCTGGTAGAAATTTAAGCAGACTACATTGTGTTACAACCAAACAGACAGTGCTCTTCGGATCATACGTAATTTGAATCAGCGATTGATTTAGTGATACTTAGAAGGGTTCAGTGTTCCAAGGGATATTGTTTGGAATAGTTTTAAAATTGGATTAGCCATTGTTGTGAAATAGTAAATGATATAAACGCATTGAGGATGTGAATAATTTAAATAAAGTCTGTAGATGGTAGTGTTTCGTGAAATGTTGTTTGAGTTGTTGCCGTGTTTTTGTTAACTGTATAATTTGGGCACATTTGGGGGCTCTAATACAGTGGATATTGATTTCCGCCTTATTTGAAACAGCGAAAAGTGCCAGCAGGCGTGTGTACGTACTTACTTGAAGCAATGAACAGTTCAACCTATTGTTATTGACAGTTCTGATTTTCATTTCGGATCGAATTCGCATCAACAAATATGTTCTCAAGCGTTAAGTCGCCGGCTTCCCGCCGCAGCGACCCGGGTTCGATCCCGGGTCTGGTCAAGTGGGATTTGTGGTGGAAAAACTGGCACTGGGGCGGGTTTTCTCCGAGTACTTCGGTTTCCCCTGCCAAACTTCATTCCACCAAATTCTCCATCATCATAATCACCTGGGGCAGGTACAGTAGGCCAATCAGTGGCCGCCGTGCCGAGTGTACCCAGCTGGACTCCATCCCCCACTAAGAGAATAAAAAAAACGTATATGTTCCATCTTTAAGAGAAAATTAATATCAAAATACAGAGTTGAGCTTGGGGTTAAATTGTGGGAGGATTTTGGCAACGTGTGTTAATAAGAAATTCTAAACCAGCCTCATTTCTAATGTCTTAATTATTTTTAACAGTACTAAAAAACGAACTGATCATTAGTTCATCTACATAATATTTTCTGAAGAAGAAGCATTTAGGCATTTTGCTTCTCACATTTGTCGATGTTACTGTGATTGATAATATATATCAAAAATATTAATTATGACAATGTACAAAACCAATCAAATAATTTTACATATATATTCTTTATACTAAAAATCAAGTCGCCGAGATGGAAAGAAAACTCTCAAGTTTTTATGGAATCAGAAGATTATTACTGTGCTCACAAAATCCTGCCATTAAACCCTATTCTGGGTTCAGTGGCAGATCCCCTTCTGTATTACCGTCCCACCAATGCTTCTATCTCTTCCTTTCGGATTTACCGACATAGGTTTTGCCTCACAATCTTAAATTGCTCTGTGAATAATAAACTTCTGCGTATGCAGTACATGAAATGTCTGACTCGGTCATGCTCGTTAACATACACGCAGAGGAAACACACACAGTGTGGATTCAAAAGGAATGTTTGCACGGAAATTAAAGCAGCTTAAAAATTATCTATAAACATGCATATATTTCGTAAGATCCCGGGATAACACGGGCATTATCTCAAAATGGCTCTCAGGAAAGTCGATGTACTTTGCCTTAAGACAGACTTAAGCTAAGGATAGGCACAGTTAACTCTGAATCTCACCAAAATTATCCTGTTTCAAAGACTGACATTGAGGTTGGAAGCCTTAACTTATGTGACCTATTGTGTCCAGGATTTAATTATTTTTATCTGTATTAAACAGGCGGCATTAGTGAAAGTGTGTAGCAAACATTCCATATTTGTTTAAAAGGTAGGAAAACTGGGAACATGTAGCATAATCCAGTAAGGGATAACAACTCACATGGGTATTTAATACTGTGTGGTATGTTGAATATGGACAAATCGAAAGACGATTCATATTGAAGTTGTAGATCTCTCTGTATCTTAAATTATGTACCAGATTATGAGAAAATATATGAAGTTGTGTGAATTGTACTGTCAACACAACATAAAGAAGGATAAGTTCAAGGTGGAGACAACATAGATCTGTTACTTCTATGTTGTAAGTAGATGTATGATATATGTTTCGACCTTTACTTAGATCATCATCAGGCAAATTTCATAATATATAAACTAAGGTACTTGAATTTAGTTGCCCTAACATGGATCCATATTATGCAGTTTCTGTAGTTGTGGTTATTAGTGAAAACACATTAAAGAATATAAACAATACATATACAAGTAAAAGCGAAGTAAGCTAGTTGTTAAACGTTAAAACTTATATATTAGGGATTATTTATTAATATAGTACGTCCTAAAACACGTATAAAATTTAAAATGCAAGTTATCCTCGTCATGTTAAATGTTTATATTAAGTAATTTCAAATAAATCACGTTAAAGTATGCTACAGTTAAGGCCGGGCCATAGCTCAAGCGGTTAGTCGCTGACTTCCCACGACGACGGCCCGGGTTTGAGCACGGGTCTGGTCAAGTGAGATTTGTGGTGGATAAAGTTGCGCTGTGGCAGGTTTTCTTCGAGTACTTCGGTTTCACTGCGTATATACATTCCACCAAATTCTCCATCATCATAATCACCCGGGCAGGTACAATAGGCCAATCAGTGGCCGACGTGCCGAGTGGACCCAGCTGGACAACACCCCCCACTATGCGAATTAAAGAAAAAATGTTACAAATGTTACAATTGAGCGTAATATTTATGGTTTTGTCTTGGGTGGGGTTCATCTTAGTATCTTCAGCCTTCATAAATTTATAGAAGTTCCATTTGATCTTTACGTAGAGTAGAGGTGTAATTAGATCGATATGGGCCAAAATGAAATTAATCCGACAACTTCTCACATGGATCTTGGATGGTGTTAGGACTGAACTTTGAGAAATAATGTATAAAGGTTTTGGATTTAAGTGGAAAGCGGAGAGCTTCTTTGGGCGGGGCAATGAACCTTTATATTCCATGAAGCATTGAATTTCTCCAACCAGCTGAATTAAAACGATTCTGAAGGCTCTGGTTTGGATAATTAGCCAGATGGATTTCTTACCGCCAAATGAGAAGGTGGGTATGAATGATGAATTGTAAAGGACGATAGGCCGGTCACGGTAGCCGAGCGGTCTAAGGCATGTACTCTCTTCGCTCGCTTGGAAACCGGGATCGTGGGTTCGAATCCCACTCAGGGCATGGATGTTTAGTTTGTGTGTATGCGTTTTTCTGTGTTTGTGTACAGGTAGAGGCCTTGCGACGAGCTGATCACCCGCCCAAGGAGTCCTACAGAATGTGAAAGATCTAGAAAAACCGAAGTAGGGAGAAGTTCATGGAGGAAGGCCTAGGCCCACTGGGACTGTAGTGCCAAGGGGGGGGGGAGAAACGACAGAGGAAAGGATTATGGCCTATATTCAAGGTCGTATCAAAGCATTTTCTAGACCGATTGGATGTAAACGATTCGTACTCACAATAGCTGGTATTCGAGCCGAGATTTGAATTTGAAACATTCCAAACACGAAACTAAGAGTGCTGGAACACTACAGTGCAATGTTCGTTCATGTTTGTAGAGTACCTCCCCCCCATTTCTTCAGATTCCTCTCCAATTAACACACGCTGTATATCGTGGCAGCATCTTCCCCTGCCTGCATAACACTTAACAAAAAAAAGTGTGAGGTTTTACTGCAGAGCTAAACAGAACCATTATGGCTTGGAGCACAGCGCATAACGCCGAAATGCTTAAGATATGTAAGGTTATACTCCAGCTCGTCTTGTGTAATGCAATTGAGATCAAGATAATATCGAGTTACCGTTAAAGAAGCATGTGAGCAAATCCGTTCTAAGTAACACTGAGCTTCCATTTTTCTCCTTGGAAATATGTTCTACTTTTCTTTCAGGTTGCTGTGGCTATAGGCCGCGCTATAACGGAGGCAGTTAGTCGCCGGTTTCCTACCTCGGCGGCCCGGGTTCGAGTTCAGGTCAGGTCATATGGGATTTATGGTGGACAAAATGTCACTGGAGCAGGTTTTCTCCGAGTACGATTTCATAGAGATAGATGCGTGGGATATGTAGCACGCATAGGTGAAATCCGAAGTATGCATACAAGTTTGTTCGGAACGTCTCGTAGTAATAGACTACTTATTCGTACGTGGCAGGACATTAGAGCGCATTGGCGGCTAAACATGTAACACTTACTTTCACATTAAAAGACTCCTCAATTTGACCCCATACTCTATTTATGTTTCACAATAAATAGCAATGATTTCCCACAACTACAGTAAGAGATTAGTCTTCGCAATGGAGACGCAGTATGTTCCCTGTGAGGTAGGAACTGCACTTTTTAATATTATTAAAATAATTTCATTGAAAGCGTTGATGTGTTGACTGGTATTTGTCCATCTATCAATGGTTCTACGGCCTTTGTTCGATCTCGGCCTCTTTTTAAGTTTCTTAATCCGTACACAATCGGTAGGACTTCGTGGAAAGGGGATCAGCCCGTCGCAAGGCCGCTGTCTATACACAAAACAACACAAACATAGAATAAGCGTACAGAGATATCCGTGCCTCGTGTGAGATTCGAACCCACGATCCCGGCATTCGAGTGAGCGAAGAAAGTTCATGCCTTAGACTGCGCGCCAGTGTGATCGGCGTTACATCACGTCACCTGGTCTTATTTCCGTAACATGTTTTGTATCAAATGTACGTTAGAATAGGGTTCAACAGCAGACTTTCGGGGGGGGGGATGCTGAATCTTCTGGTTGCGTAGAAAGCTCACAGTTTCTCAACAAAAGGAGGCCAATGTGTCAGCACCCAAACAAACCGCACCACGCGGTTACCTCATTAAGGCCGCTACGTCATAACTGCTCGGCTTCCAAGTTGACCGCGTACGGCTGTCAGGCGTTCTGAAACCGACGCGCTTGCTTCTGGGAAGTGACGCCGTGTCTCTGAATATGGAGACAGTAAGTTCCTTAAAACGCTGGTGAACATCAGCCAGCATAAGCTCCGCATGTTACCTCGTTCACGCTGGTTTCTTAGCTCATTCTTCTTCCCAGAAGGTGGAGTCTACATGTTCCTCCGAAACTTCAGTTTAGTTTCAGCAGCCTACACCGCGTTATATCCCAGAAGATAGGTGTCTTCATCTGCCAGAATATACGGTGTCGCTTCACATAATGCAATAGTAATAGAAATTTCTAGGTTGGATGTTTATTTTAAATATCTATAAATTTCGCATTCTTATATGCTTTTTACGTTGTAACAATGTTATCTAAACATAAGTTGCATAATATAACAGATTTGATCAACGCGTTTCTAGGCAGCATCTCTGTAAACACGGTCCAACACGCAACAATAGATGGGGCTGTGTT
Organism: Cryptotermes secundus; assembly: GCF_002891405.2. Lineage (NCBI taxonomy): Eukaryota > Metazoa > Arthropoda > Insecta > Blattodea > Kalotermitidae > Cryptotermes > Cryptotermes secundus. Next base: position 878,153 of record NW_019745078.1, read on the forward strand.
TTCCGTGTCCACGCTGAACAGCGGTGGAACAGGGGGGTTATGCAACCGTTTCTAACCAACGACTCTGTAAACCCACTTCCGCATAAGCGATGGCGTCAACAATAATAGAGACGTTTTCCGTGGGGTCTGTGCAGAGTGCTTATAAGAGAAACGAATGCAGTGACAGAGTTAGTTCAAGGGCAGTTTCGAGCCAGCCGTAAGCTGGAGGAGTGAGTCCAGAAGAATTGTTAGTTCCGAGGCTCCAGAGTAATTGAAGAAGAAATAGGAATAAGACCCCGTAGTGATTTTAAGTGCTAATTTCTGTGTTGAGATCCGTTGCCAGGAGACGACTAGTGAAGACTGGGAATCCTAGTGGTTGTGCAACGGTGATTGCAAAGTGTGCAAATCAGCGATAGCGCTGTATTTAAGCTCGATTGGGAGAATTTGTAACCAAGGTGCTAAGAAATACAATCGTTCGAACTAGAACTCGTTATTTTCGTCACGCGTACCACCCTACACGTGACAGTAATTTTATAAATTCCTTGTCATACAACCAGGAGTTTGCGTTAATAATAACCGGTGTTCCTAACACGTTACACTTGATCCTCAGATACTGCTGATGGAAATCTGTTCATACATGCAAAACTTATATTTGGAAACATTTCATTTTGTATATTGAACTGTGAAGAAAATAATTTAGCCTTCATGCAGCAGACTGTCAATTTGCTCAGTAAACAATAGAATTTATGTTCGTATGTGTGTCATATTTATGCTCTTGGCTCGACCTCACAACAAGAAATTTTGAATTTTTAATAATGAACATCAGCACTAAAGTGGGTTACAAATTAGGAAGGAATGCATTAAGAGAATATACTTGTTTCCTAGGTTATTTAATTACACTAATTTTAACGACAAAGAACGTGTAGTGTGGAATGGCGTGAGAAAGAATTAAGGCCGAATTTATAAGGCTTGGAAAGTGGCAGCCGTCACCTATTTCAGTTCTTGTCCCTACAGTCTTCTAAGAAGATAGAGAAGCTATGTAAGGGCTTGTAACTCAACTGAGATTTGAACTAGGTACGTCTCGAATACAGCCTTGAAGATTTACCACTGCAATTACCTATACATCATACTTGGTTTGGTGTGTATGTACTTCGGACTGAAGACGCCTTTTGGCTTTCAAACAAACAGAAACAGACTACGTGGTTTTAGTCCGGAAGCGAACTATACCGACCGAGCGACCGCCGCTTGTCGGCGAAGTTAATGCCAACTTTAGCGGATAGAGGGTTGCGTGGTCAGCGCAACGAATCCCCTTAGGCGGTGCAACACAAATCTAAAAATATTCTGAATATTCTAATATCTTGCGTTTTGCAAAGTGCAGGTATAGGGCCAGATTTCCAGATATGGGGGCTATTTCTGTTTTGTGGAGACCATTGGGACGACCACCCTTTCTGCCCATCTTAAATTCGGCCCTGACAAGGGATAGAAATGTCATTGTAGGGACTCAGAATGACGTGTATAGCGCAGACAGCCGACAAGCAGTGGGCCTTTAGATTGTGGGTTGGGCGAGATAAGAGAGAGCACATTACGAAGTGTTTCACAAGGCTTCCGACTTGGATTTTTAAACGACCTAAGCAACGGAAAATCGATAAGATTTGGAACTTGGAGTGTCATAGCTATACTCATTGAAAACCATAGCAAGAAAAAATAGCAGATTGTAAGTTAGATTTTATGTGAGTACAGACGGTGAGATGGGACGCCGGAGAGAGTACAGTTAATGAGTTAAAGCATAAACCGTTGATGTTTGCTTAAAAATATGATACCATAAGAAGCGGAATGGGAAGAACGTCAACAATATAAGACGCCATTACAGATTCTTAGGAGTATCTGAAAGGCGGAATTAAAGTGAAGGTGATGTAAAGGTGAAGTTGTCCCAGTGCTTAATTAATTTAGCACTACGCCATGAAGGCGCATGGGTAACGGATGTATAGATCCACATTTTCTTGACCTCGACACTAGTTTAATGTGAATGGTCAGCTTCACTCCCCGGCCGCTTTACCCTCTCGAAAGAGCACCCGGTACCCATTGGAAAGGAGGTTGAGTAGGCCCCAGAGTCGGTCTGGACGACGTGGAGAAGAGAAATTCTTGACTCTTCCGGGACTCGAACCCCGACTCCTCTGTCGTCCAGCCCATAGCTAGTCGCAATACCGACTACGCTAACCCGACTCCTCGAATTAAAGTGATGAGAGCAAATATTTTGGAGACGTGTATAGCGGACCTATTTTGTTACTCCTTAGTAAATTCGGGTCGGGCAAAGACGTGACGGCTGCGGCGGAGCGGTGGTTCCGGCGACAGCCCTGGGGCTTCTTTTTGGTAGGAATCCGTCGTCTGATGCATCAGGGGGATGTGCCTCCTTCAGAGCCGACGGAGCCTAGTTTTAACGGCCTCTGCTCCTTCAACGAGAACAATCCCCGAACGGATTTCATTTGAACTAACTTGACAAGGAATGAAAATATAGATAAATGTTTGTCTGATTCATTTTTTGTTCAAAATTGTCTTATGACCACTTGTTTATAACTCCACTTTCCCCCACAGAAAGCAGACGTATTTGAAATAAATGGGACATGTCACTTCTGGTTCCTCGTAATGATGATTAATTTCCCCCCCCCCTTGGCACTACAGCCCCAGTGGGCCTAGGCGTACCTCCATGAACTTCTCCGTTAATTTATTGTACCAGAACATAAATATCATAAAGAGTAACATAGAAGCTGCGCGCTATGCTTTCTCATCAGAATGTTGCAAAAATTCGTAAAATAAGTACAGGATAGCTAACAGATCTTTGAAATTATGGCAGAGGTCAGATAATTGGTATCAGTTGTAACGAATCAAAATGCCATTAACGAAGAAACAGAGGATAGACTAAGTCGGGGAATTGCTTACCGCTTCGTCTGCTACTTACTAGTTTTTAAACGCGTGAAGAGTGAAAAATTCCCTATACAAAACACTAATTCTGTCGTTTTGTATGTGTGCTAAACTTGACCACTTATATTGTGAGAAGAACATATTGAAAATGTTTGAAAACAAGGTGCCAAAGAGAATATTCATATCTGAGGAGGAACCTCATAATAACGTATTCACAAAATATTGTTACGTATTAGTGTAAAGTGAAAAAAAAAAAGTAAAGCTATCCTTGTAACAGGCCGTGAAGGCCCATAGGGTTGTGAGAGGGTCCCACATTATCTAAACAATCGGCTCAAAGATGGCGGTAAGGTTGTCAGCCTTACGCGCCGGCCGCGCTTTACTCCCAAGGAAAATTATCTAATTAATTCTGGTACTCTTTTCTGTTAGAGGCTGAGTCAACACCAGGGCCATAGTGCGGCCGGAAGGATTAGGTCAATTTAAAAAAATCCAGTGACCTCATCGGGACTTGAACCCGCGACCTTCCGGCTTGTAGCATAGTGCCTCAACCAACTACGCTTCCGCGTGCCCCCACGTATTAGGGTAGCGTGACTAATAATTGTGGGTTCTAGATTTTGTGATTGGATTTATTGGACATCTCTGTTACAATTACAATTCACACATTGAACTCCTTCTTGATTACGAACCCCTCACTGAATCTCTTCTGTTCTCGGACGTGTCTGTAGTCTTCTTCTGCTCAGTATGACTGACTGCCAGTGAATTACGTGTCCTTTCATGACTCGGTGCGGACCGCGAACAAAACATCATTTCCTCTGTTATCCTGCTTATCCGTTGTCATGGTAATTCGTTGTCGCGGGAACAATGTTTACCCAGCCGTTGTCTAGCAACAGACGTCTCTGTTGTGCTTTTCTGACTGTGCACTTCCGGCTTTCAGGCGTCATGTCACAACATTATTAGGCTAATCAAATTCTACGGATGCAGTGGCATGGGTATGCATACGTTGATTGGGTGTGCCTGAGAGGCAAACACTTAGCAGCTAACTGTCTTTGTTTTAACTTTACATAATATTGGACAGTGACCGTGTTTCAGCACTATCAGCTAATGTCACTTGGGAGTCGTGTAACGTTACTGTATAGTACAGTGATACCCCCGAGTATTAAGTGTAAAAGGGGGGAAAGTCCCAGACAAGACTGGTGACCTCCTGAACCAGAAGTCATGCCCTCTTGAGAACGTCCGTACGCCACACACTCATAATCAGCAGCTTTGGAAGATCCCGTTTGAAGGAGAAAGTTCTAAACTGAAAAAAGTCCCCCCAACCAGATCATTCCGAAATTCTTAATGGGAGTTACATCAGCTTGTCGGATTTGATAACTTTTGATGTTGGCATAATTCCAAGATTCCGATAAATTAATGTTCGTGACATGAGATTTTATGTTTGGAAAACTCCATTTCTGGCAAAAGCAATTGAATAGAAAATAAAAACGAGTCCATTCGTACTCAGGGCCAAGATTTATTTTATTTGCTGGTTGCACAAGGCAATCAGAGAGTTCAGAGTTTAATTGGGCTGTGTCACTAGAGCTACAAGGGCGACAGACTGCAACGTGTGTGCAATTTCGTCATCAGTACTGAAAATGGCAACATACTGAGTAGTTAATATTTGATTGGGGTAACCAATAAGCTAACTGGATTAACTCTCAAAAACACAGTACGTCGTGAGGAACTGACAGTGTCTCGGTTAGTTAAAAACTCCCCCAACCTTTTATGGATTCGAACTTTTATTTCCGCGTTCAAGAAAGCCAACAGATGCATCCTTCTCAAAATCTTACACCGTATTTCATTACGATCAATGTTAATATTATTCTATCTGCGCCGAGGTGTCTTAAGTGTATTCCTATCAAAATCCCGTGTTCATTTCTCGTTACTTCAGTCCGTGTTATATGCTTTATCCACACTGTCCACACTGAGTACAAGTTATGAAGACTCAGATTACATAGGCCCACCTCGAGCCACTTGTTACAGATGGGGATATAGCATGCCCAGCTTGTTTCTGTAATATTGCTGCTTCGTTTCGGAAATAATAAGTTTACTCCACTCTTGTTTAAACATAATTCACATGTCAGATTTGAGGTTTTCATGGCGGTGACTATGAAGCAAGCCGTCTTCTGGGATGTGGCGCCGTGCATATATTGTGTTAACTGACGTTTCGGAGGAATGTATCGCCTCCATCTTCAGGGTACAAGAAAAAATGAAATCTGCGAGCGAGGTACCAACGTGAGCAGGTCATGACACACAGGTTCCTCGCTAGCGGATTTTCTCTTTTTTCTTCTGCCCCGAATATGGAGGCGATACGTTCCTCCGAAACGTCGGTTAACACAATATCTACACGGCGCCACATCCCAGAAGACTAATTTTTTATAATTCGAATGCATTTCTTTACAATTTTAAAAGATATTTACAAATATTGCTTGAACTGATGTTTCGTGGGGATTATAAACTAACCTAACTTCATAGAGGCTAATCCAACTTGTGAAAGTACAGCCTCTCAACTAGCCAACAAATGTCCCGCCTTTCTATGTGTGTGTGTGTGTGAAGTTTCATTGCCGTGATCACAAGAGCTCGCCACTGTACCCTATCCCGAGCCAAATGCATCGAATCACGTCCTCACATATGCCTATACCAGCAGTACATGCTCTGAATTGCTAGAGACTAGGTGTTTTCCTTTAAGCTTACTCTCTTCATAAAGATTTTAAATTATTGTTGGGGGTTTTCGTTTACAGGTCACGGAAACGCCAACGGTATTTATAATCATCCGGTATATATTAAAAATATGTGTGACTTAGTAATCGTTAAATCTTAAATGACACCTTCTCTTTCTGCGGAGCGCACTTCGATTGTATAAGACGAGCCAAGTTTGAGAAATTTAAGTAGTTAACGTACTCTGCTGCGGATAAAATTTTAATTCGCCTGACGACTAAGTTTTAGTGTAAGTCTCATAGTTCCAAATTTAAACGAAATCCGTTAGACAGTCTTGGAGATGAAGCGTGCTGAGAGACAAAGCTCACCATTATACGCTGAAAGAGATAGACCCCATTGAAATTACAGTTCACTGTCTTCTTGTGCCTTTTCTCATTATTTTCGGGAAAAGTTTTCTTTTTCAAGGAAGGCTTCCCATCTCTTCCTTGATCTTCCAGTATTACTTTCCCTAGATTCAAATCGCGCGGACCATATAGGGAATCAGTAACTTCCATTCTGTGCACAGTTTATAATCGCTTTCTTTGTGCGGATAATACAGAAGTTTTGACACATATTTTCAGCCCCCCCTCATATTCTTCATGGGCCTCATTTTCATTTATCTTACACAATGCTTTCATCTTGAATTGTCACGCATCTATACAGAAATATTAGGACACATTCACTTTGTATTCTTCAACAGCGTGCAATGAAATCTGAAGCAATTATATAGTAAGAGGAAAGCATTTGTACTGTGCCAAGAGGCCTTTTGGTATATTTGAGCATGCTGTCTTGCAGCTCGCTTGGATACAGCATTTAAAATGTGAAAACCACTCCCTGAAACGAGGCCTCATGCGTTCCGAATACAGATGAGCGGGGCGGAAATGTGTGCAAGTATGGAAAATGAGATTGTTCTACCATATAATCTTGTTTAGTTTCATTTATTCTTCTCCATCTTTCCATTTGCCCAGATTTTTTCCTCCTTTTTCTTTCCATCTATTCTCTCTTTCAATGTGTTCCTTTCTCCTTTTATATAACATTAAAAACTATACCCACAGACAAATCTGTTAATAGGAAACGTCCACTCATGGAGCTGAGCCCTTCTTGAGAAGCCGCCAGTTGTTCAACTACTCAAGTATTTTCCAGCATTTTATGGGACCCGAAGGTTCATTAGATTCACAAGAGCCCTCCATTGATCCCTATCCTGAGCCAGATCAATCCAATCCATACCATATCAGCCTGTCTCTCTAAGATCCATTTTAATATTGTCCACCTGAAAGGTAAAAAATGGTAAAGTCCCTATAAATATCCACGTAGAGAAATTATTTTTATTTGCGGGTCTTACAGCAGATGGTAGCGTTTTCTCCCGCTGTTGCTTTGTGTTTCTCTCTGAAGTACAAGTGTAATGAAGAGGAACAAAGCGCTTTGCAGCACAGTGTGATGTTACACTCCAGCGCAGTCACAAGAACTGAGTTGTTGCGCAAGTGACGCGAGTGCATGTAGATATAGCGAGGAAATTCGTCTTCCCCGACACTGATTTTCGCGCCTTGACGAAAGAAAAACTCCACGGACGAAAGCCATTCTTGTGAATCTGCTAGTTACGAGATCTCCCACGTTTTATGTAGATCGAAATTTCGTGCTTTTTCTAAAGAGCAGTGCTTTTTTACATTGCTCTCGGCTTGTATTTTGAAGCTTAACTTTCGTACACATTGATAATTTTGAAACATCCGCTCTAATACTAATTCTTCGGCTATTTACCAATGTTATGTAGAATCTGAGGTTCTGATATGAAGACATAAGCCTCGTGGGATATAACGCCGTTTAGTCCGTTGAAAGTCAACCGACGTTTCGGAGAAACATGTCGCCTAAATCTTCAGGGTCCAAAAATACCCAGCAAGCAGACTTCTGCCTCCTACCTGCTCCACAACACGGTGTTATATCTCAGGAGATATAACTCTTCGTTTAATAACGCTGTTTCAAGTGACCTGGTTTTGTAACCTCTAAAAAGGGTATTTGATTTCCAACGGCGAATGGACAATAGTTTGAAAATAGGCGACCACTTGTTCCATTGTACTATCCCAGCATTCTTCCGGAAAGAATGAGATACTCCACTCGAAACCTTAGTCAAATTAGCCAATAAATTGGCCTAGATTCAAACCACGTTCTATCTATATATCTATCTATGGCTCTACGGTCCTTTTGTTGGACCTTGGCCCCTTTTTCAGTTTCTTAATCGTATACGCAGTCGGTAGGACTCCTTAGACGGGGGATCAGGCCTTCGCAAGACCGCTACCTACACACACAGAACAACACATACATGGTGTAAACACATACAGACATCCATGCCTTCAGTGGGATTGGAACTCACGATCCCAGCGTTCGAGCGAGCGAAGACATTTTATGCCTTAACCGCGCGATCACTGCGTTCGGCAAACCACGTTCTATACTCTCTTCAAAGTGTTACTAAAGTGGACGGATCAAATTTTGTGTTTATGAATGTGACCACGACAATTCATTTTATGGCGGCCGCTGATTAAGTCTGTTATAAAAATGTCCCCGTGTATTCGCTTATACCCCTATCGTCCTGTCGTTTTACTTTGTTATGTTCGATTCCCATGCATCAATCAGTTCCGTTGTGCGAGCAGGACATGAAAGCCCATTCCCAGGCGTCTGAGGGCGCATTAGACATTATCTGCTACACGCGTCTGCCTGACCATTCGTCTTCTCTCTGAGAGTCACCAGCGCCATTACATTGCTATATAAAGGCGCAAAGACAGACCTGATGGGTGTTTTGCTGCAAATGTAATGAAAGTGGCGACAAGATACAGCAGCAGCATCCACGTTTAGTATTCGCAACATGCCTGATAGCAAAAAACATAGATATGATGTGAAAAAATGCAGGCGGGGAGGCAACTGTAAATGAAGTAACGACAATATGTCGCCGAAAATCGGAATGTCTCTTATTAATGAAACCAAGTCACGCATATAAACAAACTCAGACACTCCGACAACTACTTGAAGATATTTCTTGTGGTTACTTAGCGTCGGTCGCTTGTTCCTCATCTTCATATTACGTCAATATGCAGCGACAAGGTCTGCACTGTGGCTGTACCCCCCGACTGACTGACTGCTTAAACCACTCAATGGGAATAGAAAACGTCCATGTAATTTTGTTAGTACTTGAGGAGCTATCAAACGATACTGAAGACGAAAATTTCGTTCCCGAAAGTGTGTGTGCGGTATGACTGCTTGGTATTAACAGTTTGATCGTGTTTTCTCTTCGCTTTGAACACAAATGTGGGTACCATTCTCGTGTTTCCTATGTGCTGTAATGAAGAAGCTGGACTCGGTCTTGAAAAATTAAGTGACGCAAGTGAAGGGAGTTGAGTGGTTTCTGTCATGATTGTTTGGTAAGTATTCTCTTGGGAAGTAGGCAAATGTTGCTGGTTGCTTGGATCTGTTATGAGTCAGAACGCGTACTGCTGCGACTAGTGGAAGCATAGCACGTATTTATTCGAGTTAGGAGTACATAGAGTTTCGAGTTGCTAATCTCTGCGATTTTGTATTCCTTATTTCTTGCAGACAGTGTCAGCAATCAGGTACATAAATGCGGTCTGTTTTTGTTTTGTTTCTTCCAATGTTAAAAATTATTTCTTTCTACTGTTCATTCTCAGTGCACTAGATTTCGGTTTAGTGTCTGGTTTAATGGGCCAGAGATTGGGATTAACCCTTTCTAATGGACCCAGCTGAGCAGGTACCCCTGCCGCAGAGTCTGAGGCCGGGAGCAGATCCAGCCCCCATAATACGTCGTGTTGTGGTTTTTGGAGGATGCGATGGTGTCGGGGCAAAATCTAGCAAAGTAATACGTACTGAATGCAGTACACTGTTGTCAGAACCCCTTAGAATGTATGTGGGTTGTGCTTAGATGAAATCATCTCTTTCTGTCGCTTTCATGACGTCACCACGCAGCTAGGATATCTCACAGCCGGAATTATAATAATGCAACTGTAGACAGACTTTGCGTTTGGGTGTACTCCTGAGTGTTTCTCCCCGTCCATGAATCCACAGTCGGCAGAGACCAAATTAATTCGTTTAGGAGAAAAGGGTGGATGAATAGCAGGAAAAGTAAAAGAAGGAAGAAGCGTTGATAAGAACAGATAAAAAGAAGTAAAAGTAAAGCTAGGGTCACGCGGTAGCATAGTGCCTCAACAACCTGTGCTACCACGTACCCCTAAGAATAAGTAGAAGGATGTGAAAAGCTATGAAAGAGGTAAGGTAGAAGGGGAGGAATAGAGAGAAGTAGAAGAAGAAAACGAATAAAAAGGTGTAAGGAATATAGAAGAAGAAGAATGGGCTGAATTCCTGCCCAGTAATAAAAGAAGGGGCATGCACTGTCTTCGCTCGCTTGGAAACCGGGATCGTGGGTTCGAATCCCACTCAGGGCATGGATATTTAGTTTGTGTGTGTGCGTTTTTCTGTGTTTGTGTACAGGTAGAGGCCTTGCGACGAGCTGATCACCCGCCCAAGGAGTCCTACCGAATGTGTAAGATCTAGAAAAACCGAAGTGAACTGAGAAGTTCATTAAGGTAGGCCTAGGCCCATTGGGGCTGTAGTGCCAAGGTGGGAAAAAATAGAAGGAGAGATGATGAGAATGTAAACTGGTGGTGTAAAAAGGAAAAGATGAAGTAAAGTGGGGAACAGTAAAGAAGTACAAGAAGAAAACGATTGAGCAGAGAGAGGACAATGATGAGGGGACATAGAAGCAGATGGGAAAGGATAAACATACGAAAGAGACTGGAATCCTGTCCAGTAACTAAGCCCATGAAATGTGTCATTGTCCTCTGCCACGTGACCCTGTGTACGTATTTACACTGCTCGAGTGTCATTTTGTGCGGAACAGGGACTGGCCAATCTGCGCTGAGGAACGCAAGCAAACAGGACAGCGTGCTTGCAGATTATCGCGTGGAACGGTAACTGTGGGCTCAGACCTAGCGAAAGCGCGAGCTTCTCCGCACAAGACGCAGGATGTTGAAACATTCATGCGCGAAGGTTCGCAGACGACCTTTAATTCAAAGAATGAAAGTAAATATGCTTTCCAATTTTGCATGTCGCGTTTGCCTTGATGTGACATAATGAAGAGCTTCATAATTTGTGCTAGTTACTAAATATTACTAGGTGAATAAATGGAGGAGCAGATTGCAGATGTAGAAGGGGCTGTTCATCGTAACAACCAGATTTGAAACAGCGTGCAGTTTCGTAACTATGTAAATTGAACTCAATTCAACAATACTGCCACTGCTGCTACTACTACTGCTACTCCTCCTACTACTACTGTTACTACTACTGATAATAATAATAAGGTAAAGTTGTCCCTGTGCTTAACTAATTAAGTACTACCCCATGAAGACGTACGGGGGAATGGCTGTATAGATCCACGTATTCTTGGCCCTCGGCACTAGTTGGAAGTGAGTGGTCAGCTACACGCTCGGGCCGCTTTATCCCCGGGGAAAGAACCTCGGTACCCGTTGGATAGGAAGCTCAGTGGTGGTGGTCATGATGATGATGATGATGATGATGATAATAATGTGAAAACTGTCTTAAACGGAATCTCAAGTGTCCAGAATATTTTTCTGATGAAGCCAGGTTTCCGTTTAATCAAGGTATACTATAATAATTAAACCAGGACATGCACATATTAGAGATAAAATAAAACACCATACTCGTTAATTTGTTCACACTATAATCATGAACACATGCAAACATTACATTGAACAGAAAACAATTGCAGTACTCACTTTTTATAATTTTACCAGAACTCAGGCAGTTTCTTGCACTCAGTTTACTCTCCTGGCTGCCAGACTTTCCTCAAACACTTTAGCTTGAGAAATGACATTGTACTGCAAATTCGTGCAGTTGCTTTAAACGTTAGACAGAATCTTGATAAGTCTTTACTCTATACTCTTCTTCTCTCACAATGCCATTTTCCTCTTCTTCCTCTTCCTCCTCCTCCTCTTCCTCCTCCTCCTCTCCTTTCCGACTTTCTCTAAAATTCTGAACTAATGCATCGATATCCATTGTGTCTGGTTCTGTTTGCACATCTTTGTCTATGTTGATGTAGTCCTCAGCATTGCAGTTACTGAAAGCAGCGTCATTCATGCAATTTTATAAGTCCTGCTGGTCATTCTCACTTGCTACCCTAGCAGTAACTTCACCTGTAGAAAATCCTGCTTTTTCAAAACACTTTGCCACAGTTTCTGGTAACAGCATCTTTACTGCTTGACTTATCCAAATAACCGCAACTAGAACGAGACAATCCTTGTAAGTTCAGAGGCGGATGATGTAGAATCTATATTGACGAGCAAAGATTGCATGAATAATTTGCGATAGGGGACCTTAACATTCCGAATGATGCCCTGATCCATTGGCTGAGAAACATTAGTGGCGTTTGGAGGGAACCAAGCAAGTCACACGTTGGAAAGTTCGATATGGGGGTGACATGTTGCGTTATCCAAGAACAACAAAACATGCTGCTTTTGCATTGTCATTCTACCATTGAAAGCCGTTAACCATTCCTCCATGATCTGTAACGTCATCCATGACTCTATCGGATCTCCATTCAACGGGAAGTTTCTGTATGTCCATGTTTCGGAAGCATTGTGACTTTGCTGTTTTTCCGATCAGTAAGGATTTCTTCATTTCATATGACACAAAATCACAGAAAAACAGTCAGTCTGTCTTTGCACAATTTTCCTCCAGAACATTTTTCACCTTTCAGACAGTGCTATTTATTCGGGAGCGCGCGGAAGAACAGTCCAGTCTCATCACCGTTCGATATGTTTTCACGTTCATGTCCCTTGATTATGGATGGCAGTTTATCTACCCACTCCCCAATGGTCTCGCTATTTATTTATATCACTTGATTCACCACAAAGTTCATTAAAAGCTATCTGATGTCTCTTGCGAAAACTCTCCAACAATCCGTTAGATGTTTTGAATTCAGTGTTCCCTAGCGCATTCCCGTACCACAGGACCCGACACACAGTGATTTTTTGCCCTGACACTGACAAACCACTCCCACACTATTTCATTAATGTTTGCAGTTTTCTTAAGTTCTCTCTTTATTTTTCCATTAGCACAATTTTCCCACTGCTTCAAAATTTCCGTTTTCTTCTCTAGTATCTCATACATTTGGGTTTTACCGACATTAAAACATCTTCATGATCTGCTAAACACACAATTTATCTCGTCCACTCGCATAAATCACCTTTACTCTTGTGTTAAGATCAAGCACGACTCTTTGTAGCCACGATGACTGCTAGACTAAAGTAAAAATATAGGCTTAGAGCCCTTACTGAGTAAAATTTCTTGAAGGGGCAAAAAGTTCAGTTGAATTTCAGTGCAGATAGTGCAGTACCGTTAAAAGCTAAATTGAAAGAGTTGGAGAAAACAAAATTCTGTAGAATGTATAGGATCCTAGAAGATAGAACTCTGCAATAAGAAATGTATTCGAAATTCTCTAAGTAGCAGATACACATTCCTCCACGAGGACAACTGCCATTTCGTGGAGAGGATGTTTGCGCACTGCAGTGCTGCGGAGAGCTATGCTGGCGGGAGCGTAAGCTCCTGGTAGAGCCACCCATGCCAGAGAGGTCAAAAGATAGGGGCCAGACGAGGTGTAGTCTCTGGTTGGGGGTTGGACGTGGCCGTGGCCGTAAGTACCCTATCCCGCAAGAAATGTACTGTTACGAAGCCTCCAGATCCTATGGAAGAAGCCGAGATCCGCACAGGTTAAAGCATCGGTAAAGTGGAAGAAGATACACATTTGTAGACGAATGAGACCTGTCAGATCACACTGCAGTGACTGAAGATTAATTTCTTCTGAGATGTGACGCCGTGTAATAAGGTAGACGTATACCTGCGTCCTCCGAAACGTCACTGAACATCAACCAGATTATTCGGCATCACATCAAAGAAGATAGTAGGCCCTAATCTTCAAACCAGTTATGATTTAATGTGTTTACTGAACGCATACAAACAGTAACTTTCGAATATCAGGAACTTAGCTTTTCCGCGACCAGTTCCACGTCTGTACACAAAGCCCAGGTAAGGAGTTGGGTGTATCCACTTGAAGTGTAGAAACAGACGCACTGTGTATGTGTCCTGCTAAAATCTCATATATTTCTGGTTAAGTAAAGCGAGCAAGAAGTGGAGTCTTGTTATGATCCTGTTTAGCATCATTACTGCGGCTTCAGGAGCCGAAGTGGCACATCGATGAGCGGAACGCTTCATTGCAGTGCAAGTCAAATATGTGAAGTGGCCGAGTGTGTGCTCGCAGTAAGTGCTTCTGTCTCCATCGAAATCAACTTTATTTGAAACATTGTACTGCGGCACCGTCCCAGTGCCCGTTACTCGCTGATGGAGTTGGTTGCTTGTACATGTCCCTCTTAAGCTAGAAGCATCCTCTTCACCATCACAAACCCCTAAATTTAGGAAGCTTTCAAAGGGATTTGATTTATATTATAAATAACTATTACTCGTATATGCTATAGAACAACTACGAAACGTTGAACTGGTTGCAGTACTGTACGGATAATTATGTGTAAAAAGTAAAGTTGTCCCTGTGCTTAACTAATTAATCACTGCGCCATGTTGTCTGTGAATCCCCCCCCCCCACCAGTCATTGACTTGAATATGTAAACCAATATTTATGAAACTTGGTATACGTGCTTAGGTGACTGAGACGAGGGTTTGGATCGGTAATTTGTTTTATTAACAACCTACAGGTCGTAACTACAATTAATTATAACACTGTTACTGACTTACGTATTTTACAATCACTACACACTAATCTCTTCAGTCTATCTCAACTACCCTTCACGGGTTTATAACACGGGAACTATAACAGTCTCCCTAAATCACACACTCCCAATACCACTGCCCTACAGCGCACATAGAGTCTTCAAATCACACGTTAAATCCTCACAAGCCGACCTCCTGTACTTTTCTGTTCTCCTGTTTCCAATTAGCTGTCAATTAATCTCCACAATTCACTCTTCATTCTCGTCCTTGTATTCTCAACTGCTGAACCCTCCTGGACTCTCCACTTTGTAGCTGCCACTTAACTCAAACACACTCAAATACGGAAAACACTGCCTTGGTTCAAGTCAAAGTCAAAGTCACATTGCGACTGACGGTCAGTCAGTCATCCTTGGTGTCGAGGCCCAGACAGTTACGGTCTTGTTATTGTGGGCACCCTCTGTGACGAGAGGACGGGTCTGTCTGTTGTCAGAGTCATCGTCTGCAGAAGTAAGTCATTTGTCGTAATGTAAAGGATATTTACATTTTACATGTTAAACGTGTTAAAAATGTATATACAATATCTACAGGATCTCTGTCAGTCTACACTGCCTTGGTTATTCCTGGAATCTAGTTATATTGCCTCCGCACCGACCACGCACAGAAAACAGCCTGTACTGTTGGAACATGTTTACCGAGCGATTGCATAGCAACGGTCACCGTTCCGACCGCATAGAAAACGCCGTAATCCTATTGTTGCCTTGAGTATATTCGGCCGCGAAGTGTTTAACTGTCAGTTACCTAGCAGCGCTTTGTCCATCCACGATACAATATCATGACACCTGAGCCCATCTCAACGGCGTACTTTTTAAATCCCTCTCATCAGCGTTTCTATATGCGTATTGTTGCTAGGCAGCGGTTCAGTAGACACGTTCCCGTGACAAGGAATACACGCAACAATAGAAGAATTGTTGAAGGCACCGTTTTCTATACGCTCCGTGTCTTATAAAAGGAGAGTATGTGGGTCTCTCTCTATATATCTCTATTGTTGCTAGGAAGGGGCTCGGTAAAGACGTTCCCGCGGCAATGAAGAATTGTTGGAGGCGTCGTTTTCTATGCGGTCCATGTCGTATCAGAATAAATTAGGCGATTAGTTCTTTCCAGAATTTTTTGTGGCGAAGAAAATTTAACCCCACGCCCAAACCCAAAACTGAAAAATAAATCCGTGTAGGCTCTCCACATGTGCTGTATCCACATAGTCGCAGCCGGATGCCGTCTTCTGCATCTCCAACTGGAGAAGGCGTCATGCCTAGGCGACAGGCGACTTCTGCGAAGTTGTAAGTCCCTATTTGTCATATACAGTATACAGGAAACAAATACTACATTAATGACTTGCACAAGAGATTAAGAGTTTTTATTACGTTAACTGTGTGCCTTTTGTTGCCGTGCCTAGCATTCCTGATTGATCATTACTCCAAGCTGTGACGTTAAAGTACAGTCTCTGCAAAATTTGACTCTACGTATTTTAACATATCTGTGTATTTTGAAGAATTCACAAAGTCTTATAGCGCTTTAAGAATCAGCTCGCTGTGTATGGACTGTAATTATGAGCAGTGGAGGAATATGAACCAGATAGACGATTTCTCAGGGCTCTGAGAATACTTCAACCACCCGGCATAGCGTAGCTGGTATAGCGACTTGCTACGGGCTGAAATACCAACGTTTCGAAGTTCGAGTCCCGGTGGAGGCAATAATTTTCACTTTCCCATGTCATCCAGACCGGCTGTGTGGTCACCCAACCTCCTATCCAATGGGTACCTGGGGCTTTTTCCCCGGGGGTAAAACAGCAGGGGCCGGTCATGGTAGCCGAGCGGTCTAAGCCATGTACTGTCTTCGCTCGCTCGGAAGTCGGGATCGCGGATTCGAATCCCAGGCAAAGCATGGATATCTGGTATGTGTATGTGTTTATTCTGTGTTTATGTTGTCCTGTGTGTAGGTAGCGGCCTTGCGACAGGCTGATCACTCGTTCAAGAAATCCTACCCTCCGTAAAATGATCATGAAACTCAAAATCAGAGGCCAAGGCCTTAGGGAGGTGTAGAGTCAGTGAAAGAAAAAAGTGACAGGGGCGTGAAGCTCACCACTCACCTCCAACTAATGCCGAGATCATGAAAATGTGGATCTATACATCCACTCCCCCACACGTCTTCATGGCATAGTGCTTAATTAGTTAAGCACAGGAACAACTTTACTTTACTTTACTTTACTTTACTTACAGACAGGAAATAAGAAAAGAATTGAGAAATCATAATGAGGGGCATCATAATTGTTATTTCTTCTTTTTCTTTTGCTCCTGCTGACGCTACAGCCCATGATGAAACTTGGCCTCTCTTACGATTGCCCTCCACTGGTCCCGATCCTGTGACTTTCGTCTCCAATTTCTACTCCCAAATTCTTCAGATCTTCAGCTGAATCCAGCTACCTGATAGCAGGTCTGCCTGCTCGTCGGGTACCCTCCGGAAGTGCCTCACTCCCATATAGCGACAGCACGTTCCAGGTTTCCGCTCGTGAAGCACTGACTTTGCTAGGTCGTTTTAGCGCTTTCCGTCCTGCCACAATTGTTAAAAGCTTCTCAGCCCCACGCCTAACCCCCCCCCAACTTGCATGACCAGGGTATCCTCTTTGTCTGGGTCATCACCTTTGTTCTGTCCGGCATGGTGGACCTACCAATAGCTACGCTACCGCCGGCATAACCTTCACTATCATATGACCACGCAAACCCTCCCACCACTACAAAAAAATAGGGATACTTGCAGAGGGTTACAATTATTTCTCTTCGTCAAATATTACAGGGTGATCGAAAGGAGGGGTATTAGATGGGCGGGGCATGGAAAAATCACTTGGAGATCAAGGGGTAGCAGGGTGTTAGAGATAATCTTATGGATAAGGAATGGATTAAAGTACCTCTGAATATGGTCATATTGTGGGTTTTTTATTTCGTAGTGCCACGTCTTATTCGCCTTAGCAACTCTGTGTACGCTACAATGCTACTATGGCGGGGCATGTTCTAATGAGTGACCAGTCAATTAGGTACAGTTTCGCTTGTTTTAAAATGCAATTTCTGCCACCCGCGGTGATGGAGGTTTTGTTTTATTGTTGCAGGTTACCTCAGCTTGCCGTCTCAGCGAAGTTGTTGTGTCTCCTGATGGTAAGTCCACTTCCTCTACGATCTTCATATTTTGGCATGTAGAGACTGGATATTTGGGCTGTCATATGTTCATGAGTCTCGCGGAACTCGTAACTAAGAATCACTCTACTAGCGAGGACCAGCAGAAATTCAACTGCCCATAAGTGGATGTTTGTATTATCTTCGTGGCCATAGCGGTGCGAAACGAACCCAAATGACATTCGGCCGTTGATGTGTAGGCAGGTAAGATAGGATTAGACTTAGATTACCGTCTGAATATATCTTAGAATTACTGGGTTTTGGACTTTGTCCATCTTCCGGTATTATAGAAGCTAGAGAACGCAACATTTCGGAAAATAGATCTTGTCTTCAGGTGATGAGACACCTACTATGTTGGGTCCCTTAGGAAGAGCTAACCTCAGTCACTGGACCTATATTTTGTTTATTTCCTTGTGTTTATTATATGTTGTTAAAACCCCGATATATTTGTGTCAGACAATCTCTATGGGGGGGGGGGGGGGTNTACCATAACAAAGGAAAACTTTACAATTAAGATACGTATTTAACATATGAAAAAGTAAATTTGTCCCTGTGCTTAACTAATTACGCACTATGCCATGAAGACTTATGGGAGAGTGGAGGTATATATCCACATTTTCTTGACCCCGGCACTAGTTGGAGATGAGTGGTCAGCTTCACGGCCCGGCTCTTTTACCCCCGGGGGAATAGCCCCCCGGTACCCATTGGATGGGAGCCTGGGTAACGCCCGGAGCCGGTCTTGCCGACATGAAGAGAAAATTCTTGACTCTACCGGGACTCGAAATCCGACCCCTCAGTCGTCCAGCCCGTAGCCAGTCGCTATACCGACTGCGCTATCGGAAAAATTAATTCTATGAAAATAGTTAAGTTTCATTCGTGTTATAACGACGTTGTATCAACTGTCGGTTTCGTAAGGTCAAAAGGGAGGATAATTATGAATCTGGAATTGTGTAGAATAAGAGGGCCTGGGATTATTTAAGGTTAAGTAGGGTCCGTCTTACTTGACCTGAATGTAGTGAGGAACATTGATCAGAACAGCCGTACCCGGGCTGAGAATCGAATCCAAACGTATCTGGTACGAAACAGGAACACTGAGAAATGTGACTACTTTATGTGTGCATCTCGAAGACCAATTTCGAAATCCGTCAGTTGCTGTGGTAGATGGAACATACGGAAGTTCGGGGCGTACAAACAGCACGACCTTCCCGTCAGGTTTTCGTGTTATGCACTGACTGCTTAGAACGAATGGAAAGCATTCATATGGCATATGGAACCGTTAATGAACGTAGAAACAAATGCCATGACAGCAGAACCCGAAGGTTCAACACTTCTAATACCAAAGCCCGCCAGCTGACACGATCCTGGGCCAGTTCTTTCCGCCTCTCATCCTTGGAACTTGAGCTGTTAATGATTAGATCGTAAATAAACTTGGACGTGCTGGTAAGATCTATGTGTATAGATTCGTTTTGTTGTGTACTGTGTGAGACAGAGTAAGTTGCTGGTCCATGGCAAATCGTGCACCGAAAAGGCTGGTCTGTGGGTAAATCTATAGACTTGTATTAAGTAGGTAAGAGTTCGAATCACTGCCGGGACACCGGCTGTCCTGACCGGGGCGTTGTGATTTTCCTCAGTGCCTTCAGGGGAATGCCAGGATAGTACCTCAGTCGGGCCGCATCCTTTCCAATTAATCGGCTATCCTGCTGTACGACATGACGCCTCACAAATCCTCACAACTTCCCGCAAAATAACAGAAAAAAGAAACACGGCAGTTTTACCGGTCTTGGCGTCAGAGAAGGCTGAGGGCCGTGGTCTCTTCGCACTAGACGCAGTGCTGTATCGTGCATCTACAGGTATACACGAAATGAAAGTGTAACGAGGACATCTTGGTCACTGTTACCTCGTGTTTCCATGGCAACCTTCGCTTTTAGCTGTGAGGAAGCGTACACTTCATTAAGGAGGGACACAGTGTTATGACTTCGATTGTCTGAAAACTCTGTGCCTGTTAATTCGTCGCCTAAGTTCTTAAAGGTTCTGTATTCGTATCTTGTGGATTAGGAAACGAGAATAACAGCAAAACGGAGCGTGTCAGTTTCTGTTGTAAATGATATTTAAAAATGCAAATATAACCATTAAGACCCAAGGCGAAGAATGTGTAACCAGTGAGACTTATTTAGTTATTTGTAGTTATGGACCATTAAGTGGTCAATAAATCTATTAAGAAATCTAAACCCCGTCTATAGTCACGAATATACGTGACAGTATTGTCATTTGTAATTTTTTATTACCTTAGAAAAGGTAGATTTTTCTATAATAAGGTTAAATAAAAAATGCATGTCAGTTCAGTTACTTAATACCACAAGTCGTGTAACTGGGGAATACCCAGTACACATTTAAATTCCTCCTCTCTGGAGATGTTCGTGAAGCTTCAGTATAACACTATAAAGAAGTGAATTAATCCTAATATATTTCACAATGCTGAATAATAAATTATAAATTATAATTATAATTATAATGAGAGGTTTCCGAAATTATTGTTGTCTATGTGAATAAGCAATAAGCTCAGATTCTTTGTATAAGAGACAGCCTGAGCCGTTAAACTTCTAAATACGTGAATTGGTAGTAGTGTCCATCAGGTGCAATAGATGTATGACTTCAGGTTCCCACAGCCGTGGTTATGAAGAGCGCTCTCTTCAGGGATATAACACCACCTACACTCACACTGGTATCAAGTTCGGCTTATTTTTCGACCCTGAAAACGGGGGAAATATGTTCCTCCAAAAGTCTGTTGATTTTCAGCGGACTACAGAAAATAGTACACGTGAAATATTAAATTTGTTGCACTTGATAGAAACTACTACGAATTAATATTGTCATAGATTGCGACGTTTCAAGAAACGAATAGGTAAACAGGTTCCCAAGCGTTCAAGAATAGACACCCACTGCTACGCAACGGTTCTAGTGATTCGCTGCATGCAGTGTAACGTTTACTATTAAAAGCCGTTATCCAACTCAAATAATCGTTCAAAACACAGTGACTGTTAAGAACACAATAACTGTGCTGTTGAAAGAGGTGACTTCTACACTTTCCGCCGAAACATTATAACAAGGGAACAATTTGTCAGACTAGTGCTAGCAACAGTTGTAAACGACAGACCCGTCCTCTCGTCAGAGAGAGCGCCCCACATCAACAGAACCGCAAGTGTCTGACAGTAATAAAATTCTGGTCGTAAGCCCCAGATGGGTGTTTTATTCCAAGAGAGGTTGGTCGACTGACCGTCGGTCGTAACGTAAGAATCACACGCAGATGAAAGAAGAACCGAGAAAGGATACGTTGAGTCAGGAGTTCCAGCGAGATCCAAATAGTGTCAGAAGAAGTCAGCAAGGAACAGAAGACAGACAGGCACTGAAGCCAGAAGCGAAGTGGCGTAGTTACAGTAACATTTAGAGCAACCGTGTCAAACATGCGGCCCCTCAACTTTTAGAGCCAATTGATATTAAAATGAATATTAAAATTTTAGTAGAAATATTTTTTGTAAAGACAATTTTCCAACAGACCAGAAGACAAGAAGTCTCACTCAGACATAAATTTACAGGCTGCAGGAAAAGTAATTCTAAGAATTGCAGAAGGGTTTGTCCAACTAACGGTTTGTAAAGTTCGTGAAGGACAAACTATTATATCTCAAAAGGTTAATCCGCACAGCCTCACCATCCCAAGTATTTCCAAGAATCCCTTTTGGAGGCGTAGTAAGAATGCAAGGAGGGCGGCAACTGACAGACAAGTGCAAGGGATTTCTACCTTGAAAACTAGCTTGCAACCCCCAGCCATTGTCTAATGGGCTTCTAGCAAACTTTCACTTTTAAGACCATTGAGGCAAGATACACCTTCCTATTAGTCCGCTAGTCTCTTGTACATTGTCATTCAGTTCATTTTCACACAGCGACAGGTGGTGATGTTACATTGTGATGAACGTATAAGGGTTATAATTAAACATTAAATTATCAACTACGAGTTTTCTTGTATATGTACAGTAACTTTTAAAGGGCAATGTCACTTTCAAAAAATTCAAGTAGCAAAAAAAGAACTATTGAAAGTGAGCCCCGTGTTTTTCAAGAAAAATGGGAAATCGCTTATTTCTGTTGTGAAATAGAAGGTAAAATTACATCTTTGATTTGTGGGCAAAATATAAGTGTTCCACTTTAGGTAATTATATTGAAATTATTCCTAAACAATAGATAGAATTAAATTTCCTTGTATCAAAATCAAATGTATATTTCTAATCTGAAGTGCGGCCCTGGACTATTATTTATAGGGCTGAGGTGGCCCTCTGTACCAGTTGAGTTTGACATGCCTGATTTAGAGTGTTATCATTGTTCGCAGTTACCAAGTGATATAGTCACAGTAACACTGAAAATGTTATAATTAATTGTATTTCCGCCTGTGAACATCCAATAAATCCACTCATCGAGCCAAACCCGCGTTGAAAGTCACTAACACACGTGACAATAAGATGGGCTCAGAAACTCGCATATTGCCATATTCTGATTGAAAACATTAAGATGACGTAAATTAATCATGTCTTTATACCTACCGTTCACGCTGGCTGCGCGGTCTAAGGTATGAACTGTCCTCGCTAGCTGGAACGCTATGATCGTGGGTTCGAATCCCACTCAAGACATGGATGTCTGTGTGCGCCTTTATGCTATGTTTATGTTGTTCTGTGTAGGTAGCGGACTTGCGACGGGCTGATCACTCGTCCAAGGAGTCCTACCGTCTGTGTAAAAAAGATTACGGAACTAAAGAAGAGGCCAGGGCCCAAAAAAGGGCTGTAGAGCCATTGATGAATGAATTAATATATTTTATAGAGGGCATTCTTACCCTTACACTCCGTTTATAAATGAAAATGTAGAATTCCACCAAGTGTCACTGTTTCAGTAGTTAGATAGATAAAATATTATCTGCCTTACATTTTCCTTGCCTCCAGTCGCTATCATCATGAGCCAAACCAACAAATAAGAAACAAAACTCCGTGACCTGTAGTCTGCATGACCGCCGCTTGTCGGCGAAGTTAGCGCCAACTTTAGCAGTTAGAGGGTGTCGTGTGGTCAGTGTAACGGATCACTAAACCAACATCATATACTAATTGTAATTGTACCTGTTTTTGCGTCAGTATCGACCATGGATCCCTCTGTAGAAGAACATAGACTGAGGATAATTTTGAAGCCATGCAGAACTCATGAAACAATGGGAAATGCTGTCAGAATTTAATCGAAAACCATAAAGGTAACAGATCATTTGAGACACTTGGGTTCGTCGAGAGGATAATAATAAAATTAATTTTAAAAACTGGATGAGTGAGCGTGGGCTATGTACCTGCGGGGATGATTAGATTAAGGACAGTGACATTTACGGGGAATATAGCACTTAAAGGGGACAAAAGAAATGTATGCAGAATTTATCTTGAAGAGGAGAGACCACTTTCAGCATCCAGACTTACCTAGAAGAATATTAATAATGTCGAACTTAAAGAGGTAGGGTGTGAGGGTATGGATTGGATATAACTGGCTTAGGCTTTGGTTCTGTGATTGGCTATTGTGAATGCGGTAATGAAGTTTTGCGTTCCGCAAAGAGAATTTCTAGAAGGTTACTGACCATCCTGATAGAAGAGGGTTTTCTTGGATTTCTCACATTTTATAGAGGAATATCAAAACGACGTTCTTGAATAGATGATTAGTGGTTCCTTCCAGATCATTGCATGCCTACAATTCGCGATCATCTTCCTCTTGTATAAGTCGGGTGAGTGTGAAACATGCAGTTTAGATACCGTCTTCAGCCTAAGAATGGAATGTAAATTAAATATTCTTCTATGCATATCGCAGTAGCTACTGACTGTATCATATAATCCGTTTTATATTTTGTTTTATGCTAGTTTACACTTTCCTATCTTCAATTGAAACCCAGATAAAACTGCCGGCACAAATCATACGACGCGAATGATGCTGTGCTCGCTTTACAGTGATTCTTCGTGCACTCAGAAAGTCTCTTTCACTTTCATACGAGTATAACTCGCCTGCAACAGAACAAACCTATTTTCGATTTAAATACAGGCACGTACTTTTGGGGGGGGGGGAGGAAATACATTGAAGACGCATCAACCCGGATTCAGTTACAGGTTCACAGTCTCGAAACCTGTTTCGCTAAGATCCATTGTAATATTGTCTTCACATCACCCAGCCTTCCAAAACAAATACGAGTCAATATTTCCACTTTTTCTCCCTCCCCCCCCCATTGATGCTGTCAACATTGTTAGCTAGTTATTGTATCCTGTGTTTGTTTAACGTAATAATATTAATTGAATTGTAAAGGCAGCGAAGGTTCTCTTTGTGTAATATCTTTCACTTTCCACTTGTTCGTTCTTAAGTTAAATAATTATTGAATTTCATTTGGAGAATTAAAAGTATTTTGTTATTTTTTGTGTCGTTTGCATAAAGTGCATAAAATGAATGCATTTGTAAGTGATCGTATCAGTCTATCGGTCTGTCCAAATGTCTTGTCCAGAACTTCGTGCATCGATGCAACAATACTTTGTTTAGCGGTTAGTTTAACGACCCTGGCATTAACTGAGACCATAGACCTATATTTGCATGGCAGTGAATAATAATTTGAAAATGTGGAGTAATTTAAGGCCCTATCTTACCATTTGGCTAGATGAACTGAGGAAAACAACGTGTCCAGTTCTTCCGAAGTGGCAACTGGGCACCACTTTCGCCAACTTGCTCGATAATTTGTATAGAATTGGGGTTTGCGAGATGCGATTAGTGATAAAGGCCGAGTTTTAAGTTGTGTCTGCGCCGTCTTGTTACAGCCTCTACTCTCTTGTGTTGGCAGGTGGTGATCTGCGGAGCGGTGCCTTCCATGGTGCGATCCGTGCGCCTTTACAATGACTGCAGCAGCAGCGACGTGCGTGTGGACATGGAGGGGCGCGTCCTCGCAGACGACGACAAATCCGACAGATTCCGTAAGTCCGTCAGTTCACTTGCTTCGTCTCCGAAACACTACAGCTGCTTGAACTGTCTGCATTGCAGGAGCCGGGATAGCGTAGTCGGTACAGCTACTGGCTACGGGCTGGACGACCGAGGGGTCGGAGTTCGAGTCCCGGTAGGGTCAAGAATTTTCTCCTCTCCACGTCGTCCAGACCGGTTCTGGGGCCCACCCAGTCTCCTATCCAA
Source organism: Cryptotermes secundus (assembly GCF_002891405.2). Classification (NCBI taxonomy): domain Eukaryota; kingdom Metazoa; phylum Arthropoda; class Insecta; order Blattodea; family Kalotermitidae; genus Cryptotermes; species Cryptotermes secundus. The sequence goes on from NW_019745078.1 coordinate 903,025, forward strand.
TGGGTACCGGAGACTATTTCCCCTGGGCTAAAGCGGCAGGAGCGTGAAGTTAACCACCCACCTCCAACCATTGCCGAGGTCAAGAAAACATGGATCTATACATCCACTTCCACCTACGCCTTAATTAGTTAAACACAAGGACAGCTTTACCTCACCTTTATAGATCGATTACTGTATAGAGCTGAGTCCTTTATGAGATGCTGATAGTCGTTCAACAACTCAAAAAATTTCCCGCCTTTTATGGACTTATATATGCTTTATACCCTTGTCCACAAGAACGTAGAATTAGCTTCTGTCCTAAGCCAGATGAATCCAATTTACAAAGTGAAGTACCCCTACGTGGTCGAGTGATTTGTACCTTCAGGTTTTCAGTTAGAAGATGTTTATCGCTCCGTGTTTCTTACATACCCTGTCCTCTTGTACGACTTTATTATTCTGATAGTATTCGGTGAAGAGCACAGATTATGAAACTCCTCATTGTGCAGTATTATCCACCCTCCTGTTACTTCCGCTCGCTCTCTCTCTCTCTCTCTCAGGTCTATGTTCTCACATTACCCCATTCTCAAATAACTTCATCTGTGCTCTTCCTCCCTTGATGCGAGAAGTGAAATTTATAGTTGTAATGTAATGTAATGTAATGTAATGTAATGTATATAAGGGGTGGGCCATAAAAGCCGGCTCCCGCACTACGACCTTCAATGATCTATTGTGTTTCCCCTTAGATTATCCCTTTATTAATCCTACTCCGTGATTTCAGTCCGCAAGCGAACTATACCGACCGAGCGACCGCCGCTTCTCGGCGAAGTTTAGTGCCAACTTTTGCGGATAGAAGGTGTCGCGTGGTCAGCGCAACGAATCCCCAAGGCCGTTAATTTCGGTTTTCTAGACCAGAGCCGCTATTTCCTTGAAATAGCTCCTCAGTTATCATGACGAGGATGAGTGGACTCCGTTCCAGACCCACTACTTCTCCAAAAATATCTGGTAGCGCCGGGAATCGAACCCGGACCTCTGGATCTGTAGCCAGGAACGCTGACCACAGAAGCGGTCGTCCTTATTAATCCTACACTTTTAATAAAGTATAGGACCCTGCTTATGGAGACGTCATAAAAGTCACTGGGTTCCATAAAAAACTGACCCAAGTGACGAAATCTTAAATAAGCTATGGCCTCACAAGCTCACAGGATGTGTGTGTGGCTGATTCGTTTTCTTGTAGGTACCTTTCATAAGTTGGGTTATCTGTCAGTTCCAACTTGAAAAGCTGTCCTTTTAGGTGGCAGGAAATTTATAGTTACGTATGTATTGGTCTTTACGTGTTTAGAAAGCAGACGGGAAGAGTGACTATTCTTAAACAAACCGTAACAAGCATTCGCAAACTTTAGTATGATCTTAATCTGTCTGTGGATGCAGTTTCTCTTTATTTCTGGTATACCCACTTATTTAAACTTTGCCACATTTTAGGATTGTTTTAGCTTCTAATAGACTGTCATATTAGATACATTCAGCATACACCAGCAGTTAGCATGTCCCATGCAGTTCCAGTAATTCATGATTTGCTTGAACCTTCATGACGACATCCTAAAGGAGGTGTGAAAAGCAAGTCCTTCAAATTCAAATCATGGTCGGTATACTGCACCTAAAAATGTTACCAGTCAATTCAAATATGGTACTCTTTGAGTGTAGCTATCGTCGGAATTTTCCAGTGGCTTTATAACCAAAGTAGTCCCTTGAAGAAAGCCGTCTTCTGGGATGTGGCGCCGTGTACATATTGTGTTAACCGACGTTTCGGAGAAAAGTGTCGCCTCCATCTTCAGGGTAGAAGACAAGAAGAAATCCGCGAGCGAACCAGTGTGAACAGGTGTAGGTGATTTCTTCTTGTCTTCTACCCTGAATATAGAGGCGATACGTTCCTCCGAAACGTCGGTTAACACAATATCTACATGGCGCCACATCCCAGAGGACGGCTTTCTTCATAGTCAGCGCCGTGAAAACCTCAAATCTTACAAAGTAGTCCCTTTACCACTTACTAAAGGCATTGATTTCTCCCATCATTCCTTGTTTGTTTGTTTTTCTCTTATTAATAATAATTGGATACATTCCTATTGCCAACTTGATAAATGTCTAAGTTCTGTAGTCCGACTCTGATTTTTAGTAACATATAGAAGTTTCAAGTAAACAGTATTTTAGTATTGACTGAGAGAGACACCGAAGGAACGGCATCCCGCGTTTATAGAAGAAATCTCCTCGTAAGTTCGATATAATAGCCGGAATTTTCTTGTTTTTTTTTATATAGTCACTGCACAACCCAAAGCCTAGTTGGGAAGTGAGCAAGAGCAAAGATAAGAAACAAAACACACTTAAACAAAGTACAGAACAGACAGTGTTCGTCATTATAACAATCATTCCATCAACACATTTGAGAGTTATTATTTGAAACGATAAAAATAAAATTCGTACATTTACAGTGAATACAATTATTATTTTAATGATTAGATGAACCATGGCTAATATAAAAAATTCACGTTCTAAAGATATCAATATATTATTCGATTCAGTGCGATTCTTATTTGTTAAAGTACATGCTTAACGTCTCAAACGCCAGTTGCAAAGTGGGCGCGAGTAATGGTTATCTGATTGAGCACTAAATATTTTTGTTTTTTATTGGTAGTGGGGTGGGACTAAGTCCCTTGTACTGCCGCCACTTCTGGCCTATTGTACCAGCCCCAGATGATAGGTCAGGATGAGGGATCGAACCCGGGCCGAATGAAGATTGTCAAGGAAAACCGAAATACTCGGAGAAGACCTTTCCCAGCGCCACTTTGTCCACCACAAGTCCCACTTGACCAGACCCGGGATCGAACCCGGGCCGCCGCGGTGGAAAGCCTGCGACTAACCGCTTGAGCTATGGCACGGCCGGAGCATTAAATAACGCACACCTGGCTGTCTGTTCTTTAAAAATTTCCAAGGACCTGTAAACACGCCTTCGCAAAATTGAGGAAGCGGTTTTTTTCTGTGGGCTGCCTCGAGGCTATATAACGAGGATCACACGTAGCTAGAATCAAACACCCGTGTGGAGTCGTGGTCGAATACCTCCACCATGACCCTGCAAGTCGTAGGAGGCGACGAAAATGGAAGTTTCAAATCTGAGACAGTAAAATATGGTCGCTAGTCCCAAGGAACTCGGGCCCGAGAAAGACTGCGCTGGCAAGAACCAGCAGCATATATAAAAGACAGGCCCGTCCTCTCGTCAGAGAGGACGCCTCAGAAGAACAAGACCGTAACCATCAAACAGTAACAAATATCTTGGGAGCTTGACACTAAGACTTACTGACTGACCGTTAGTTGCAACGTGACTTTGACTAGAATTAGAATTGGGTCGAGCTCTGGGGAGGGCAGTCGAAGGTAACTGAGAAGATATGTCAAGAAAGGAATTAGGCTGTGAAAAGAAGACTCCACGTGTGATATGAAATTACAGCGAGACTGTGAAAAATTCGTTGCAAGGATATGGCTATTGAAGACTGGGAATCCTAATGCATGTGCAATGGTGAACTGCAAAATATGTAGAATAGCGATAGTGCTGTATCGCCTGTAGTCCACTTGTGTGAATGTATAAGGTGCAATAAATCCAATCATCAAATACAAAACCTGTCTATAGACACCAAAACACGTGACAACAGTAGTGAGTCTAGAGAGAATTCGCCTCTGGTCGTTTGAATTTTACGGTTCGAAAAGACTAAACCTTATATAGTATTATAAACCCTTGTTTCTCATAACTCTGTGGGATGTGACCTCGTCTAGTCTGGTAGATATTTACCGAAGTTTCGGGGGAACGGCAGTAAACATGTACCGGACAATATTGCGTGACAACCAAAGATATTTATTTTCATCTATATGCCATACTTTATGTGAAGAAAGCGCGAAATTTGTTTCGCTTCTTAGCGATAACTCTGGGTACAAGAAAAGCGAATATAACGTCCAACTGACGTCTGAAGCATTTATATAGCGTAATTTTAATGAAATGCAGCGCTACAGATCATCACCTGATTCGTTCAGTCCTTTTGAATGTGCATTTGACCCAATAGAGCACGAATTAATTTTTTTATCTTTCATTATGTTTGTTAGTTTTACGTGAAGGTATGTCAAGTCTACATGTCAAACCAATCTCTTATTCCTATTTCGAAACATATTTCTCTTGGTAACATGCCGTAATGTGTTTTACATATATAAAATGTCGCCTATTGGCTTGATTATTCCTACCAATAAAATCGTCATAAAACCAGATTGAGCTGTATATTTTTATATCCTTAAATCTAATAGATCAGCTTGAGATTTTGAGTGCGCACGCGCGGGTTTCGGGTAAAAATTTCTATTGGTACGTGGATGTGTCAATAGAGGTCTCTCTGCCGTCTACATTCATAAATTTGATGAGAAATATTTGTTTAAAAGATCACTTTGAAGCCTGTATATTTGTATTTTTCGAAGCTGCTTATTATGATTGGACTGTAGGTAAGCGAAGTGGAGTTCATAGTTACAATATGTAAATTTATATGGCGACGGTAACAAGTCGTAAAAATAATTTCTCATCGAATATATATAAACAAGTGACTGCTATAACACAACGGGGACACAGGCCAAAGAGTCCAGCAGTTCCTATCTTGGCATTCGAACTTACGACAAGTAGTAACATATATCAACACATAGGGACACTAGAATGTTAAGTAAATGAAGCTATCAGAATGATTATCTTAACCTTGGAAATAATATGTGGCGTGTGTTCTGAATTAAAAGGTGCTTTTATAATGCGAAGACCCTTATAAATTGAAAGCTGTCTCAGGATCGCGATGCGTAAACAGTGTCTGGTTTCTCACACTAACATCCCTTCTTTTGTGCAAGAGAATTCGGACTGTTAAGGGCTTTGGTTTTCTGTTCCTCAAGTAGCTGTGAGTGTCGACTTCATAAATCGATCTGAGATGTCAAGTTTGACGCGTAGAAAACATAATACGAGGAAGAGTCAGTAAATAGGTAACATGTGGAAGTAAAACAGCTGGAAGGGACGTAATAGGTTTCCTATATGTATCATTAGGTAGCAGCACGGTCCAGCTTCATGGCAGTCTAGGTAGCAGACGCGCAAGCACATGTTCAGAGGCAGGTTTTAGTAGTTAAAATGGCGACCGTGCTTGAGGATGTACTACCGAAGAGTAGCGTTCTGTTGTGCATTTTTCTGTGGGAAAAGTACTAAATGCAAAGGATATTCATAAAGAAATATTTCCTGTTTACAGTGAGAAATAGTTGTCGCGTAAAGCGGTTTACAACTGGGTCCAGAAATCCTCTGAAAGACGTTCGGAAGTCGCAGATTATGCCCGACAAGGTGCGGATGTGGCTGAGACAACAGACAAAAAGACTTCTATTCTGAGGGTTTCGACACACTGGTAAAGAAATAGGACAAGCGTATCAGTGTTGTTGGATGATATGTCAAAAAATAAATGTTCTTTTTTCAGGCTCGAATATCTCCTGTTTTACGTTTTATATCCATTTTTGACCTATTTACTGACTCTTCCTCGTAGCATTGATGAGTAACAGAAATAGAATCAAAACCTGCTATAACAAACGAAAACAAAATACAAAGCAGTACAAACAGTAGCGACCATCTTGAAGTTATCTCTTTAAACACCATCAATATGTATCATTGTAGTGAACACGTGTAGAGGGATGAGATTGGCAAGGGATATAGAAGGCACAAGGAAAAGCTAATACAAAGTATTATCTGGTTAACACTTTACAACTGAATACTCAACTATTACACTGCCTTCCGAATTCTCTGAAGAAATGAATTAGCCTCTCTAAAGAATCCCTACTGAAATGTCCTGGATCGAAATCTCAACTGACTCTGTTATTCTGGGAACCTCGTCATATAGCCGCGGCACATACCACTTAGGAAACATCTATTACTGTATGGAAGTGTTTCAATTGCCTAGCAAACACTCTAAGCGCGTACTGTTATAGCCGCGTGTTTACAGCCCTGTTGCCTAGCACTGGCCGTGGCACAGACCACATGGAAAACGCCTCTTCTGTTGTCAGAATTGTTCTGTAACCTAGCAACTAGTTGTGACATGGCCCACAGAGAACACAGCTCCTATTGTTGCGTGTTTGCTGGAACGTATATACTGAGTCGCTACCTAGCAATGGTCATATTCTTCACAGTACTTTCACTTCTGTTCATTTTGATTTCCAGCCACGTGCCTGCCCGTTAGACTTGCATATCAGAAACACATCACACACTTAGGAGTATCATGGCAAGGCTTCGTGTGTCAGGATACAAATGTGGCCACTCCAGAGTTGCCCAATGAAAATGAAAAATTGTACATGGTCAATGTTTTTTAATAATGCTATTTTTATTGCCTAGAACATGGTTCCGCCCGCCATTGCAGTCTGCTTGTTCACCGTAGTTTATTGTAATTCCTCATGATTTCGAAAGTCCTTTAAGCAGCACAACAACGTGGAATGTGTATGGCTCTCATTATAATGCATATTGCTTTACTATCCCATTGGTTTTACTGAGTTCAGAACTTTAATTCTATAGAGACATCCGTGGCATGAGCCAAGACTAAACCACAAATTCCTTTATATGTGGTAAGGTGTAAGATAGAATTTGCTATTTCTAATGCAGAATTGCTTCGTCCTGTCAAGAGTCAGAAAAAGACGCGTGTGGATTAAGGTCGTTTATGAATCAGCAGTTCCTCCATATGAGTTTCGCCTCATCTGCAGGGTTTATCGGCAGATGTTTCTCAAGTGTGGCCACCTGCCATTTCCGTGTAAGGCACGGAAAGCCAGAAGCTATCAGGGTCAAGGTTATAAGTAGTTTATGCGACATGAAGCTTTGACGACGACTGAATACAATGAAATCTTCTTGGATTATGACGTCATATAGACTTTTAGGTTATTCAGTTCATAAATAGTGATCAAATATTGTAATATGTAGATCAATTGCTAGGAAACGCCCGCAGCACACTCGCGGCTAAGAATACAGGAGCAGTGTTTTCTGTATTACACGCACCGACCGTTGTTATGGAGCGCGCGATGACGTCACACAATATAATATGTGATCCAGGCAGGTGTTTTCTGTATGTCCGCAACGAGGATGTGTTTGATACTGTGGTCCGTCCCAAGTGGTTATAAAAGACACGGAAGGTCGTTTCAGTCAGTCTAGCTCGAAGCGCCAGCCTGTCAGGATATGAAATTGGAAGCAAACGGTTCGAATTGAGGAATCGTGACAGAGGAATTAGTGAGACTATTCAGACTTGAAAGTCAGCCTGTGAAAGGAAGAGTTAGCCTGTGATTTGAAGACTTGATGTGTGCTGCAGTACACTGACATCTGGAGCGTGACTGTTATAGTTCTTGTTTTAAAATCCGTTGCCAGGAAACGGATAGTGAAAATATTGTAAAAGAATAGCCATTATTGAGAGCTGTTACAAAGGCTAGTGACAGAAGACTGAGAAGATCTAGTGTGGAGTGATTTGTAGTGTGAAAATCATCAACAGTGTTGTACTTATTTGTAATTATGACCTGTAAGTGGTAGGTTAGCCGGTCACGGTAGCCGAGCGGTCTAAGGCATGCACTGTCTTCGCTCGCTCGGAAGCCGGGATCGTGGGTTCGAATCCCACTCAGGGCATGAATGTTTGTGTACATTTTTCTGTGTTTGTCTACAGGTAGAGAGGCCTTGCGACGAGCTGATCACTCGCCCAAGGAGTCCTACCGTCTGTGTAAGATCTAGTAAACCGAAGTGAAACGGAGAGTTTCATGGAGGTAGGCCTAGGCCCAAATTGGGGCTGTAGCGCCACAGAAAAGAAAAAAAAAGTGGTAGGTTAATCAAATTACTAATCCGAACCCTTTCTGTAGTCACTAATACACGTGACAATATATAAGCAAGCAAACAGGAGATGAAACTTGATTCTTAAGCGAAAATTCCTCCTTGTGAAACACAGACCCGGCCTTGCAACGGCTCTGATACTGCAGCTTGGTCCGGCAGTCGTGCCGCTTCGCTTGCTCCGTGAAAGCCGTTTGAGAGGAGTGAACCCAAACACCAGCCAATTACGCCCCTTTGAAGGAGCAAGAATTTTAACCTCCGGTTCCTGTCGGCATCTTGTCTTTAAATCCATTTATCCGTACGTAACCTGCATTCATTCTTCTCGTTTGTTATTTCTGTAGACAAAGACATGCTCATCTTCGGTCTGTTTTCTGTTCTTTTTAACTGACCAGTGAACCCCGCCCATCTGTCTGACCCGGCTTTGTGTGAAGTTTCTCAGCGAAGAGAAAGTTGCCGGAGCGCGCGGATAAATATACGTATCTTTCGTTGTGGAGTTCAGTGAGAACACAAACATAAAAAGTAACGTCACAGTTTATGGAAGTTACAAATCATGAAGCTAAACCCTAACTCATTGGAGGAGAGGATCAGCTAGAACCCCCTGACGGTTCGTTACCATATTCACAAGAGCCCATCTCTGGCCCCTATCCTTAGCCAGATTAATCTAACCCAGAAACCCAACCTTTTCCCTTTAATCAGTTTCAGTAATGGCCTCACACATACGCGTAGCTATTTCAAGAGGTCCTTTTTTCCCTTAGGATTTCTCGCTTTGATCATGCCACATGCTCTTGCCACCTCGTCCTGCTGGTAAGATCTTTCTGGCATTACTTTGTGAGGAATGCAAATTATGAAAGTCCTCCATAGTCCTCATTTGACGTCTGTTGTTAGGTACTCCATTTCGGTTCAGGTATTCTCCCCAACCACACATATTCCTGCTGTTCTTAAACACGTTCGGCCAACGTTCTGAGTGCCTTGAAGCAAAGAGAGCTGATTCATTGTCTAGGAAAACATTTACCCTGGGATTATGGTCGTAGACCATCGAAATGAATTATTTTAATCATTTTGAAAAATGAAGGTTACAGAAGAGGAAAACAGTAAGTACTCCCATGATATGTATACAGTGGCCGTCTTGTAGTGCACCCAGTTTCATCTGTTACTTCACGACATGTTTCGGCAGCATAGTGCCATAGTGCCCATACAGTTTCTTGTACCTAATATTTGGTGTTTTATAAATAATTTATATTTTTGTTTTCATAGGAAGATTAATTTAACTTTCCCTAATGAATTAATTATTTGAACTTCATTGATTTCATTCATTCATCAGTAATCTGTCAGATGACAGGTCCACAGTCTCTTCCAAAACAGTTCCTCCACTTAATGCGATCTAGAGCTTTCTCCTTCAAATAAAAATATCCTCTTCTGTCCCCAAGATCATCCAGCATCTTCTTACGTCTTCTTCCTCGTCTTCTGGTCACTTCTATCCGCCGCTCTCTCGCATACATGCTATCTCTGTTTTTGGAAAGAGGCTATCCAGGAAAAGTGATAATGTGGTAGTTTTTCCATTTGCTTTCCACATCGCAGTACGACAGCCGTTCAAAACACTCTGGTCACGCCTGTTGCTATATGAACTTGAACCATCTCGAGCATCATTTCCTCTGTGCTTCAAGTCGCTGCTGATGACGCTGCTTCCGGCATCAGTTTTTGGTTTTTGGTGTCTCTCTTCGTCTGATGCCTACCCTTTGACCTGTCCAGCAAGGGAGGCCCTGCCAGTAGCTACGCTACCGCTGGTATAGCTCTCAGGGTCCTTGGCATACTCAATCGCCCTCACCACGATAAGGTGGAGATTATATGATTATATTAACTTATGGATCTCCGGGGGGGAGTGTTTCTAGAGGAAATGTCATGCAGGCGNTTATGGATACAAATTGTAATGGTCTTTGAGCACTCTTATCGACAGAAAGGTTTGTTAGCTCGATGTTAAATTCGGGATAGTTTTTCATGCAGAGGCATGGAAGAAATACACTTGGCCCCTTTAACTATTGAATTTATTTATATTGTAGCATTCTGCTGCACATCACTTGGTATCTAATGTTCCTGGTTCAACCCTCTCACGTGTAACAAGTCTTTCTATGAAACTTGTTAAAGGTTATTCACTTTAAAAGTTTTGCGCATTACATAAATTTAAAATGTTTAAAACTTTTCCACTACACGTTTTGATCAGTATGGTTGAGGAAACTCCTGAGCTTCTGTTATTGTGTCTTCGGTTATTAATATATGGCCCCCTCTAAGCGCTTATGTATGCCAAGTGACGGGTTGTTCTTCCTGTTGTGTTATGGTATGTCTTCTTTGCGAATAACTTTCAGTAAACTTTATACGAAGACGTGTTGCACATTAAACGGTGGAACCATCAACCTTTGATATTAAATCTCACGTGATCACAGTTACACATGAGCCAAACGAAGAAAAAGAAAGTACATTTGCATCCTTGTCTGAACAAAGAGAAAATATACATTTTTATACCTTCCTTGTAAAAATTTGTAAGCAAAAGTGAAAGCTGAGTTGCAGAACTGGGAGCGAACTACCGTAGCAGTGCCCGAATGGTTAACATTACTTAAGCATTCACACTGGAGGCAGAAGTTCAGCAGTTTCTGTAGATGGATTTTATTGTGACATGACTCCCGAAAGCTTGAATAGCGAATCATTGCTAGGCAACGACTCAGTAAACATATTCCCAACAATAGAGAGGCTGTGTTTCCTGCGTGGTCCCGTGCAAAGTGGTTATAGAGAAGAGTTCAGTTGAGAAGAACTGAGTAGAGTTTCAAGATGCCAACCTGCCAGGATATGAGCTTGGGGGTCGAGGAATTGAACTGAGTCGAGTCTTCGGAGGTGGCAACTGCAGAATAATGGCAAGAAAGGAATTAGGCGGTGACAGGAAAACTTCACGTGTGATTTGAAGTTAAGTGAGAATGTTATAAATCCCCTGCCTGGTTACGACTAGTGAAAGCTGAGAACCAGAGAGAGAGAGAGAGAGATTTTGTGTGTAAAGGTGAACTGTAACGTTTGCAGACCAGCGTGAGCGCTGTAATTGCCTGCAGTACCGAGTTGTGTGAATGAGGTGTCAGTAAATCCAATCATCCAATCCAGAACCCGTCTTATAAGTCACGCGCAAACCCCTAAATCGTGGCAGTATAAACAAATGCATGTTGACTTCGCATTGTGTGAATAACATAAACAGAAATAATACTCGGGTTACTTTTTTTTTGTCATCTCTCACAGTTCGTGTTAATAGGCATTTTCCTGCGCGCGGTGTTTGTTTTTTACATCACTACATCCCTTATTGTTCTGTTTTAATTCGGGGTTTAAGCCACGAATGTTTATGTGCAGGCATAATTTTCAAATGCTTTTAAAACCTCGTAACAATCTACAGACTGGAAATGTTGAAGTTTTCAGGTGTATATGCCTGCCAGTCATGTAACGCACGTGATTGTCATGTGCAAATACAGTCACTTAATTTACTGGACACGGCAAGATGGCCCGTACAAAACTAGACAAATATATTAAACTCCGCAGGAATAAAAAAAAATCTAGATTCTCTTCTCTCTTGTCCGAGGCAGTGAAATCAGTCAGACCGCCCATTAACTGCACACATTATGTCACTTCTGGTGTCGCTCGGAATCGATCTTGTGGGTCCCTGTATAGTTAAACCAACCTCAAGGTGTCAATATGTGCTAACTCCTGTTGCGGACTCATTCCATGTAGTTTTATGGGAGAATTAATGTCATTGAAACAGATTCAAGAAATTATTTCCGTGATTTCATGTCCTTCATTGGTTTCAATATGCTTTTTTCACATAACAGTTATGAACACATGTCATTTTGTTCTCTACAGTTTGTCTCCAACGTGGAGTATATACACATATATCAGTGCATAAGATTCTCAAACTTTTGTGATGCCACGACTCCTACAATAATATGCAGATATAAACGAACTCTACAATTGAAATTATTAATGTAATTAGGACTGATGGGACAGATATCAGCAGATTTGCCTTTTTGATGTCTAAACGGGCCAATTATTAAGTAGAGCCAATTTTAAATAATTCTTGAGATCATCGCGGCACTTCCATACAGTTGATGTTTAGGGGGAGCGCGGCCCACCATTTTAAAAAAATTTTACAACATTTTTATATAATTTTTCAAATCAAAGTCACATTGCAACCGACGGTCAGTCAGTCAGTAATTCTTGGTGTCTCGCCAAATCTGGGGCGCATGACGAGATATTTACTGCTTTTTGACAGTTACGGTCTTGTTTTCGTGGGGCGCCCTCTCTGACGAGAGGATGGGTCTGTATTTTGTATATGCTGGTGGTCCTTACCGGCACAGTCCCTTGGGATTCGTGACCAAATTTTACTGTCTCAGATTTGAGACTTCCCTTTTCGTCGCTTCCTACGACTCGCAGGGTCACGGTGGAGGTATTCGACCCCGCCTCCACACGAGTGATATAGTTTTTATTTATACTAATTTGTTAAATATATTGTCACGTGTCCGGAGTTCCGTGATCAATAATAACGGCTTCTGGATTGGATGATTGGATTTATTGACACTTGTACATTCACACAACTCGGGACTACGGGCAATTATCGCGCTATCTCTATTCTACACGTTACAGTCCACAGCTGCACACGCACTAGGATTCTCATTCTTGACTAGTCGTATCCTGGCAACGGATTTATCACAGTTTCACTGTCACTTGAACTCACACACTACGTCTTCTTGGCACCGTCTAATTCCTTTCTCACCAATTCCTGCAGCTGCCAATTCCGAAGACTCGACCAAGTTCTCTTCCATCTACTGTTCTGTACTCCTACAGCTTCTGAACTCCAAATTCTCTAATCTGCACTCTCTAACTGAGTCTGAGTCTCATTTCACGACCGACGGTCAGTCGGCCAGTCTGTCTTGGCATAAAGCACCCATCTGGGGCTTGCGACCAGATCTTGATTACTCTTTGACAGTTACGGTCTTGTTTCTTTGTGGGCGCCCTCTCTGGCGAGAGGACGGGTCTGCCTTTTGTATATGCTGCTGGTCTTTGCCAGCGCAGTCTTTCTCGTGTCCGAGATCCTTGGTACTCGAGACCATATATTACTGTCTCAAATTTGAGACTTCCCTTTTCGTCGCCTCCTACGACTCACAAGGTCACGGTGGATGTATTCGAACCCGCCTCCAGCTCCGTAGCTACAAACAGACTGTCGTTATATAGCGTTTTGTCGAACCACGTTGAAAACACCATCTGTTTTTGTCGATTATTATTATGTTACTTAGCAACACGTTATAACGTGGTCCACAGAGAACACGGCTCCTATTGTGTGTTCGCTGGAAGTCGTTGCCTAGCAATGGGTCGATACGTCACAATACGCTTGCGGCAAAGAAATGAAAATTACAGGCTTAGATCTCATTGAATGTATAATATAAGAACATTCAGATGCGTCTCGAGAAGAAATTCTCGAAACATTGATGTGACAATAAAGCTATAGATTTATATCGGAGAGGTGCTTGGTTCGAACCCACACTCGGACACCAGTTAACCTGACACAAGGTGATGGTTTTCTCCAATCCTTCCGGGTAAATTCCGGGAACATTATTTTGTTTAGGCCACGACAGCTTCCTCTCAGATCCTTTCCCATTCATTGGTCATATTTCCATTCGACGCTTTTTTTTTACTATACACTAAAAGCGTCGCGAAATAAACCACAGAAAATAAACGCAATTCAAAATCATCAGTTAGTCTCAAGTCTGTCGAAAAGTAATGGCAACCGAACTGGGCAATGCTGTATTCTTTTAGGCCGGAAAGATGTGCCCTAAATGGTCTTATCATTTTGAATTCGATTTGGATGGTTTAAAGGAGCGAACGGCAATACCATGTTGAAAACACCGGTTCTCGTCCAATCACGGAAGTGATCGAGCGTGGCTAGTACTTGGACAGGGGACCGATTTAGTACACCACTTGCCGTTGGCATTCCTGTTGCAGATCGCGGTTGCCGCGCGGTCTTCTCCCGCTCGAACATTGGGATCGTGATTTCGAATAGCACTCGGTGCATGGAGTCTGCCTGCGTTTATTCTGCGTTTGTGTTGTTCTGTGTGATGGTAGCGGTCTTGTGACGGGCTGATCCTCCGTCCAAGGAATCCTGCCGACTGTGTACAAGATCCAGAAAATGGAAAAGCAGCCATGGCCATAAGGGCTGTAGAGCCATAGATAGATAGATAATAGAGTAAATTAGATTAGATTAGGTTTAAGTGATTAGATTAGATATATGAGAATAGATTAGGTGCCGGTCACGGTAGCCGAGCGGTCTAAGGCATGTACTGTCTTCGCTCGCTTGGAAACCGGGATCATGGGTTCGAATTCCACTCAGGGCATGAATGTTTAGTGTGTGTGTGTGTGTGTGCGTTTTTCTGTGTTTGTATACAGGTAGGAGCCTTGCGACGAGCTGATCACCCGGCCAAGGAGTCCTACCGAATGTGTAAGATCTAGAAAAACCGAAGTGAACGGAGAAGTTCATGGAGGTAGGCCTAGGCCCACTGGGGCTGTAGTGCCAAGGGGAAAAAAATAGATTAGATAGATTTGATGGATGGATACTTAAAGGACCCCTTTACTTATGAGTGTAAATGAGGTTTTTTGTATATCCTACAGGGCCCGTAATTTGTCAGATATTGATGACAGTCCATGTAGGCCTACATACAGCCTTACTCCGTAACGCGTCACTCCTGAACGGTGATCTCATGGTTTTGAAATTAACGGCAAACGGTTCAGTAAATTGTATTGTGTCGTCTTCAGGAGATCTGAACTGGCTCTAGTCGTGGTCTCTTCACTCCAGTTCGGAAAATATTTGATCAGAGGTTGTAGACCTGTTTGTTCATTGGCTGCTACTTTAGCTGTTACAAGATGTTTTCTTTCAAAGGATGGGATGTTAATCTTGATGAATGCAGTTTAACGTTACGTGTGTACTCGTTCGTGTTTTCGTGCTGTATGCAGTTTAGGGATCGCTTTTGAATTTGAGTCATTTAAACGTAAACTAGAGAGTCAAGATTGATTTCCTGGTGCCGGCAGGTTCTTGTGACGCAGAAATTAAATATCCTAAGGGAACACGTATTCATGTACATCTCTTTCACCAGATTCCAAGAAGTCTAGCACCGGATGAAAGAAACTCCTACTCGTCTTACGATAATCCGTTAGTGAAAGCCATTAGCGGCGTGTATTTGAAATTCACAGAACTCGTTTCCAAATAACACAAAGGCGAATAAAACCAAACATTTTTATGATTCAAATTAATAAAACAATCAAAACCTGATTCAGGAGGAAATTAAGAGGAGATTGAACTTGCTTGCTACCATTCAGTCCCAAATTATACAAAATTATAGTTTTGCCTGTGGTTCTGTATGGGTGTGAAACTTGGTCTCGGATATGAAGGGAGGAACACAGGCTGAGGGTGTTTGAGAACAGGGTGTTGAGGAGAATATTTGGACAGAAGAGAGATGAAGTGACAGGAGGATGGAGAAAACTACATAATGAGGAGCTTCATAACTTATAGGTTGATCAAGTCAAGGAGGATGAGGTGGGCAGGGCATGTAGCACGAATGGGGGAGACGAGGAATGCATATAGTATACTGGTGGGAAAGCCAGAAGGAAAGAGGCCACTAGGAAGACCAAGGCGTAGGTGGGTGGACAATATTAAAATGGATCTTAGAGAGATAGGATGGGATTGGATGGATTGGATTGATCTGACTCAAGATAGGGACCAGTGAAGTGTTATTGTGAACACGGTAATGGACCTTCGGGTTCCATAAAATGCTGGGAAAATTTTTAGTAATTGCAGAATTGGTGGGTTCTTAAGAAGGGCTCAGCTCCACGAGTAAGTAAGTAAGTAAGTAAGTAAACAAACCAATCACTGCAACATGACAGTGTTATGTCTAGGCGACACAGTATGATGTCCAGGACATGAGGTGCTAGCAGTGCCGGTTATGAAGCCTGACGACTTGGATGCAATTCATGCCATAGCTCAGACGGTTGGCCTACAGTTCCCCATAGCAGCGACCCGTGTTCGATCGCAGGTCAGGTTATATTGGTTTTGTGGTGGAAAAAGTGGCATTGGGGCAGGTTTTCTCTGAGCGCTTGTTTCCCCTGCCAATTCCCATTCCATTAAATGCTCCGTACTCAAACTATCATTCCGGCCTGGTATAATACTCCCATTAGTGGCTGACATGCCAAGTGGACTCAGTCTCACCACACCCCACGATATTAAAGGAAAATAAAAATGAGCGGGATAAACCGCCTGCAGTCCGTTGGAAGTCAACCGACCTTGCGGATGTGTTGCCTCCATCTTCACGGTTAAAGAATAATCTAGACCGGCATGAAGCAGGTAGCAAGCATAACTGCTGGCCGCGCCATCGGCCCGGGTTCGATACCATGTCTGGTCAAGTGGGATTTGTGGTGGACAAAGTGGCGCTGGGGCGGAAACTTCCGTTTCCCATGTCAATATTCATTCCGCCAAATTCTCCATCATCATAATCACCCGGGGCAGGCTACAATAGGCCAATCAGTGGCCGCCGTGCCGAGTGTACCCAGTTGGACTCCACCCCCCCACTAAACTAATTTAAAAAAAAATAAAAACATAACTGCTTGTTGCCTTCTATAGGATGATTAGTGAATAGTGAAGTGGAAAGAATTTGGAAGGAAGCGATCTTGTCCTGATCAAGTATTTGCCCGGAGAGTAATAATAAAACCATATGAAACTTCAGTCAGGATAGGCGCTGTTCTGGCCAAAATTCCAATCGAACATCTCCCTAATAGAAGTCTACTGTGTTACGGCTGCACACTTCCGTACACTATTTTGGTTACCCCTTGAATTTACTTCTCGTCAACTGTCATTACCATGAAGATCTACCCGCTGTAATTATGGACATTTTCTGCAATTCATCACTTAAACTGAGATAATATTTCTTTTCGCTTCGAAATGATTATGTAAACAGTCTAACGTGTGTTCAGATTATACACTTAGGGTTACCTTCTGTAGTAATTAAATATCAGATGTAGCCAGTAGATTGTAATTGCTGTAAAACTGCAGTCTTCCCTCCCTGATTAATTTGGTGTTCAAATAAATTGTATGCTGCTTGGTGGTCGCTCTTCATCTCCCTTCCTTTTTTCTTTTTGAAACGAAAGAAATTAGATTGGTGTAGGCTGCGGCTGGTCTCATTAATATTTCAGAGTTCCTAGGTTCAAGTCTGGGTAGAGGAAACAGATGTTCTGGGGATACTGGGCTCGATTCTGGGCAGAGGACGAGCTCTTTTGAATCAGATTTTTCGTTATGTTCTGCCCCTCATCCTCAGGGCAAGATGTCTCGCTCATCGCTACACAACCTGCAAGCATTTATTCCTTTGTCAGTTCTGTTGGATATTTTATTATAATCGGCCACGATAAACGTAGCTATTTAAGGGCATCAATTCTTTATCGCAATAACAAAACATGTCAATAAATAGATTCTAAAGGGTACTGACGTTGAAGTATAACACTCAGAATTGCTGGGTTTCTGGACTTTGTCCATCGTCTAAAAAACTAGACCACACAACGTTTCGGTAGCCTGACCTGTTTCCATGAAGTTGTCTGCCCCCCCCTCCCCACACCTGAGGACGGGAAAATATCCAGTTTCCAAAACGTTGTGTTCTCTAATTTATAGAACACTGAACGGTGGGCAAAGTCCAGAAACCCAGTAATTCTGAGGGGTTTTTATAAATGTTTAATATATTGATCATTTTTTCGTTGTTTAAAAATTGTTCAGTACTTCTTATATTATAGCTGATATATATTATATACTCGTATACGATGATAGAAGGTTGGAGGAAATTGCCTGGTGAGGAGTTTCATAATTTGGACTCTCGGCTAAAAGTAATTAGAGTGATTAAGTCAAGGAGGATGAGATGGGCAGTTCAGGTAACACGCATGGGCAGAGTGGGAATGTTGATAATTTTTTGGGGGGAAAGCCGGAAGGAAAGAAGTCGCTCGGACGACCTAGATGTACCTTGGAGGATAATATTAATATATATATATATATATATAGTAGAGATAACATGGTGTATATGGACTGGGTTGATCTGGCTCAGGATAGGGATCAGTGGATGGCTCTCGTGAACACGGTAATAAACCTTCAGATTCTATAAA
Source organism: Cryptotermes secundus (assembly GCF_002891405.2). Lineage (NCBI taxonomy): Eukaryota > Metazoa > Arthropoda > Insecta > Blattodea > Kalotermitidae > Cryptotermes > Cryptotermes secundus. The sequence continues at coordinate 921,092 of NW_019745078.1, forward strand.
ACATCAGTAAATAGTTGAATAGCAGCACAACTGGCGGCTTGTCAAGAAATGCTCAGTTCCATGGAGTTTCCTGCGACATTAACTTTTCAAATGGCCGGCGTTATAGGTAAGGACGCACTAAATTCGGGCAGCACAGTGGAAGAATATCAGAAAATATCACTGGTAATATCTCTGTGGGTCTGTTGCATCAGAAGAGAAGTGAATATGGATAAATTAACAACTCATATCCTAACGGAGTAAAATGGATAATAGCTTGCTACAGAAGCAGCCGGATGAAGAGGAAGAAGATTTCAACTGAAGAAGATGTTTCGATGCACTTGAAATAGGTAAATGCAATCAGTGTTACCCAATTTGTAAGGGAATACTGCAGTGGTATGATAACGTGGCTACACTGTTTCGCTGCTGCTGCGTGTGGTGGCAGCGCCACAGTTTGGTGATTTGCAGTGCCTTTTTTTTTAGAGCTGAAAATGTCTATCACTGTTGAGATGCATATGTGAATGCATCGCCTTTACATAAAAGAAAAGTATTGTCACGTGTACGAGTGACTATAGACGGAATTACTGAACATTTACAGAACTTAACTACAAGTAACTAGAGCTCTGTCGCTAACTAGCACATTCTACAATTCACTACAACACACGCTGTAACTTTTCAGACTACTCTGTCTTCACCAGTCTTTTTCTGGTAACGACTTCAAACGCCGTAGCTTCCTCAGCTTCAGTATTCACACCCTTACTGCCCGGCAACTGTCTCCCAACTAATTAAACTTATGGACGTGTCCTGCTTATAACATCTCGGAACGGACCGCATAGAAAACACCGCTTCAAGCATTTTTATTGTTACGTCACACAATTAACATCTAACCTAAATATTGTTACTGGCATTTCATTAGTAGATGTAATGGTTACACTGTAATGGCTCGATTCTGAGAACTTCGGCTGTAAATCTTCGCATACTGCTGTCGGTTTCTTCACAGTTCTTGCTAAAAATATATTGATAGTAGCCTATATACGCTGATTTGTGTTCCAGACATAGTCCATCAGACGTGTTTACGTAACATAATATTCGCGTAGCAGACATCTTAGTTTGCCAGTTTAGATCATCAGTAGCAGCAGCAACAACACGGTTAAGCTCTCCTAAAGGGCTGTTCCATTTTTAAGGTTTGAAGTTATAACTGTTTAGTTCAAAAGTGTTCTCTCCTGCTCTTACGAGGTAGTCCTTCGTCTCTTATTATAGATTATTACGTATTGTCACGTGTATTAGTGACTATGGACGGGGTTTGGATTGGTGAATAGATTTATTGGCCACTTAGAGGACGTAACTACAAATAATTTTTACACTATTGCTGACTTCCACACTACAAATCACTTCACACTAAGTCTTCTCAGTCTATTTCCTCTAGTCATTACTTGTAACAGCTCTCCGCAATCGCAACTCCTCTACAGTGTCTTCACTAGACGTTTCCTGGTAAAGAATCTGAACAACGGAGATTCTTCTGCTCCTGGCGCCCACTTCACACCTGAACCCTCAACTCCTTGTAGTCAGAGTCAAAGTCAAAGTCACATTGCGTCTGACGGTCAGTCAGTCAGTAAGTCTTGGTGTCGAGCCCCACCTGGAACTCATGACCAGATATTTATTACTGTTTGACATTTACGGTCTTGTTTCTGTGGGGCGCCCTCTCTGACGAGAGGACGGGTCTGTCTTTTGTATATGCTGCAGGTCCTTGCCAGAGCAGTCTTTCTCGGTTCCGAGTCCCTTGGTACTCGCGACCATATTTTACTGTCTCAGATTTGAGACTTCCCTTTTCGTCGCCTCCTACGACTCTCAAGGTCACGGTGGAGGTATTCGACCCCACCTCCACACGGGTTCAACTCCTTGTAGGGTTGTTAAGGTTTGTTTTCCGAGTCGTTTCTTAGCAATGGGTGTGCACGTCACAGCATTTATTGCTACTTCTACAGAGAATGAAAGAAAATATTACATTCGAGTTGTCCGTTCCAAGTGCAACAGTCAGATATTTAGGTTCAGAACACAGAGACAGAATATGCAAACCTTCGCGCTGTGCGGACATGAGAAGCCTCGGCATTATATCTGAACTTAGCACTTTCGGAAATTCATTTCTTAATTACGACGGCAGCCTCTGCTTATTTGAAAGACAAACTGTAAATTCGGTTGTTAAGGCTGGTTGGAGTGTTAATTTATTCGCACGTTGTTAAACCTAATCATGGAGCATCGTAGTTTCGCTAATTAACGGCCAAGTTCCACACTGTTTGTAAGGAGATCCATGACACAGGCTGTAACGCAAACACCTTGGAAACGAAACTCTTTCTTGGGGAAGGGAGGTTCTTATGTTGTAGAAACAGAAGCACACTAAAATCTCTCGGTCCCTTTGTTGGGTGTTCATGTTCTTCCTACTTCAGAGCATTAATTATTATTATTATTGATGTTCTTTTATGGCACTAGAGACCAATGTGGTCCAAGGGCTCCCGCTCTCCGGGTTTCGGAACCTTGTTTATAGATACTTGGCGGAACTCCTGGGATGGGAGATCGGCCCATCACAAGACCTCTGTCTGCTGAGGTCAAGAGAGAAAGTTAGACATTATTCTCATATTGATGCCCGGAGTAGGATTAGAACCCACGATCTCAGTGTTTAAGCGCTGGAAGACACCCCACGCAATAGTCAATACGACCACTGTGGTGAGTATTGTCTTTAGCCCTCTTCCTTATTTAAAGGAAAACAGGAGAGGGGTTATGAGATCCCCATAGTGTCTTAAAATTTTACTGCTGCTGCTGCTGCTACCACTGCCACTGCCACTACTACTACTACTACTACTACTGTCATTACTTCTACCGCCACTACTGGCAGTTACTACCACTATCACCACAAACACTACTATTGCTAGCACTTGCTACTACCTCCACCACCATTACTACTACCACCACAACTACTACTGTTAATGGTACTGTTGCTACTTTTTGCTACCGGTACTACTACCACCACAACTGCTACTGTTAATGGTACTCTTGCTACTACTAACACCACAACCACTATTACTACTACCACCACAACAACTACTACAACTACTACTCTGCTACTACTATTGCCTGACTGATTTTTCCTCAGTAGTGTTTTAGGAACAAAATTGTGCTTCCATTATGGACATTGTTGGTATCCGTTTGGCCACGAGACAAACTGTAGAATATCCCACCTTCACTGCACTGAGACTTGTCCCTCAGCCATGTGTGCCATTACTGCCAACGGAATACGTAAATTCTGGACATCCGTTTAGTGAAATCTCTGCGTCTAATGAAGACACTTCTCTGTTTTGGAACGTGTTTAGTATGTTAACTTCTACTGCTTTAATTCGTTATTGAGTGTGTTGTTTGCTGTATACATTTATTAGTGTCTGCCAGTTACAGGCATTGGGATGTGGGCAAGCTCTCCAATAAAGTAGCTGAATTGGATGGCTTTAAATTTACACGTTCCTAATTAGGCTTCGTACTTGAGTCCGAAAGGAGTAATCTGACAGAGCGAATTGTCGGACACATAGCGAATAAGTACTTATCTGTAAACCCCACCTGAGACCGGCTTATCCTGAGTTTCGTGTTTTTCCTCAATATCTCCAGGCGAATGCCTGGAGCCCGTAGCCCTCCCATCCTTTGTCGTTCTATTAGTCGGATAGTTGCGCATGCGCATGGTTCCAGATGTCATTAGCTTCAGGGTGTTAAAAAGAAGAGTAAAGCTATCCCTGTAACAGGTTATCGAGGCCCATAAGGTTGTGAGACGTCGAGGCCGACACATTTTCTAGATAATCGGCTCACAGATGGCGGTGAGGTTGTCAACCTTACGCGCCGGCCGCCCTTTAACCCCAGGAAGATTTCTGGTATTCATTTGTTAGGGACTGAGTCGACTCCAGGTCCATAGTGCTGCTGGAAAAATTAGGTCAGTTGAAAAAATCCAATAGCCTAATCGGGACTAGAACCCGCGACCTTCTGGCTCAAGAAACTACATTTCCGCGTGCCTCAGTTTCAGCGTGTTAAGTAACTTAATTGATGTTAACGAGTTTCTGAGTTACGATTTTGTGTTTAACTGACGTTGCTACTAACTCCTTTAAGTTGAGATTAATGCGGCCGATTTCAGTGTTGAGCTTCCCTCACTGAATCCTGAATTCTCCGTATGATGTATATACACGTGTATCTGCACACTCGCTTTCTCTATAGGCACTTGCGTTTGGAACGTAAAGGCCTATGCGGAAGGCGCTGGACTTGTTTGATGATGCTCAGATCTTAACTAATTCAAGATGCAGAGTCTGCGATAAGTTGAGCTGGTCCAGAGAAAATGTCCCTATCGAGATTCGAACCTCAGCCGTCCATCACATAGTTCATCGCTATACCGACTGAGTTATCCAGGAATGTATTATGAACATGACTTGAACTTTTCCACACTTCAAAACAACTTTGCCAGCGACTTCACGTTTGGCTAGTAATGCTATAATCAGATATCAGACGGTCGTACAGAAACTTGTCACCCTTCTCCTGAGCAACGTGCTAAATAAATTACAAAAATGCCCCTAGCAAAAAAATGAAATTTGCCGTATGCAACAGACCAGTGTGACTGTTATCCAGTCATCCGTGACACGATGTAAGCAAATCCCTTTCTCCCGGAACAAAGAACATAAGTGGCATAAGTAGATTCTAAAGGGTTCTGACGATGGTGGATAACACACAGAATTACTGGTGTTTTGGACTTTTACCATCGTCCGGAATTCTAGGAAATAGAGAAAAAATCCGGTAATTCTATAAGCGATATAAGTTTCAAATATTTTTTGCGTCAGTAAGGTATTTTGAGAAGTTAACGGAGACCTTGCTGCTGGGTAGGGTCGTTTGATGGAGCAAGTTTACGAGATAACTTCATGAGAAATCGGTATATTCGTAATACTTGTTGTAAGCGGCCTCCGTAGTCTAGGGGTAACGTTCCCACCTCGTGACTCAAGGTACGCGGGTTCAAATCCGGCGGAGGTCGTGGAATTTTTAAGGGTGGAAAAATTCTGAGAACAAGGGAGGGACTTTAAGCCGTGGGTCCCGTGTCGTAGCTTTACGGCACTTAAAAGAACCTCATGTCTCAAGGGGACCTCTGAGCCAAATTCAGGAAATTTCCCGCCCAACAGTAGTCTCTAACGCCTCTGGTAGATGGGGGAAGCATCAAGATACCGCTGAGCCAGTAGGGGCCGAACTCGCTGGCTGAGTCGGGACTGATGTACGCACCAGTATCGGTAGGGTATAGAGACTGGTAGAATATCACAGAGGGACGCACAATGGACCGATGCAGGTCTCAGTGCATGGGGAAAACCACCCTCTCCAATAACAACAACAACAACAACAACACCAACAACGCAATACTTGTTGTAACCAAGAAATCCTCTGAAAGTAACCCGGAACTTTATATATATATCATTTCAGTGCGTACCCTCATCCAGTTCAGTAGAGTTAACCTTCAGAGCCTCTGTATCTAATAACCAACTCCATGATGCGAAGACCTTGAGAAGCCAACAGTCGCTCATCTACTAAAAAATTTCTCGTCTTCTAGAACCCGAAGGCTCATTGACATGTTAACAAGAGCCCGCCACTGGCTATAGGCTGGACGGCCGAGGGTTTGGAGTAAGGAAAAGATTTTCTTCCCTCTACAAGATCGGCTTTGGGGCCCACCCAGCCTCCTATCCAGTGGGTACCTGGGGCTCTTTCCTCGGCCGGAAAGGGGCCGGGGTGTGAAACTGACTACTTACCTCCAACCATTGCCGAGGTCAGGAATACGTGAATCTGTACAACCACGCCCCCTTACGTGCTTAAGCACAGACACTTGCACTTGCTGTTATCCTCCCAGCTCGGAATGAGGTGCAGTGAACACGTCAGTAATATTTGGGTTCAGGCACTGATAGGATGGGCAGTACTGATGATACAGTGCAGTTGCCTTCCCGTCTGGCTGCATTACCCCCACTGAATGAAGTGACGCTTGCAAGGGGAACGAGGTCCAGTCATCCGGCCAACAGCCCGTCACTTACTGCCCGAACTATCCAAGCATAACTGGTTCTCATAGTGCCATAACATTTTAGCGTAATTTCCTTATTCTGAAAAAATAAAATGTAACTTATGAGATAATTTTTCTGTCTGTCTGTGATCCATCCATATATGTCCATCCGTCTATCTCCCTATAATATTTGTTAGGAGGCTTATGAGATCAGCCTGCTATCTGTGTTCCCTTTAATTTTTTCGTTTCCTGTATGGTCTGTTTAGTATCAAAGGAAAGTTTGCGATTAGTTATTCTTAGAAGAAATGTAGCAAGTCAGTATAGTAACTTAGCGTACAGGCTTACCGCGCCGGGCACAGTGGCCGGGAGGTCTAAGGCATGAACTGTCAAACACTGGGATCGTGGGTTCGAATCCCACTTGAGGCGTTGATATCTGTGTGCGCTTATTCTGTGCCTTTGCTCTCCTATGTGCCTTGCGACGGGCTGATCCCCGTCCAAGTAGACCTACCGACAGTGTAAAAGATCAAGGAACTGAAAAGCGGCAAAGGTCCAACACAATGGCTGTAGATAGATAGATTTTTTTACTGCTAGTCGGGTGGGACTAAGTCCCATGTACTGGCCTATTGTACCAGCCTCAGATGCTAGGTGAGGGTGATTGGGGAGCAATTGTTGGAATGAAGATTGACAGGGGAAACCGAAGTACTCGGAGAAAACCTGTCACAGCGCCACTTTGTCCACCACAAATCCAACTTGACCAGACCCGGGATCGAACCCGGGCCGCCGCGGTGGGAAGCCAGCGACTAACCGCTTGAGCTATCGCGGCCTTTGTAGACAGTTGGTCGGACTCCTTTGACGGGTGATCAGCTGCCTACACAGGACAACACAAACACAGAAGAAACGCGGACAGACATCCATGCCTCAAGTGGGATTCGTAAACACGATCCTAGTGTTCGAGCGGGCGAAGACAGTTCGTGCCTTAAACCGCGCGGCCGCTATTATCGGCTGAGAACTTAATGTGTCTGTAAAGTTAAGAATAAGAACACTTACCATCGCAATTTCTTCGACGATGTTTATCTAGAACACTGAAGTCATTTTTGCCCTCAGAATCGAGATGTAAGAGTAATAGGGTGAGAGAATGGCCGGGCCATGTTTTTGTGTTTGGGTCTATCAGTTTATTAGAACTATGGGCGCCACTTAGGGTTGTCCCGTATGCTCTTGCACGTCCAAGCACTACCGCCCATGCACCGTATATCCACGTTCCTCCTCTTTTATCTCTACATACAAATGCTGTGTTTAGCGGGCGGTGGAAATGCGAACACAAGGCGAAGGCGAGGAATGTAACGCTGCAGCCCTTTCAGGCTGTACTACCGGCGTGTGACGCCGTGTAGTTGTGTAGGATTTCACGGACCTTTCAGAAGAACGTACTGCTTCCACCTTCATGGTCAGAACGTTAGCCAGGGAAGTCTCTGCTTGTTTTCTTACGTGGCTTACTCTTCCAGCCTATAGACAGTACGTTCCATCAAGAAATCCGTGAAATGCTACCGGAATACACGGTATTATATCCAAGGAGATGTTAATTTTCAGAACAGTGCTTGGCTAACCAGAAAGTTTTGTATTACTAATCGCCCAACTGGTCAATAAATTATTCTTTCTTTATAGAACCTGGAGGGGCACGCAGTAGCGTAGTTGGTTGAGGCACTATGCTACAAGCGGGAAGATCGAGGGTTCTAGTCCCGATGGGGTGGATTTTTTTCAATTGACCTAATCCTTGCAGCCGCATTATGGCCCTGGGGTCGACTCAGCCTCTAACAGAAATGAGTACCAGGAATCTTCTTGGGGGCTAAAGAGCGGCCAGCGCTTACCGCCATCTGTTAGCCGATTGTCTAGAAAATGTGGGAGCCTCGACGTCTCACAACGTTATGGGTCTTCACGACCTGCAATCCGCAAGCGAACTATAAGTGCCGAGCGACCGCCGCTTATCGGCGAAGTTAGTGCCAACTTTTGTGGATAGAGGGTGTCGCGTGGTCAGTGCAACGAATCCTCACGGCTGTTAATCTTGGTGTTCTAGACCAGAGCCGCTATTTCCTTGAAATAGCTTCTCACTTATCCTCACGAGGCTGAGTGGACCCCTTTCCAGACCAAGTACTTCTCAGAAAATCTAGTAGCGCCGGGAATCGAACGCGGACTTCTGGATCTGTAGCCTGTAACTCTGACCACTAGACCACAGAGGCAGAAATAATTTACCGTGGCCTGTTTCAAGGTGATATCCCAGTATTCGCCTGGTGGGAATGATGAAACCCACAGAAACCTTCAGTCTTATTAGTCGGAGTCCTGACAGAGATTCGAATCGAAAATCCTCCGGAGTGAAGTCAGACGCTTTACCGCCTGAGCCATTCTGGTTGGTGTGTTGTCTTGAGGCAGTGAATCAATCACATGAGGAATGAAGAAGTTGTTGGTTTTGTGTCTATGGCGCGAGGTGGAGAATAACAGTGATTACAACGGCTGTGTGCGCCGCCCCGCTTGGGTTGGGGGGCTTTCAGACGTAACACTTTCCGACCTCGGTGTTCTGCCGCGCCACTTGCAAACACAGTAATTCGTATCAAGGCCTTCTGCAGGAAAATGAGTCCTATTCTCAGTCAGTAAGATGCATATATGGTATATCGTAAATTCTTAGGTTATTCAACGATATTTTCCAACTGTATAGGTTATCAATGGTTCCCAAATTATTTTTCGTGCCATGTACCCCTTGGTTCCATAAAGTCATCCACAGTGCCCCATAAACTACCGTATGAAAAAAAAAGTTTATAACAGCCGTTTGCACAACCCACTAACGAAGATACAGAAGTCGGTATAGCGACTGCCTGCGGGCTGGACTACCGAGGGATCGGAATTCGAGTCCCGGTAGGGTCAAGAATTTTCTCTTCTCAACGTCGTCCAGATCGGCTCTGGGGTCCATCCAACCTCCTATCTAATGGGTAAAGGGGCTCTTTCTGCGGGGGTAAAGCGACCGGGGCGTGAAGCTGACGACTCACCTCCAGCCAGTGTCGAGGTGAATAAAACGTGGATCTATACATCCTCTCCCCCACGCGTCTTCATGGCGTAGTGCTTAATTAGTTAGGCACAGGGACAACGTTACCTGTTTACCTTACTAAGGAAGGTAATAACAATAAAATAAGATATCGCATTTAGTAACTACTTCACTGTTAGCAAAATGCGATGGATCGGCTTGATGAAGTGATACCAGTTTCCCAGTGTCAGGTCTAGAGTCACTTGAATTGTAAATAAGCGAACAACGAGCTCGGAGAGCACCCCCCCCCCAGGTAATCCCACCGCCCCCACTTCAGGGAGCGGTACAGCCCGCTTTGGGAACCACTGGGATATATACGTAAAGGCAAAAAAGGTAAAGTTGTCCCTGTGCTTAAGTAATTAAGCACTACGCAATGAAGGCGTATGGAGCAGTGGGCGTATAGATCCAAATTTTATTGACCTCTGCACTAGCTGGAGGTGAGTGGTCAGCTTCACGCCCCGGCCGTTTAATCCCCGGGGAAGAGCCCCCGGTACACATTGGATAGAAATAATGCTGAATAAAATGAGAAGGTAATCATGAACGGTGTGCGGATAAACATTTATAAGGAGGCGGTTACAGAGTAACTGGAGTGACTGAAGAAAGACAGGATAGCTGGTGGGCCCGATAATATTCGACACCCCATATTGCGAGTCTGTAGCTTGACCCGCACATTGAATTGTTCGATCGAGATAAATTGTGTCTGCGTAGGCTCTGCAAAATTTAGGCCGAACGTTGGGGGTCTGCTGTGAAAGTTGTAGGGCAAATTTAGTTTTCGTGCATATCGGCCTACAATTTAAGCGAATCGCAGAGTGAACGGTCGCTTTATGCATTATAATCGTATCTTTTGGATGGCTCTTGCTGCCCACTCAGAGCCCTGGCCTCTTATTTCGTTCCGTAATCATTTTTCACAGACGGTAGGACTTCTTGGACGAGCGATCATTCCGTTGGAAGGCCGCTACCTAAACACAGGTCAACACAAACACAGAATAAACACAAACATCCATGACTTGAGTGGGATTCGAACACACAATCCCAGCGTCCGAGAGAGCGAAGACAATTCATGTCTTAAGCCGAGCGGCTACTGTGACCTATAATCGTATATACAAGTACATTTCATATAATAATTGTATTTTAACCTTATACAAGTAGCACACATATGAAAGAAATTATATATGTATACAGAATTTTGGCTGGGAAACTGAAGAGGAGAGACGGCTTTGAAGAACTTGGCGTCGAAGAAGATTGGCATTGTCTTCGCGAAATTGGACGCGGACTGGGTTCATCTAGCTCAGAATAATTTCCTGTAATTGGATTTTCGAGAACAGTACAATGAAAGTCTTGGCTCCAGAAAGGCATGGGATGTCTCGACTTGCTCAGCAACTGTTAGGTTTTCAAAGTGGATTGTGCTCCGTGGAGTTAGTGTTAATGCGTTGTGTATTTAACGGAACTTGGGGAAATAGATATACCCTACGAAATATAACTATTCCACTCTCTAAGCAACCAATTCGCATGTGTATAGGGGTGGAAACTGTTACGTGAAAACTGTAATGATAAGGGCATAACAAAGAAACTGCCAACTGCAACGCAACCGCAATTTCTGAGAAACGTCACCGATTTCAAGTAGGCAACTTGTTACCAGATTAGCAGGCACACACTGAATATTGGGATGTTAGTTATTTTAATTAATTTTAATTAAGGTAAGTTTATGTTAATCATGAAGTACTGCTTTCATACGCGATAAGAAATTTTGACATACAGTGCAACAATGTTAGCACGATAGAAAGGCACTTGATGATGGCCGTATACGGCCTTTCCATGTGGTGTGGAAGAAGGGCGACTATGTAATAACGTTGCATTTAAGACGGACGTATATGTGAAATAAGTTATATATTAATGCAACAGGATGAGTAAATGCAAGATTAAGAAAAGGAAACCGTGATAATTTAAACTCAGATGCTTATATTGTTTCGAAAGAACTTGGATCCAGACTCCATCTCATGAGAAATTCTTTCCCAAACCGAATATATTTTATCGCACCTAGCACAGGTTGCCTGGCATTTGTCAGCTGTACCAGGCTCCTACTCAGTTAAAGACACAAGGACAAAATCAGCAGCTTCATCAACCTTTCGTGTCATCTAAAGAAGCAACTGGATCACAGAAGTATGTTAGAACAGCTGACACTAGGAAACTAAGCAGCAACGCAACTGAGAGAAGACCGGCTTGCCAAGCTGCCTGGGAGTTGAGTTTATCAGTCTCCGCGAGTTGCGTTCCGTTTCCTCAATTTGTGCTGCTCCATTCAGTTCCATGTGTACACCTTTCTACTTGAAATGTGTGAACACTTGATACAAACCGCTGTCACTTAAATGAGCAGGGCAACTTATGCATAAGAGAGATCAGTGATTTTATTTTGTTTCAATATTAATAACGTAGCCGAAGAGAGATGAAGTGGAGAAAACTACATACTGAGGAGCTTCATAACTTGTACTCTTCTCCAAGTCAAGGGGGGTGAGGTGGGCATGGCATGTAGCACGAATGGCGGGCAAGGAAAAATGTATATAGGATATTGGTGGGAAAGCCGGAAGGAAGGAGACCACTGGGAAGACCAAGACGTAGTTGGGTGGACAATATTGAAATGGATCTCAGAGAGAGAGGATGGGATGGTATAGATTGGATTGATCTGGCTCAGGATAGGGACCGCTGGAGGGCTCTTGTGAAGATAGTAATGAACCTTAGTGTTCCATAAAATGCTGGGACGTTATTGAGTAGCTGCACAATTGGCAGTTTCTCAAGAAGGGCTCAGCTTCGTGAGTGAGTGATTAATAACGTAGATTTATATGAAATTAGACGTACATTTGAGTGGTTTGTGTTTTTTTGAAAACGTACCATAATTAGCCACGTGTTACAAGTAATGCGAATTCCCTCGATGTACAATTTATATAAGTTTTCTTTTTTACAGAAAATCTCACCATAAAGTCTCTGGACTTCAGTGTCAAATTGACAGTATACGCAGAGGAATCGCGAAGGTACCTGTGCTTCAACAAAAAATGGAAACTTATTGGATCGGTAAGTGTAAAACTGTTTCACTGATATAAACTTCACGTCATTGGTTCCTCAGTTGTTACAGTAAGAAAGGCGCATTTAAGCTTACTAATTCTCAGCATGACATGTTGTGTATGCCCTTTCCTCAAGTCTGTTCTGTCCCTCCCACTAGATATTCTGTCAGACTTCCTCAGAGTTTCTTTCATTTGATTTAAGTTGGAAATATTCCGAGCTGTGAAGTTTCTGTTGTTTCTTTTAATGGTTTAACGTCTAAATTTTCCCTTATTTTCTGACTCCTAATTTAGCACCTTTTACTCTGTTACATTTTCTATAGACACGCTCCTCCTCCGGGAGGGTCTTTAAGCCGTGGGTCCCGTGTCGTAGATTTACGGCACGTAAAAGATCCTCATGTCTCTAGGATACCTCTGAGCAAAATTAGGCAAAATGTTTCCCGCCCAAGTAGGTTCCAATGCCTCCGGTAGATGGGGAAGTTATCGGGTACCAATGCTAGTAGAGGGCCGACCTCGCTGGCAGAAAGGGGAGGTAGCGGACACCAGTATCGGTAGGGTATGGCGATAGTAGAAATTAAAGAGGGACGTACAATAGACTATCAGTCGCGGTGCATGGGAGAACTCACCCCCTCTATACTGAATAACTCAATAGCCCTGTAACCGGCCGTGCAGGTCCATAGGTTTGTGAGACGTCAAGGCTTCTAAACATTTTCTAGACAGTTGGCTCACAGATGGCGGTAAGGTTCTCAGCCTTACGCGCCGACCTCCGTTTATCCCCAGGAAGATTCCTGGTACTGATTTATGTTAGATGCTGAGTCGAACCCAGGGCCGTATTGCGGCTGGAAGATCTAAGTCAATTGAAAAATCCAATGACCTCATCGGGAATCGAAACCGCGACCTTCGGGCTTGTAGCATAGTGCCTCAACCAACTACGCTACCGCGTGCCCCAGCATTATTTGACATAGCAGTTCTTAGTCGTCGTCTTATGAGACAGGATAGCGCAGTCGGTATAGCGACTGGCTACGGGCTGGACGGCCAAGGGGTCGGAGTTCGAATCCCGGTAAGAGTAGGATTTTTCTCCTCTTCACGTCGTCCAAACCAGTTCTGGGACCCACCCGGCCTGCTCTCCATTGGGTACCTGTTGACCACTCACCTCCAACCAGTGCCTAAGTCAAGAATTGTTTTTTTCTTTGGCGCTACAGCCCCAATTTGGGCCTAGGCCTACCTCCATGAAACTCTCCGTTTCACTTCGGTTTACTAGATCTTACACATACGGTAGGACTCCTTGGGCGAGTGATCAGCTCGTCGCAAGGCCTCTACCTGTAGACAAACACAGAAAAACGCACAACAAACATCCATGCCTTTGGTGGGATTCGAACCCACGATCCCGGCTTCCGAGCGAGCGAAGACAGTGCATGCCTTAGACCGCTCGGCTACCGTGACCGGCATGAGAAACACATACACAATGGGAATCTAGTGTTCACGTAGATCGTTGAGAGGCTCAAGCTGAAGAACTGGACGTTCCTCACCTCAAGCGAGGGCCCACCAAAATTCGGGCTGCTAGTGGAACCGAGAAACCTCCAGCCTAATTATAAGTACGTACAAGCCACGTACACTAGATGACGGAGATGCTCTCCGTCGTCCTGCACGCAGTCTTAGCAACTTCTGATATTTCTTTCAGCCTTTCACTTGTGTGAGGATTTTGTATGCTACAAATACTTTGCCTTCCGGTTCCACATAAATATATGTTGCACGTGAGATTTTAGGGCGGGGTCACGCAGTAGCGTAGTTGTTTGAGGCAATATGCTACAAGCCCGAACGTCACAAGTTCGATTCCCGATGAGGTGGATTTTTTCAATTGACTTAATCCTTCCAGCCGCACTACGGCCCTTGGGCCGGCTCAGCCTCTAACAGAAATGAATACCATGAATCTTCCTGCAGGTAAAGGGCGGCCAGAGCTTAAGACTGACGACCTCACCGCCATCTGCGAGCCGATTGTCTAGAAAATGTGGGAGCCTCGACGTCTCACAACCCTCTAGACCTCCACGGCCTCTCACAGGGATGGCTTTACTTGTTTACCTTACGTGAGATTTGAGAGCCTCATTGTGGTGACTGAAAATCTTCTGGGGTGAGACGCCCTGTAATCTGGTAGACTGTTTATCAGCGTTTCGGAGGAACGTATTGCCTCCGTCTGCAGGGTCGAAGAGTAAGCCTAGCATGCAAACAAGGAAGCAAAAAATAGAGCGAGAGAAACGTCGGTACACTCTGCTTATCTTTTGACCCTGATAGAGGCTTTAAGTTCATCCGAAACGTCGGCATCTTCTACCAGACTGCACGGAATTACATCCCAAAATACTTCAAATGTAGATTTGGCCTCAAACCAGTATTAACGGTTCTGTCCCCCAATACTTCCCTTCAAGCGTCCGTGGATGCCCTTGTTGGAAGAATGCATACCGACCTTCGTCTGTTACCTCCTCGGAAAATAGGCGGAGTATCTGTTCCACGTACTGCCTTTCGGAATTAATTATATCCTCGAAGAAAATCTGTCCAGTTGTGTCTGTACTCACAACATCCTATGCAGTGGTACCTCGTTTACTAGTCTCCGATTCTGTGAACTCCATTATTGGCTCTTATGTGGACTTGCCTTGCCGTATTAGTGAAACAAAGTCTGTATCGATTTATTTACTTTTCTGTGAATGGTTATTATTATTCTTACTTTCTTACGGAACAAGTTTCCGCACAGATAACGTACCTCAGAATGTCTGATACGTGACATTTCGTCACAGGAATAACACGGCTGGGTAAATGCTCAACTGACAGCTCACGTACATTACACTAGCGAATGTTAAGGCAGTACGGGGTCAGAGGTGTTCGCACAACGCATTAAGGACGATTCGTTGTGGGTTCTCAGCGATTTCCTAGAGCGCTTCTAAATGTCCCTCTATAGCATATCATTTTTGGAGGAATGGTTTGAAAATTTAGCCAGGATAGTGCACATAGATGTAAGCCATGAAAAAAGTTTGCTGCTATAAATATGGGATATTATCATTGTAAAATATTTTATGGCTGAATTTTGTTAGAAAATAATTCACGCTCATTTCAAGAGAAGTTAGTTTGAACTACTCGTGTTCTCCCTACGGCGCTGTGGGATATCTAATTTCGAGGCAAAAGTAAGGTTGTGTCCTCTCCCGCACCATGGAACATGGCTAGAGTAGGTGTGATGCGTGTGCCGTTTCATACCTACCGTTTCCCCGAGTTCCTTAACACGTTCACTCGATCTCCGTACGTTTCAGTGTGGACAGCGTGCATCTGACGGTTGGCTTTGGGTCTCCTTCGCCTGGAATGACATAAATTGAAAATGAAACAGCGTCACTGAGCAAACACATAAATAGACCTACTGTAATCCCTAGTCAATCACAGATTCTTCCAGTCCTGGATTTTAGTTATCCGCAGTTTTCAAATTAAATACACATGGAAAATCGGTGTATTCTGCACCAAATTATTCCCATTTGCTATTCGAAGGGATATATTAACACTCCAGTCTCACAGTGCCTTGGTCTTTCCAGCCGCCATGTTTTGGGGTCATGTAGCCCCAGCAGTTGGTGAGGATTGTCATATTTCGGAACGCGGGGCGCCTGAGCGGTGGGCCAAGTCGTCCACTTGAACTTTCTCAAATGTTAATTAAGCAGACTGTGTCTTCTTGTGTGCTTGCAGAAGAAGTTCAGAGGCGCGATGTGTCAGTTCTACGAGGACATGAAAAACGGGTACAACAGATACCGGTCGGTGGCGAACGAGTCTCACTTCGTGGGCTTCAACCGCCACGGGAAGCCCCTGAGGAGCAACCTGGCGCGACAGAACGGAAGCCGCAAGGAGAAGTGCCTCAACTTCCTCAAGTTCGACACCGAATTCAGCATCAACCATCACAATCAGAAACTTGCCGGAGGGAACCATTCCGCCGAGGTGCCGGTCCACGCACAGCAGCAGCTGCTGAAGAATAAGCGAAACAAACAATCTCGCAAGAACGTGCCCCCCAGGCTCCGACACAAGAATCACCACCGGAACAACAATAAACTTTCTTGACTTGAAAGCGAATAGTGTGTGAGACATTTGCATCCATGGTGGGAGGGAGGGGCAGATTGTGTTTGTTCCGAAAAGAGTGAGTGACCCTCCTGCCCGCATCACCGAAGATGCCACGTACACAAACGGCATCCCGGATAGAGTCGGCAGAAGGAAGGCTCTGCACTACACACGTCCTGTTGTTTGAGCTGGCGCCGTGTTACTGCGAGTACCGATGTTGTTGACCTGAGTGCGTTATCGAGAGAGCTTTAAACAGAGAGATAAATCGTCAAATGGAAGGAAGTAAATTCACTGTCTCTCTTCCCAACGCATTTGTAATGTATATATAAGAAAGAGTATTTTAAATGTTGACTGTTTGTCGTCTCTAATCATTAATGTTTAACTATATTAACAATCCAGGCCCACGTACACAACACTCATTTCATAAATGGACTCCACGTCCACATAGCGAAGAAGTCGGTATTCGCCTGGAGCTGTGGGTTCAGCACAGTAGTATGTACATAATGCACTTTGCGGATGCAAATTGTTACCGCCTATTTTTAAAATAACAACTGGCAGATCATTTCGACATTCCTCCAGAGACTACTCTTTGTGTTTTAGCGTCACCCCTGCGTCACCTCTTGCCTTCACACAGGGCGATTGTCATACAGCTCGCAAGGGAGAAATTCGGTGCACACGAATGGAAAAGCAGTTCACAGATTTCAGCTTTTCAAACCAGTAGTGGAGCCTATATGCATCGTATTGTTTCCTTATGACTCCTGCCGTCGTACCTAAGCAGGAACATTTACTTCAGTTCAAACATGCATCCAGATAGTCGCTTTGTATGTGGTACAGTATGTGTGTTGTCTTTTGTGGTTTCTCCTTCGATGTTTCAATGCTCTGGAGTGCTACGTTTTGCTGGCAGTAATCCGATTCACCCCCCAAAAAACAAGGGTGCGTTTTTATTGTATTTTAAGAGGGGACCATTTACGATTCATTTGTCAATTTTAGGTTTATTTGAAGTGCTGTTTCCTGCCCTTTCCAAAAATAAAGGAAGATCATATTACGTGCGGTAGCGCTTAAGTAGCCTTGACTTTTACTTTAGCACAAAGGAAATGAAGTCATCCGCGAACAAAAGGCACAAAAGAGGGAGAGAGAACAGCTGTTCTTTGAAGGATTAAGCGGTTTCTGACTAACGAGACAGCTCCAGGAGGACCTCCCTGGACGACATCTTCGCTTATATCATCCTTCGTATTATAGGTACCGTAACGAATTGCTTGGCTAGTAGGTAGCAGCACACACTTGAGAGAGCTGAACATGTCATGCGGCAGGAGAAAAGAAATACCATTCTTTGCCTCCTCTGAAGTCCAAGCTTGCTGAAGCATCGTCTTTTACCACATTTCTCTGTTCTATAATGGTTTTTCTTCGTTTGCCCCCCCCCCTCGTCATCCTCATGCTGTCGCCTTTCCATTCACCTGAGAGTCACCCTTCTCGCACATACCAGAACCTTTTAGCTTGTGTGAAGAGCGCTCCGCCGTTCATGGAATTACAGGCTCACGTCGGCCCGGCCCGGGCCGGCCGGCCCCTCCTTGTGTTGGTGGCAGTAAATCTGTTGCCTGAGAGACGGCCTCCCGCGTTTGGCGATATCCTTTACAAGTTTACTGGGTCATTTTTTCCCATGAAAAATGCGGTTTGAGGGAGACAAGAAACTGACTACTCTATTTGAAAGTTGTCCTGGGAAATTAACGGTTATGGGGAAGAGAAACGGTCAAATTCCACGTTAAATCAGTTCCTCCTTTTGCCTTGAATGGGATCTCCGCACCTGTAATGCTGTAATGAATTTGATGGATCAGAAAATACCGAAACTCTGGGAGGTCCCTTTAACACAAAAGGGAATTCGTAGTGTATTTATATACGTGGGTAATTGTCACTCTACGTGATGAATAAAACTTATTATTTCCAGTTATTACGGTAACTAATTCATGTCTGATTAATTCTATTCGTCTATTAATAGGACCATCTCGTTCATTTGTTAACTTGAAGACTTAGCCATAGTTAGTGAGGATTTATTTCCCTTTGGTATTTCGATGTGATTCTGATTTTATTTAAAATGTACGGCTCTTCACATGTACCGTACAGTTCACGTCCCACCATCTTTAATTATGTCACTCTTTAGTGTATTTCTTTCCCCCCATCTCCCCCTCCTCCTCCTCTTGAACTATTACGAAGTAGGCCCACTGGCTCGCTGTGTGTCAAAAGTAATTCTTAAATTATGAATCCGTAGACAAGATTGTGTTCTGTTTCTCAACCACATGCTTTGCCCTCTTATTACTGGTGTCCTGCATTAATATAACCTGCTAACCCGGGTGGTTCAGTTCCAATGTTTCTATGAGTACATTTACCGTCACGCATTCAGGCAGTGCAACCTAACCGAAGTGCTGCATTCGGCCATTACAAGATCTCCTAGTAAAAGTAAAGGTTTCCCTGTAACAGGCCGTGGAGGCCCATAGGGTTGTGGGATGTTGAGGCTCCCACATTATCTAGACAGTCGGTTCACAGATGGCGGCAAGATTGTCAGCCTTACGGGTCGGCCGCCCTTTACCCCCAAGAATATTACAGGTACTCATTTCTGTTAGAGGCTGAGTCAACCCCAGGGCCATACCGCCGCTGGAAGGATTAGGTAAATTGAAAAAAAATCCACCTCATCGGGATTCGAACCTGCGACCTTCCGACTTGTAGCAAAGTGCCTCAACCAACTACGCTACCGCGTGCCCCAGTTCTTATGCATAGTACCATCAAGGCGGAAATTGGGGCAAAGCTCCGCACCTCATCACGAGATGAGGGTAAGAGACGGCTGAACATTCCGTTTGCTACCCAGTGGGTACATCTGTAAAGGAGGTCGGAACGTGGAGCTGTGTGCTTAGTTTAATTAGAGGCAGACGGGTGGACACTGCCAGCTTGAATTAGACCTCTCCAGAGCTAAGTTCCGATTCTGTTGTTATCTATATAGTCGTGAGCTCCCTCTGCTGTTGTGTAGGAAGCGCTCGCAAAATCCGCAATACAAGAAATTAAAGTTGATGTTTACCCATTGCTGTAGTCCTGTCTTCACTGACTGGAAGAAGGGTTCCGCACCAAGCCTACTACCCGAACATTCGCTTAAAATTCTCCGCCTGGTACATTGTTAGTTCGTGTTGGTTGCCAGAAATTCAGTGAAAGTGTGTTTCGATGTTTCTGGGAGCATTATTATATGTATGTTTCCGGAATTACTTCCGCTGTGGGCCACTGCTACACAGTTGATATACTATAACTGGCTCTCATATGTATGGGCGCTGCAAAGCATACAGAACCAAGTGCAAGGCTGAATGCTGCTTTGTAGAAAGTATATAAGGCATGAAAACCATTATTTAGGGCGACTTCGAAAAATTGATTCTTGAGTTTTATAAGATGACTAAACTTGAAATTTGTTAGCTTGCCTGATGATGAATGAGATATGGAAACAATTCGTTTGGACCAAAAATTATCTTAAAAATTTAATCCATATCGTAATTAAGATACTGAGAAGTGTTGACAAAATTACACTATTTAAATTGTTTTTGATATTATTTATGAATTTGAGAAGACGGAGATGTAGGAACGGTTCATATGTACTCATAATTTAATTTTACTTTCCTCAGGGTCGTGAATCAGCAGAAATGTGTACATGTTTCTCGCGTGCAGCCAGCACAAGGGTCTGTAAATAATTCATACAATACCATAGAATCGTTATGTTTAATACTGCATTTAGATAATTTTTATAGTCACCGTGTTGGAATACTGCATATTTGTTATGTTGAATTTTTCTAGGTCGCCCTTAGCCGAAATGACGACACTTCCCAAGGTTACAGTTGCCAAATCGGCTACTGGAAGAAGCTCTGTATTTTATATAAGGTTCAGTCTGTATTCATTCCTGAAGCTCGTTCAAATGACAACGTGTACCTTGCAAATAAACGCGTTGTGCGCACAAGGCTAATTCACCACACCTTGTTTTAGTTACCAAGGAAAAAATTATTCGTTTGTCTTTGTTAATATATGGAGCTCCACCTCCAACTACCTTTTCCGTCTCGATGGCGTGGTGCCTAATTAACTAAGCCCAAGCATAACTTTACCTTTTACTTTTAATCGTCATTATCTGGCGGTAGGCGATAGTGGAAGTTGATTGTAATTATAACAAATCTTTCGTGGCAATACAATTCACATTAGCCTACACAACCCGAACAGAATGCAGAAGACGTTTCGGAAGCTGCTCTTTCTTCCATTATTAGAATTTATATACAGGAACGCTGGAAATGTATTCATGGTTTCTAACCTAACAATACTTCAGTGAAATCAATAAATGTTACCGGCGTCTATTAATGAGTTGTGGAAAAGCCAAGAAGATTTCAATCTTTTGGGGGAGGGGGGTGAAAGTAGTTGCTTCTGATCGGTGTCACAGAATTCCCTCACTCGGAACAAATGACGGTGTCTTGTCTGTTCTTAGAGGCTTGTGCCAGTACAAGATGTACACATCATTTTGATCGTGTTAGCTTTATATTCAGCTTCCAGAAACGAGAGTACACATCACTTCATAACAGATAGCACATATACCTTGAGTTACCTGACATGGCTCATTATTAAAAGTAATTAAATGTTTAGCAAATACAATCACCAAAGCCAGTCCACTCGTTGAGCAGTTCTCTATGTGGTAAGGCTTTCGTAAATGGAGTTGTCTTTTAATGTCGTGACTGGAATAATGTAGAAGTACTTTTTAATTAATCATTAGCCTACTTCTTACAGAAACCTGACGCTATAAATAATTCCTGTACAAACAGAACCGAAATCTATCGATATGTTTATGTCACATTAAATTATTTTGTTTTCACTTCTATGGGCTGACCTAATCTCCTGGCTCTACTGCTATAACGCCACATATTAAAGCATATTTCACAAAGGGATTTATAGTACAAAATTTGTGTCATAAAATTTTAGCCTTGAGGTGAAAAATAAAATAGATTTATATTTTCAGTGGAATTAAAAACTGGTTCACAGCTAGGAGAATATTAGCTAAAGAAGTGAAAGAGTTATATGTTTATTTTTCATGAAAATATGTATGTAAGTTTAAATTTATGGACCCTGCATATGATTCTAAATGCGTCCAAGAAAGTTCGTCATATCTGTTGATATAAATCGAGTATGTTCTCTTGTAATTTTGAAATTAGTTTGACCATGCGCATTTTTTTGAACAGCTTTGTTTGCATGCGGGGCTTGCATGCCCGTCACGATCTCTTGGCGATCTTTCTTGTGCCGGATATGACGAAACATAGCAAATAGCCTCTATACAAGTATTCAGAATTTCCGAATCAGAAGTGGCGTCCACATTTATTTGGCCTATTGTATCAAATACTATTGTAAGAAGAGAGAAGAAGGTAAAAACCTAATGCTGTAATACATTCCAATGCAACTAGTATATTTTTAGCGTTTATTAATTTTCGTTAACAGAATATATTCAAGAATCATAAAATGTTTTCAATTTTTTTGGTATTTCTTGTTGTGTGTATGAGCGGTTGCACCATACATGGTAAACTGTGAATTAAAATAAACGGAAAGGTAGCCGATATCTGTGCCCCGAAATATTGCAGTTGTGATAGCTCTGCATCATTGACCCTAATGTCACACAGTTTCTATTAGCAGTCACATCATTGCAATTGTTAGAGATTGTACAGGGACTAACACTCCACATTTCGGTTTTCATATAATTTTCCCTCGCAGGTAAATGATGTAGAAAGGCGCCTGTTAGCTTTGTCATGTATCTGCATGTGAGAGCCCTAGAACCGCTGACGTAGAGATTAAATTTCAGAATTTCAAAGCTTCTGGATTCCCGATTTGGATACTTTCAATGGAAAAGTAACCAGGTTCATGTATTCAAATGAAAATTATGGCGAAGTTTGTTTACAAAGGTTAAGGACTGCGTAAGGCCCAGAAGATCTGCGTGTATAACTTTAGGAAAGTCCACAGATGAAAAGGAAAAATTAAATTCACTCTTTGGATGGATGAAAGCGAAAATGTGGGATACGAGGAGGTAAAGGAATCGCAAAATCAGAGTCATTATTTCACAGCTAAGCCGCATATATTTAAACGGCCTCCGTTGTGTATCATAATTGACGGAAGAGGGTTTAGCTGCGGACACATAAAAACCCGCAATGTTTAATTAAATAAACCATGGTAACTCGCAACAATTGGTTTATTTCGGTGGGTACTACATGTTTCGGTTCTCACGGGACCATCATCAGGTAGTAGAAAAAGTATAATTACAATGAATTAACTTCTTAATACTAAAATTTTAATATTTGACATATTTTAACATGCAATATTATTTTAATGTGCATTAATTTTAACTTTACGGCATATACCCGAGTGCACTATATGACTTATGCATTTCACCAATATGGATCCATATTAGGCATTCAGTTAACTACAGAGGCATTTGTAGAACTACCTGATGATGGTCCCGTGAGGACCGAAATATGCAGTAGCCACTGAAATAAACCAATTGTTCAGAGTTATCTTGGTTGTGTCAACGGCTGAATCTTTACCCGTCAATATTTCTGCCGGTTATTTAGTTCCGTTTCCTTTCCTGCAGTGATGATAATAATGTGACATCAAGCAGGCCTTTGCCAGGAGACCCAACAATGTAGATGTTATGCAATATAACGCCCTCTCCCAAAGGCATTAAATATACTTTGGAGGTTTTGGCCGGCTGCCAGGCTGTTTAGGAAGTGTGACTGGGTGTTATATGTAGGTATTAATTGTCTGTTTATCTAAGGTCTCTGTATGTAATCGATATATGTTGGTGAAAGCTCTGAAGGCCATTCGCAGAGATACTAATTGGACACCATTGGCTTGCTTGGAAGAGGCCACTCTTAGGAAAACACACAAATGAAAGACGGTGCAAAAATATGTTTTGACGAAACAAAATTAATAATCTCAGTGACACACGTTCATTATTCCTATGCATTTTGCGTGATTCTGATTTCTTTATGGCTTTGTATTTAAAAATTTATTGCTCTAAAATAATTGATAATTACTTGTATCCTCACAGTATCACCTTTATGTATATTTATAATATTATTTCGGTAGTAACGAGAAATTATAATTTAAAACTGGTTATTTATTTTACGTAATAATAATAGTTTGTGAGAAAGCCTCTGAAGTTTTCTTTCCTTGGCCCGTTTGGAAAAGGTTAAATACGTAAAAAATGCAAGTGTGTAGGGTTTCATGAGCGTTCACTTTTCCATTGTGGAGAGCAATTTCTGAGAAGTAGAGGGGTTCGTAAGAGCTAGTATATGACCCCAAAGAAATTCGTCACAATAAATGTAACATTTTCAATATTATCTGTGACATAAATTCAAAAGTCTGAAAGTTTTCCTTGTGTCACTCTGGGACACGCTTCAGTGTATGGGGATGTATCTACCGAGGACTTCCGTTACAAGAAACGTATATGTCCTTTAAAGTACCTCAGTTCAATTTCTAATGTCGTTCTGGTAATGGAACTTCTTGGGGAAAGGAAAATTTACAAAAGCGATTATTTTTCTTGATACTGTATTTTCTGTTTTTATATTTCTTCTGGACGCATGCCCCGGATGAGTTATCGTCGCGAGCTTTAATTTCGGATTTGGGGTTCTTACAGCAGTGAATAATGACTGCGGTCTTCTATTATGTGACGCCGTATGCTCTTAAGGTGAAAGTAGCTGATTCCTTTTGTAACCATTTACCAAATTATACGGCGCCGCATACCAGAAGACAGAGCTGTACGTGAATTTCAGCCCTCATTTATGAAAAAAAAAAGGGTTGCATCACGCGATGCATTTCAGAAGAGACGAATTAAAAAAAAATAAAAACGCTGTCAAATAAATTGTCATTGTTTTATGATATATTTCAAACATCTGGTTTAAAAATAATACCTCATATTTGAACCCTTATCACTGAATTATAATCTGAGTAATTTGAAATCTTTCTCTGCAACCGAAAATGTTCTAGATCCCACCACGCATTTCTGCATACATAATTAGACTCCCGAACATGTACAGATAAGCCAAATATGTTGCAACTGATACACTATTAAATTACTGAACATCTTATCTGAAAATGTAATCCAGTTGAGATTGCCATATGAATAACAAGATGGTCACCAGGTCTGGCCTTATCTTGCAAATTCGATGTTTATCTAACAAGATAACAGTTTAATAAAAGATGAACATATGAACAACACGTTGTAACTGTGTTTATGGGAATCATTTTCATAAGATGAAACGTCTTTTTTTTTACCTAATTAACTATTTGTATTTTTTTGATTTTATATCATATGTATTAATATTAATAACCACAAGTAATAAGGTCGAAAATTCCTAATACCAAACAGAAACAACTGTCTGACATTTAAAATTAATGTACCCGAATTCCAAGAAAAACGAATATTGTAATTATTTCTTGATGACCGTTACTCTCTGAACTTGTATTCTCTCGAGTTTCCGCTACCCACTACTGCTGCTCTGCTGTATATAATTGTATATAAAAGTTTTAATACACTGCCTTATTTATTGAGATGTTTTTGTATAATAAAACTGAAAGCTGCATAAAACCTTGTTCATTCTTTCTCATAACCGTACAATCTAAAGAGAAATAAAGAAGTATATATATATATAATCCTTGTTCCCAGATAGGTTCCAAAAGGGTCTGACGGCCGGTCACAGTACCCGCGCGGTCTAAGGCATGAACTCTCTTCGCTCGCTCAAACGCTGGGATCGTGGGTTCAGATCCCACTCAAGGCTTGGATATCTGTGTGTACGTTTATTCTGTTTGTGTTGGCCTGCGTATAGGTAGCGGCTTTGCGACGAGCTGATCACTCATCCAAGGAGTCCTACCATCAGTGAAAAATAATTACGGAACTGAATAAGTGGCCTGGGTCCTGAGTGAAATGGAAGAGCCATTGAGAAGAGATTTCTGACGATGGTGTATAATACAAGGCATTAATGGTCCATCGTCCGGTAACATCCAGTGATTGAGGTTAGCCCTCTCTAACTGACCCCACACAGACCTGAGAATGGGAACAGATCCAGTTTCCGAAGCGTTCTGTTTTTTACAATAGCGTACACGTGTGATGGACGGCGTAAAAATAGTTATCACGAGCTTAAAGCATTATAATAGGGTCTACATGAACTGGTATGAATGTCTGATATGTGAGGTTACAACTTCACTTCGCTGCAAAGAGAGTTTAGGTTGTGCATCTGTTTTTGGTGTTAATGTCCATCTATTGTATACACTAATCTTCCATTTCCAGCATTAATCAACAGCACAGATGCTCCCTGGAAAAGAGTCTTGCATTTTGTACCACACTGCATATATTTATAGCCTATTGCAATGTTCTCGCGGTCTAAGGCATGAAATGTCTTCACCCGCTCGAGTGCTGGGATCGTGGGTTCGAATCTCACTCAAGGCATTGATGTATGTCTACCTTTGGTCTGTGTTTGTGTTGTCCTGTGTAAGGTAGCGGCCTTGAGACGGATGAACTTCCGCTCTAGGTGTCCTACTGACTGTGTATAGATCAAGAAACTGAAGTGAAACGAAGCGTTTCACGGATGCCCTGTGCTTCAAATGGGAGCAACAGGAACTTGGATGGATGGATGGATGGA
>NW_019745078.1:947053-1080678 GCF_002891405.2 Cryptotermes secundus
CCAGAAGTGGCCGCAGTACAAGGGACTTAGTCCCACCCTACTAGCAATAAAAAATAAATAATAATAATAATAATAATAATAATAATACGGCGTACAAGAAATCAACCTTTCCTTTGAACAGCCGTTACAGGAATGATGCAAACGATTTCATAATAATTTTTTTATTTCTACAATTTTATATCCCATATTTTCAACGCGGGTATATATTTGTAAATAAACAGCAATTTTTACAGACTTTCTTGTGTCATTTTAAAATATTTATTCAATACGTATTTAAAGTGAACTGTACCCTGGCAAAAGAGGAAAAGCCGGGATAGCGCAGTCAGTCTGGCCACTGGATACCGGCTGGACGACCAATTGGTCGGAGTTCGAGTCCCGGTGGGGTAAAGAATGTTCTTTTCTCCATGTCGTCCAGACCGGCTCTGGGGTCCTCCCAGCCCTCTATCCAATTCATGCAGGGGCTTCTTCCCTGGGGTTAAAGCGACAGGGACATGAAGCCGATCACTCATCTCCAACTAGTGCCGAGATCAAGAAAGCGTGGATCCATATATCTATTTCCCCATACGCCTTCATGAGGCAGTACTTAATTAGTTAAGCACAGGGACAACTTTACCTTTTACCTGTCAGATGGGAAGGAGGCATCTGACACAACTGAATATAATATTTTCAGTGTAGTACGGACTTTCGCTTTCCTCTCCGTAAGAGAAGGGGGTGATGGAAAGCCAAACAAACAGCCAAGCCCCTCCTTCCGTCTCTTACTCAAGATTATCCATCATTCGTCATCAGGAAAGAGCTGCTATTATGAAAGCAGGTTTCTGATGCGTCTCCTTATTCAGTTGATTTCTAATTACACAGTTCAGTTTACCTGATGTATTTGTAATGAAGCAAGTCGTGTGTGAGATACTTACGGGGACATGAACATGCGTTACCCATGTTACTGTTGTAATTGAAAAGCAGCTGCAGTGATTTTAAACAGAAAACTGAAACATACATATGTGCAGAGTTGATTCGATTTCAAGGGACCAGATGCAGTGACACTGAGGCCTAGTTTAAGGTAAAGAACTTCTTTCAATATGTACAATATTAATTCTTATGCTAGTCATGACATTTCCATGTATAAATACATTCCTGCGAGTCAAATACCACCACAAGTCTGCCATAAAGGTCAAGACTGAGCGCTATAAAAGTAGGGTGATCACCGAATCACCGAACTTGCAACACATTTGTTGCTAAATTTAAAGCAACATGTCATGAAAACATGGCAGAATGGGGTAAACCTCCACGCTTTCTTTACGTCTTTACAGTAGCTGGCGGTGAACTGACATGTTGACGGTCTGGCTGCTTTCACATTCGGAGAACATACAGTACGATGCAACTCACAACACCCTGGCTGCATGAGACCGCTGGTTGATTCTGTCCGCCGCGAGATTTCCATTCCAAAAAATTATGTTAACGCTTTCCATTTCTTTAAAACACGTGACGGATTATTTCGAAAACAAAATTAGGGAAATTGCTAAATATTCCATGTAAGTTTCTCCCAATTAAACCATATGAGTCTCACACAAACTTCGGAAGTCCTCAATATGCGTCTCAATTCTTTATTTCTATATTTTACATTCAATTTGTAAAGTTAGTTTTTGTGCAACTGCATTTAGAAATATTTATTGAGTTACTATCTCTTAGCTGTTGTGTTATTTAATAAAAAGTACACTGACAGTGATACAAGGTGTACATTCTGACAAGGAAACAGTTTGAAGTCCCCTTGTAAATGATTCACTTTGGACTTTGTCCTTCCATGTGTCTGTCCACTCGTTTAATATCAGATCATTTTATTGCGACCTTACCGCGTCGGCGTTCAAGTACAAACGAATTCCCTTTGCACTGTGTGTTGTCGTTGCTACGCCATGTGCTGGCAAAGGTCTGTTGTAATACGAAGTTAGAATATTTATACGTATACAAGGAGCCGGGATGGAGCAATCGGTACAGTGAGTGGCTACGGGCTGGACGACCGAGGGGTCGGAGTCTGGAGTTCCGAGGCCCGGTAGAACCAAGAATTTTCTCTTCTCCACGTCGTTCATACCAGTAGTGGGGCCCACATAGCCTCCTATCCAATTAGTGCCGGGGGTTCTGCCTCTGAGGGTAAAGCGGTAGGGGCGTGAAGCTGACCACTCACCACCAGATAGGGACGAGGTCAAGAAAATGTGGATCTGTAAATACACTCCCCCATACGCCTTTATGGTGTAGTGTCTAATTAGTTAAGCACAGGGACAACTTTATAATAAATCCGAATTGAATGACAGGTTAGGTTATTTCAACTTGCGTTTGTATTGGTTGTAAAGTTCATGAATAGAACACTGTTTTTGCAATAAGTTTGACGTCACATGGGTGCAGACCAAAAAGGCCTTAATACCTGGTAACTCTATTGGTGTGTTGTTTCTTTCAATGAAAGCTGAAATACAAAACACTCGTTATATGAAAATTCTCTCTAAAGATTCTGATGATATTGCATTACTTTATAGAGCATAATCAATATAATACATTCACATACATTTTGTGAACGTTTTAACATGTTTTTTCTTCCTCTGGCTCCACTTGGGGCAAAAGGCTGATTTCTTAGTTTCTTGATCAATTTTACGGACGGTAAGACTCCTTGGACGGGTGATAAGCTCGTCGCAAGGCCTCTACCTAAACACAGGATAAACGCAGATACACACCAAACATCCATGCCCTGAGTGGAATTCGAACCCACGATCCCGGTTTCCGAGCGAGCGAAGACAGTAAATGCCTTAGACCGCTCGGCTACCGTGACCGGCTGTTTAACCCGTAGTTGTCTGAAATTAGGAACACAATTGACACCACTGAGTATGGCTAACGTCGTGGAGTTTCACAGAGAACCTCTTGTCAGTATAAGAGATGTTAAATATTCGAGGGAATCAAAACATTAATTACGTATGATATCGTGTAATTTTGTAGACGGTTACCAAAAACTGCACGGTATTATGCCCCATATGATTACTATCCTAGTATCGGTTTACAAATTATATGGCAAATAATAAAGGTTAAAAGTTATCCCTGTACTTAATTGCATAATTATCACTATACCACGAAGACGTATGGGAGAGTCAAGGTATAGCTCGACCTTTCTTAACCTCGGCACTAGATGGAGGTGAATGGTCAGCTTCACGCCACGGCAGCCATACATCCGGGGATAAGACCATTGAATAGGAGACTGGGTGGGCCCTTGAGTTGATCTGGAAGCTATGGTGAAGAGAAAAATCTGTTTCACTTGCTGAAAATCAAACCTCGCTCCTCTGGCCCGCAGTCTAGAGGCTACAATGGCTGAGCTGTCATTCTGAAAACACAAAATAATGCCAGAAGCAGTTCTGGGGAGGATTAATCGCTTACGTTCCTTTGATACAACACGGACCGCACGGGAAACGATGCATCCAACGTATAAATTCGTTGATGCAAGAACGTGTTTACCGAGCTGTTGCCTAGCAACGATAGGGCCTTCGAGGAGTTGACGGGATACATAGACACACAGACAGCAGTGTGGTATCATAAGTCTCCTTTTATTTATTTTTTTTTCTTAACGTGAGAAATAAGCAAAACGTAACGTGATGATCACTTGAGCCGATGTGTACGGTGTGTAGAGACAAAGATAGGGAGAAATATACCTCAGGTCTGCATTTTGTACGTTGAATATTGGAACAAATTCTAAGAGAAAAGAAACCAAGTTCATCTTTTGCAAGTGAATGCCATTCTGTGTAGAGTTTCAGGTTCTCACAGCAGTAGTTATGAAGAGTTCTGTAGTCTGGAGTATAGCTCCATGTAGTACTTGTAGAGCAGAGTTTGCTTGCTGCCTGCTTCTCGCTGGTGTTTGTTTGACTTTCTTCAACCTTGAAGATGAAGGCGCCATGTTCTCCGAATCTTCGGATGGCTTTCAACGGACTACATGGCAATATACCCCAGAAAATATATATATATTTTTAAATAACAATTTGGTCATCACAAAATAACAAAAGAATAAAACCCGTGAGTTTATGAGCTTTTTTAAAGAAATATCGCTGGTTAAAAAGTGAATAATAAAGAATGAGACATAACCCAATCTTCCAGAACTCTTTAAGTCATGACGAATAAGGAAAATTCCGCGGAGTCTTCAAACCGTCCGTTAGGTATCCGATGTAGGAAAGTCTATTAAGATTTATATTTTTAAATTATAGACGGACGTTACTGTATGTATGACACATCACACGTTACTTATGCCTTGGCCACCGCCCCACGAACTTCTATGGCGTCACAGCCGGTAAGTTAGATTACCAATGAAACTGACCGCACCGCTTTATAACCCATAGCCATAACAAAATGGCGTCAGGTGCGCACAATTACTCTTCTTTGAAGCAAAGACAGATAACATAGCCGGTCTTCTGCTCATAGAATTGCCCACAGTGCGGAACGCGTCTCTCTTCAACGTCCGAATTCTTATAACAGAAATCGCTTAATTAATTTTGAGCATCTACATTACTTTAATTTTGGAGGCAACATTAAAATATATCTAAAGGAAAAAATGTGAAATTGTGAAATGGTCTCAGCTGGCTCAGGTTCAGTGGAGGGTTCTTGTGAACCCAGTGAGGAATCTTCGGGTTGCATATGTGGCGGAGAATTTCTTGACCAGATGAGCGACTAGCAGCTTGTGAAGTAAAACTATGCTCCATGCAGTCAATTACCTCTCTCAAGTAGAAACCTCCAGAATACGAAGGCAAGAAAACTTGTCATTACGTCGTAACAAAAGGTGTTGCCTCTTACATATGAGGAAAGAAGGGAATTTTGCAGGTGGAATTTCCCTTCCCCTGAAATCTCTATGGTGAAATAAAGAAGGGTAGTGTTTTTAAAAAGCAAGATTTAGAGCCTAAAGATACGATAAAATTTCGTGTTAATTATGAAACTAGTTTCTGAATCCTCTTTACAAAAAAAAAATATTTATTTGATTACGAAGTAACCCTCGAAAGAAAACCCTACATGTGTCCAGTTAGCAAGGAATTTAATTGAGATATGTGAGATACTTACGAGAAATAATTCAAGAATGAATGGGTTGAGGCTAAAGTGATTGGGAGGAGGAGGCGTTGGCGCATCATCCTGTCAGCACCTTAGATTGACATAGAAAACTGGCGAAAATATCAGAATAACTGAACCCGGTACATTTTGAAAATAAATCACATGCTTTGTCACTAGAGGTGACGTTACATTTAATGCTATTCTGCAAGAAGGTTTATTAGAGCAGACTCTGGTTTGCTTGCATGTGTACACAGGATAACTTTACCTTGAAGTATGAGATTGAGTTCTTAAACTAAACTCCGTGACTTGAGTTCGCAAGCGAATTATACCGACCTAGCGATCGCCGCTTGCCGGCGAAGTTAGTGTCAAATTTATCGGATAGAGGGTGTCATGTGTTCAGCGCAGAGCATCGCCATGGCCGTTAATTTCGGTTTCTGCCAACCTAATTAAAAGCGTTTTAAACAAGACAGTCTCAGACATGAAACATCTTGTTCTTTAAATTCATGTATACGCTATTTGATATTTCGGCTTCTACGTGCAAGAAAATATACCGTAACATTGTTACATGGATATGTAGGTCGGTATGTAGGAAAGCATTTAAGTATACATGTCGAGGGAAAACTGAAACTCAATACACTTCGAGGGCGAAATTTCTCGCATTGAAATTTAAGTAATGTTACCAATAGAATAACCTCCTCGTTAAGTATCACATAACGCCGAGACTTTATTTTCCATGCCATTTTTAAGCAAAACGAACTTTGATGTTATAGTAGATAAATAACTTTATAATAATTACTTACTTATGGAGCTGAGCCCTTCTGGAGGAGCCGCCAATTCTGCAGCTACTCAAGAATTTCCCAGCATTTTATGGAACCCGAAAGGTTCATTACCGTGTTCACAAGAGCCTTCCACTGGTCCCTATCCTGAGCCATATCAGTCCAATCCATAACATCCCATCCTATCTCTCTAAGATCCATTTTAATATTGTCCACCCACCTACGTCTTGGTCTTGGTCTTCCAAGTGGTCTCTTTCCTTCTGGCTTTCCCATCAATAACCTGCACGCATTCATCGTCTCCCCCATTCGTGCTACATGCCCTGCCCACCTCATCCTCCTTGACTTGTTCATTCTAATTATACAAGTTATGAAGCTCCTCATTATGCAGTTTTCCCCAACCTCCTGTCACTTCATCCCTCTTCCGTCCAAATATTCTCCTCAACACCCTGTTCTCAAATACCCTCAGTCTATGTTCCTCCCTTAATATCAGAGACCAAGTTTCACACCCATACAGAACCACAGGCATAATTATAGTTTTGTATATTGTATTTGTATGTTTTTTGACAACAGACGAGAAGACAAATGGTTCTGGACTGAATGGTAGCAAGCATTAGCCGAGTTCAATCTTCACTTAATTTCCTCCTGAATCAGGTTTTGATCAGTATCGTCGTACCAAATATTTGAACTCTGCATAGACAAATAAAAATAAATGAAAAACGAAAATATAATATTCACGCTCTGCGTATGAACCTAGTCATTCAATCGTGTTTCCTCTGTTCATTTCGCAAATGCTAACCCATGATGCTCTATTATAGATCGTGTAAGGTATGTTTGGCGGACAAGTGGACAAACACAAAGATAAACGGACTTAAAGTCTTCTACGAATCTTAATTTGGACTCCTATGTAATATGCAAATTCTAATGCTCCGATATCTGTGATATTTGCGATGGTTTGACAAATTTTTGCAATGCCTAGCAATGCAAAATTTAATCGAAATCAGTCCAAATGTTATCGATTCGTGTGACTAACATAAAGTTCCCTTTGATTAAATCGGAAATGTTAAGAACAAAAATAATTTTTGGAATAAAATTAATTGTTGTTTCTATATCTTCCGTTCGAAACGTATGTACTTAGCGAGCTCCGCTCAGAAACACTTCAAGATGTTTCATGTAAGGTCCGTTATTGTTGCCGGATTTGAACCAAATTTGGATTTTATCGACACATTTCAGTTAAGATTTCGGCTATCATATTAAATGCAAATCAGTTATTATTGTATTATTGTAAGTATTATTATCCTCGAGATTATTGTTAATCAACATTCGTCTATCTATCTACGGCCGCGCCATAGCTCAAGCGGTTAGTCGCTGTCTTTCCACCGCGGCGGCCCGGGTTCGATCCCGGCTCTGGTCAAGTGGGATTTGTGGTGAACAAAGTGGCGCTGGGGCAGGTTTTCTCCGAGTACTTCTGTTTCCCCTGCAAATCTTCATTCCGCCAATTGCTCCACAATCACCCTCACCTATCATCTGGGGCTGGTACAATAGGCCAGAAGTGGCCACAGTACAAGGGACTTAGTCCCACCCCACTAGCATTAAAAAAATTATAGGCTGATAACAGAATCTGAAACGATCATACCCGGGACCATGACAATTTTCGCGTATACGAAGGCCGCAGTTTATGAGGCTGGTACGGAATGTGGAGGCTGTTTCTGATGGCCTTTCCACTGACGTCAGTTCGTCAAGCAGTAGCAGAACTGAGAGCCTGCCTTTATGACTTGCAGTGGTAAGAGCGCATGCAGGTACTTAGCTGCAGTCCTCCGTCAAAACAACATAACGGGTGTTACGTAGCCAGCGCAGTTCAACGGAGGCTCTAAAGCAGTGGACAATGACAAAATAAGCTAAGGCTGAAATTTATGTGTTTAGATAAATTTCTAGTTAAGTAATTAACAAAATAAATATACAAATTTTAGCTAACAAATTAGTTTTCTAATTAGCTGAATGATAACTATCCATTCATTTTACGCAAGGGGAAGAAAAGAAAAAGACCAAAAGGTTTACGTGGGAAGATAATATTGTCACGTGTAAGGGTGACTTATAAAACGAGGTTTTGGACTGGATGATTTGTTTTATTGACACCTTATACACACACAGCTCAGGACTACAGGCAGTACAGCGCTATGGCTGACCTACACACTTCACAGTTAACCGTTACACACGCACTAGGATTTCCAGTCTCCACTAGTCGTATCCTGGCAACGGATTTATCACAGTCTCACTGTAACTTCAAATCACATATCAAATCTTCTATGCACTGCTTACTTCCTTTTCTTGCCCTTATTTTTCAACTGCCAATTCCGAAGAATCAACTCAATTCAATTTCTCTGTTTCCGTGCTCATATCCCGGCAGGCTGGTGTCTCGAAACTAAACTTACTCTTCTCAACTACGCTTCTCTACTGCTGAAGACTTCTTTATAACCCCTTTGCACGGACTACGCAGAAAACGCAACCTATATTGTTAACGAGGCGTGTTTACTGATCTGTTGTCTAGCAATATACGTCCTATTGTTGCGCGCGTTGGCTTCCACTGGAATTTGCTTGCCGAGTCGCTGCCTAGCAATGGGTATACACGTCACAGTATTTAAACAAATCTTAAAGAAATAGTATGGGAAGATGTAAATTGGATTTACCTGGATTAGAGACCAAAGATGGGTTGCTGTGAACGCGGTAGAGTGTCTTCGGTTCCACACGATTCTGAGATTTTCACGACTAGTTGAGCGACTATTAGCATCACAGTAAGGACGCTACTTCAAAGAGTTAGTTAGTTAGTTAGTTAGTTAGGCAGTTAATTAATTAGTAACTCGGTTTCTCGTGTTTTCTTTTCCATAGTGCAAGCTGCAACATAAGTGCTATGCTTAAATAAACATCGTTTATCTTAGTTCGTAAGCTGTTAACGAAGAACTCCGAAAGAGATACGGAATTCGTATAACAACTCATTGAGGATCATCATTATGGCATCCGAAATTAATGTTCCCTTATCAAAATGACCTTGACGCGGCTGTGCACTAACAACTTAGTGACAATGAACAGGACTGCCCGCCCAGGACGCTCACTTACGCATCGGGTCCGTACGTTTTGTCAGTTATTTACTCATGTTTTCAATAACAAGACTCTACGGCGTCAGATGGTAAGATGACTGATGAACTACAAAGGATCTGGAGGGAGAGAACCGTGGTCTGCGCTACCCCAGCAATACCTGGAGTAACTGAGTGAAACCTCAAAACACTTCAGACATGATATCTGGTCACCTGGCCTAGAACTGAACTGGGTACCTCCTGAAAACAGGCATATAGCGTTAACTCTAGACTGGGTACTTGTGTTCGTATTACGTGAGAAATGTAAGCCCGATCGATTTATTGGTTAGAGAAATTGCTTGGGTCAGGGGTATTCCAACCTTCATATTTTAATTTGAAACTATTATTTCGGGTTTTGTCCGTCGTCTGAGTTTTTAACGCGACTACTTGGGAAACCGGCTCTATTTCAAAATTTATGCATACAGGATAAGGAAACGATCTTCTCTTGTGGGTCTCTCGGTGGACTTACTCACAAATCATGACTTGAGAGTCCAATAGGGCAGGTTTTCTTTCAAATCATGTCTGTCTGAAGACGGAAGTAGAATCAATTACCGAAACGTAACGGTTTTAATAAACTCGGACAAACAAAAACAAACGAAACAAACTCTGTGGTTTTAGTCCGCAAGGTCGCTTGTCGGCGAAGTTAGTGCCAACTTTAAAGGATATAGGATGTCACGTGGTCAGCGCAAAGAATCCCCACGGCCCTTAATTTTGGTTTTCTAGACCGCAGCCGCTACTTCCTTGAAATAGCTCCTCAATTATCCTCACGAGGCTGAGTGGACCCCGTTCCAGACTCACTACTTCTCAGGAAATCTTGTAGCACCAGGAACTCTGGATCTGTAGCCAGGAACTCTGACCACTAGACCATAGAGGCAGTCTATTGATAAAATTCATATTAAAGATTTAAACAATATGTCACACTATCATCATATTTCTGTGCTGTAAATTACGACATTACTACAACACGAACCACATAGTTCGTCAAACGTATGCTTTCACCAGTTGTCAAAAATAATGCTAATAACAAATCAAACCTACTCCTCTAGCGTCAGAATGATTAAGAATTTATCCACTTTCTGAAAGGGAAATACATGAAAGTTTCATAAGATAAGATGTACAGCTCATTAAAATGAGTAAATTTTATCTCTTTCATACCTAGGCCTATGTTAAGCATGTTTCGCGCCTGAATTACTATCGACGTTAAGTTTATAAGCTTTTTTGGTCAATTGCGTCAGTGCTAAAAGCAGCTCGCGTCAGAAAAGTTGACACTTTGAGCCAGTGGATTTCTGTGCAAGTCGACATGACGCAAGCGAGCGATACAAAGGAATTGAAATAAACCTATGTTCCGTTTGCATGCGTTTTGACATCAAGCCTCTCTTCACTCCAGCGCTATCATGGCTGTTCAATATACGTCCGTCCTCCTGGATTCATTAAAAGGGTATAAAATCTATTTCCTTTTAGCAGAGAAGCGAAGCTAAACGTCTGACTCATATTCGGCTGTGAGCGACTACTTCAAAACTGATACGGAAGAAGTGAGCCTAATAGAAGTTGTGCTATATATACTAATGTTATCCCTATTGTTATATTCGTATTATTGTTGTTGATGTTTGAGCTACAGCTAATCCGATTCATTCTGCTCTTACAACAGAGATGTCTCGGGCCGCAATATCGTCTTCATCTAATGCAGACGAACGCCGATCACAGCGACCGCGCAGTCAAAGGCATGAACTGTCTTCGCTCGCTCGAGCGCTGGGATCGTGTGTTCGAATCCCACTCGAGGCACGGATCTGTGTCTGCGTTTATTTTGTTTGTGTTGTTCTGAGTAGGTAGCCTTGTGTCGAGCTGATCCCCCGCCCAAGGGGTCCTACTGACTGTCTAAGATTAAGAAACTGAAGTGAAACGAAGCATTTTACTAATGCGCTGTTCTCTTAGTGGGAGCAACAGGAATAGATACATTTTTTTATATCTACTTCTTACTGAGTAGGATGTGATAATTTGACTGGTCTTAACTTGAGACGTGTTCAGTCCGAATTTCGGCCGTGTTAGTGGCCATCTTCTGGAAACGGCTTCAGTTCTGGCCACTTGCCGTCGATTGATAAATGGAGACTTAATGAAGGGTTCCTCTTTTATGTCTTGGTTTAGTTTCATTAACATTTTAATTTGTCCGAATAATTTATACCTAATTTCCATAGGCCTGCATGCGAATATTCCTTTTCTGTAGGAAAGTATTATAGCCTAGGTATAGTACTAGTTCAGCGTCCTGGCTTTTAGTGAAACAAAAGTTGCGAAATAATTAAATTTGTTTAATGTAACTACATATGCTTTTTATTAGTCTTCTTTCTTGTATCTTTAATAAAAT
The DNA here is from genome assembly GCF_002891405.2 of Cryptotermes secundus. NCBI lineage: Eukaryota > Metazoa > Arthropoda > Insecta > Blattodea > Kalotermitidae > Cryptotermes > Cryptotermes secundus. The sequence continues at coordinate 958,372 of NW_019745078.1, forward strand.
GTAAAGTTGTCCCTGTGCTTAACTAATTAAGTACTAAGCCATGAAGGCGTACAGGGGAGTGGATGTATAGATCCATATTTTCCTGACCTCCGCACTAGTTGGAGATAAGTGGTCAGCTTCGTGCCCTGGCCGCTTTACCCCCGGGAAACAGCCCCCGTACATATTATATAGGAGGCTGGGTTGACACCAGAACCGGTCTTGACATGGAGGAGAGAAAATTCTTGACCCTATGGGACTCGAACTCCGACCCCTCAGTAGTCCAGCCCGTAGCCAGTCGCTATACCGACTGAGCTATCCCGGCTCCTTTATCTTTAATGCAATTCATAAATATAATAAATAACATCAGGACAGTTTAATGCTACTGAAACATGGTATTTAGCGGACTGCAAGAAGCACGCATTTAATGGTACCCCTTCAGGCGTGCAGCGATGTCCGAAGAATGTGATTTCGATTCTCGGCAGAAACAATATTTCCCTCTATTCCCTTAACGTCCAGACCGGCCCTGAAGGCCACCCAACCTCCTATCCAAGGAGTGCCAGGGGCTATTTGTTCGGTCGTGAAGGGGACAGGGCTGAAAGAACCATCATCTGCATCCAGTAAGGGATTAAGAATGTGTGGGCCTGTACAGCCTTCCCCCATATATCTTAGTGGTGCAGTGCTTAACATATTAATCACAGGGCCAACCTCGCATTTACTTACCAAGAAAAATTAATAAATTCTGGCTTCAAAAATGAAAGGATGTTATATTACACATATCCTAAATTATTATTTAGCTGCCGTAGTGCCTCGTGGTCATAAACAAAAAGAAAACAAACTCCGTGGCCTTTAGTCTGCAAGCGAACGATACTGACCGAGCGACCGCCGCTTGTCGGCGAAGTTAGTGCCAACTTTTGCGGTTAGAGGGTGTCGCGTGGTCAGCGTAACGGATTCCCACGGCCGTTAAACTCAGTGGCCATAAGTATTTTAAATACCGAAGAGAATATTTTAGGCCTAAAACCACTGGATCGTAACTTGAACTGGACAAATTTCCCAGGATCATAGCCGCTTTCTTCTTAATCATCTTCTGCGGTTTAAGTTAACGGCATAGGTACTTATATTTAATTTAACTTTCGAATAATTGTATAAAGACCTTAGAATGGGGATTGGTTGTCTATCTGTGAGCCCGGACAAACACAGAAACAAGCGGTTATCCATACACACCGCTAGCGCCATTCGCCCCTACGGTCGCAGAATTGGACCGTGAGGCGCTGCGTGACGTCATAGCAAGACGCATTACAAACACTAACTTGAGTGCTGGCATTTGGACGTGGCCCAATAGCCACCAGATCACCAGACAGTCGTCGCCGCACCAAAAAAAGTGGCAAGGCAGTGTACTGGTGGGACAAGGGTAAGTCACTCCCACGCAGAGGTCAGCCTGTGGCAGTGGAGGACTGCCTTTTGAATGACAGCCTTCACATAGGCTGTGCAGCTTGTTTATCAGCATTTTGTGACTAAAACTTGACTAGGCAATGTTACGGAAAGAAAGTTCTGTGTGTTTCACGAGACCTCGGGTGTGTCGATTTTTCTTCTCGTCCTGTTGAAAATAGATTTTTATGAATTGTTAATGTTAGTGTAACAATGTAAGTCACTATCCAATGATGGTACGTCCTTAAAGATGATGTAGACACAGTAGCAAACCGGTCCTTACAGTAGTGTGTGTTATTTTGGAGGAACTGTGTGATTTTGAAAGCATAAGTACTGTCAGACTGACCATTCGTTGTGGCGTTGAGAAGGTTCTTTTTTAAAATTCTCTTAGTGGGGGGTGGAGTCCAACTGGGTCCTCTCGGCACGGCGGCCACTGATTGGCCTATTGTAGCCTGCCTCGGGTGATTATGATGATGGAGAATTTGGTGGAATGAAGATTGGCAGTAGAAACCGAAATACTCGGAGAAAACTCGCCCCAGCGCCACTTTGTCGACCACAAATCCCACTCTACCAGAGCCGGGATCGAATCCGGGCCGTCGCGGTGGGAAGCCAGCGGCAACCGCTTGAACTATGGCGCGGCCAACGAGAAGGTGGTTCCTTTTACTCATGATGTATCTGTTGTTCTCGTGCCTGCAACGCGTTCTAAATTGAAAGGTCATCTTTAGAATTGCATGAGCTGGACGATTATACGGAGTTGGACAGCGCCTTCGATAGCGCGTTAGGATACAGATGGCTTCCCTCAAGCAGCGAGTTTCAAGATATTGTCAGCTGAAGCGTGATTTGTCGCTCTCCCTTATTCACTATTCTGCTTCTCGGTAAGAAAGTTCTGAGTAAAATGTTACCAACAGGGATTTTGCCATTCCACTTCTGGTGAGTGTCACATGATTTGTTAGCGCGGAGTATGTAGCATCATGTAGGCAGAGATTTATGGCTATGATGCATTAAGATAAGGCAACACATTTGATCTCATTTCGCTAACAGCTCATATGCAAATCTCCCCATTGACACTAGAAGCAGCAATATGGGCCTGTCTGCGCGCGCTGGTCACCTACGAGATGCTGGAAATGTGTACCCCAGTGGAGCGGTCACACTGTAACAATTAACCAACTCAATGTAACATAGAGATTCTTAAAAACTTCTGGTACCTCAGCTAGTCAAGAGAATCTCTGTTTTTTACGTAACAGGAATATTTGTATCACCGTGTTCACAAGATCGCTCCACAGGACAGTACTCTGAGCCACATGAATCCAATCCATACCCAAGGTCATCCAGCCATAATCATTTTTACTGAATTAGTAGATGTAAGCACGGTTGATAGAAAGTCAGGCAGACAGGTAGAGATAGATAGATAGACAGACAAATAGACAGATAGATAGACAAATAAACAGAGAGATAGCTAGGTAAGTGGGCATATAGATAAGGTGATAGGTAGGTAGGTAGGTAGGCAGGTAGGTAAGTAGGTAGGTAGGTAGTTAAGCGGACAGATACAACGATAGGTCATTTATACAGGGAGCACTATGCCCATGCCAATATAATCTCCCTGCTTTCTGTACTGTATACACTTGATGATCACCATGGAGGAAAATCACGTAGCCTCCGAACAGCAGAACTCACCGCGTCATCGAAGTCACCGTCGACACTGCGTTAAAAGTTTCATACAATCCAATCTTATTGGGTGACGCCGACTCTAAAGACACGGAAAACCCATGGATTACTCTTCGGATATGAATGACAATCATATTGGCCTAATTTGTATAGAACATATCGAAGCATATTTGCAAAGAGATATGCATCTCAAATGTTTCATTGCATACGTAAGTATTTCCAATTTTGAATGTTAAAACAGGCATACGAGTATTTTCACATATACGTACTACCCGATTTTTGAACATCTCTCATAACTCTACAATTGAATTTATTGTGTACGCAGAGAGTCCACAAAATTCTCTCTATATAAATCTCTTAAACTGTTAAAATTTAAAACGTAAAAGCCAGATAGAGCCGTTTCAGTCTCTAGAGTTACTACACCATAGAATTTTTTTTTTTTCACAAAATAATATTCTATCATATATCGACCAGGGGAAAGTACGGATTCAAGCTTTAATCCAAGCAAATTGGAGTTCTTAAGGTTTGAGGTTTCCACGGCGGTGACTATGAAAAATGCCGTCTTCTGGGATGTGGCGCCGTGTAAACCGATGTTTCGGAAGAAAGTATCGCCTCCACCTTCAAGGTATAAAAATCCGCTAGCAAGGAACCAGCCACCTGCTCACGCTGGTTCAACGCTCGCGGATTTTTATACCTTGAAGGTGGAAGCGATACATTCTTCGGAAACGTCGGTTTACACAATATCTACACGGTGCCATATCCCAGAAAACGGCATTCTTCAAATTGGAGTTCCGTTCGACATGGATTCGTATAAGAAATGTGAAACTGAATTGTAGCGATGTAAAGTGAGTTGTAAGAAAAGCGTTTTTATGTGTGTAATGAATCGACTGCGCTGAATGTATAGTTTCTTACTTATGCCTAAGCATTGACTACAAAATACATATTAGTTACATTCATATTCGTACAGACTTTCATTTTCATTGTTGAAAGATCTGCATTTTCTGCACAACCACATATACAGCACAACTAAAGAGGAAGTAAACTTAATTTCTCACATGTTGTGCCACATAGGCCGACAGGTAGCTATTCGGGCTAAGTTTATTTCTAAATCCAGCTGGAGAAGCAGTTCTCGCCCCGTAAATGCACTGTTGTGAAAACGGCTTCTGGACAGGAGAAATAATTCCGTACCATATCTCACCTCCACTGCGAACCCGCAACCAAAGCGATGGATTGGACACAGAAAAATAAAGATGTATATATGTACGTATATATATGAAATATAATAGCACTAGCCCCCAAAGTCGCCGGATCTCACACCTTTGGCAGTGGCGTTAGCTGCGCTGGTAATTGGCTGGGATAAACTGGGGTTCCCGATCGGAGTCTGCTGTGTGACTCGTCGGTGGTGGTAGGGGGTGGAGGGGAGTTGGAGGCTCATTGAATATCTGTAAAGTCGCCAAGAAACTTGGAGACGTACGTATCACATTAGCATTATATTAGTAGTTTAATTTCTATGATTATTCAGAGTGTTGACTTGTGACCGTGTCATATATCAAGCGGTTAGTCGCCGGCTTCCCACCGAGAAGGCCCGGGTTCGAGCCCACGTCAGGTCATGTGGGATTTGTGGTGGATAAAGTGGCACTGGAGCAGGTTTCCCCTGCCAATTCTCATTCCATCGACTGCTCCACATTAATCATCTATTATCCGGGGCTGGTACAATAGGCCAGAAGTGGCCGCGGTACAAGGGACTTAGTCTCACCCCACTAGCAATAAAAAAATACAGTTTTGAAGTACCCTGTGTTGGGAACCGTGCAACCACGATGGCGTGGACATGGTGGCTCTCTAGGTAAAATGCATCGCTCGGTGGCGCCTGCATGTTGTGCAGCGGCGGGAGCCTCTGGGGGCGTACACGTGCCTGCTTGCCTCTGTGTACCCATAAAGCGCATAATGAGCGGCACACGGCTTGCATACTGATCGCCACTCGGTACAGCTCACTGTGCACTGAAGCCACTGGCTAACAAATTTACGCACACCTCACAGGAATGGGGGGGGGGAGAACAGAGAGGATTAAAGAATACGTCTGTAGTGACCAGATTTTTACGTTCCTTCTTTTTGGCACCGGGTGTCGCTGTACTGCATATTTAGGAGTTTCCGCGTTAGAATCCTGATGAGACTCATTGGTTCGCCAGGACATTTATCAAGCAGTTAGTTATCTGGAGAATATTGGTCTAGAAATCAGGATGTGCAGAAATGGAACCGCCCGACCTGGAAGTACTAACATACATCTTTTACTTCACGACGACGAAAGCACGGATTTGGGGTACCTAGTGGAGCTGTGAATCTGCTCTCTTCTTTATCCTGGAGCATAGGAAGCTAAGAAACACGGCGTCATGCATGCTCCACAAAGCATACAGCTTATCCCAATCGAAATATCATAGCTTTCATTGTATGTGAAATGAAATTATTTCCGCTTATAGTGATAAGGTGACACACGACTAGTCAGATTGCTTCCGATCTAGAAAACCGCGGGGATCCGTTGCGCTGAGCACGTGACACCCTCTGTGTGCTAAAGTTGGCACTAACTTTGCCGACAAGTGGCTGTCGCTCGGTCGCTATAGTTCGCTTGCGGACTACAGGCCACGGCGTTTACGTCATTGTTGCATCTTTCCAAATTCAAAATTTGCAAGAACCCTGCCTTTCGACAGTGCATAACCTGCAGAGGTGGCAAACAGACAAGGCTATATTCTTGTACATGGGAAGTACCAGGTTCGGATATTGGTCAAGTATAATATATCCCTTACTGGGGTCTGAAGTTTTCCAAACTAACTCCGGGTAGTACCATAAGACATTCCTGCCTCCTCCCTCCAAATTGCTCTCAATTTACCATTACCGTTCACAATCCCGCCCCATGAACCATGCACAACATCTACAGACGAGAAAGCTCCAAAGCAAGAAACCGTACAGTCAGTTTCGCATGCGACGCTTATAGACTGTTGTGGAAACCTTGTTAAACAACTGACGAAACGGGAAAAATCGTCCTCAGCTTTGACTCTGTGTTTGTGTTGTTCTGTGTTTAGATATATAAACTGAAAGAGCGGTCAAGGTCCAACAAAGGGCTGTAGAACCATAGGTAGATTTTTTTTTATTACTAGTGGGGTGGGACTAAGTCCCTTGTACTGCGACCACTTCTGGCCTATTATACCAGCCCCAGATGATAGGTGAGGGTGATTGTGGAGCAATTGGTGGAATGAAGATTGGCAGGGGAAACCGAAGTACTCGGAGAAAACCTGCCCCAGTGCCACTTTGTCCACCACAAATCCCACTTGACCAGATCCGGGATCGAACCCGGGCCGCCGCGGTTCGAAGCCAGCGACTAACCGCTTGAGCTATGGCGCGGCAACAATACAAGGGACTTAGTCCCACCCCACTAGCAATAAAAAAAATAAGAGCCCTTCAAAATTAAAGGTGTCTGTGACAGAGAGCTAATCTGGACATTGTGAGGAAGAGAAATATCCTCGACCCTGACCAGAATTGAAACCGATTCATCCAGCTCATAGTGAAGATCCATTCATTCATTCATTCATTCATTCATGTGTGCCTCTTCAGCTCTTCGTTGGGACTTGACCGCTTTTTCAGTTTCGTAATTTTTTTTTGCGCAGTCGGTAAGGCACCTTCGAAGGTGAATCAGTCCATCCCAAGGCCGCTACCTACACACAGAACAACACAAACACAGAATAAACGCACACAGACATCCATGCCTCAAGTGGGTTTCGAATCCACGATCCCAGTGTTTGAGCGGGCGAAGACAATTCATGCCTTAACCCCGCGGCCACTGTGGTCGGCGTGAATTCTCATTACTGAAAGGAATTAATCGGATAAATGAAACATATTTTGTGAGCAATAAAATCTGGGTAAATGAACTGCGCAGTACAAACGAAAGAACGTTTGGTTCCTCGAGAAGTACATGGAAAGGCTACTGCTAGACCGGAAGCGTTACTGATGGTAGAGTAACGGTGAAAACATAAATCTAAAATCTATGCACATGCAAAGACTACATGTTTAGTGGAACAAATACCGTATGATTATTACTTATAGGCTATATAAAAGTTTCGAAGAAAACCCATTCAAAGTTTTAGAGACGTTTTTATCATTCGTATTATTGTTGGGAAGTAATTGCGCGTGTGTTACTGAGAAGTCACTTTATGACCCGAGCCTGACATACCCATCCCTGGACGTGAGAAATCCTGAAATGCAGTGTGGAGGCAAGAGGCTACAGACTATCTTGTATTCAGAACAATGTTGTCCAATTTGATATTGGTTTAGCTCTTGGGTTTTTACACCGTGTGAATGTGAACAGTGTTGTCGATGTTTCGGAGCAACATGCTGTCTCTTTTTTCAAGGTCGAAAGCCTAAACTCAGCAATAACCACTTCTGTAGGCTCATTTACTTATGAATATTATTTGAAAGACACGGGTCCACAAGTTCCGCCTCGTCAGTCTGTCACATTTGTTGGAGTAGTAATAATATTCACAGCCATTATCAATATCTCCACAAGGTCATCAGTTCTACGGAAGAACATGCAAACAGTAGCCCTTTGCTGGGTCTTCCTGCTTGTCTTGTCTTCAGACTTTAATATTAGTCACTGAGTTCAGGACGGCTTCACATTACGAGAAACTGCATAATTTATTCTTCTGATTTCAAGATAATAAAGGTAACCCTATCCTTGTAGCCGGCCGTGGAGGCCCATAGGTTTGTCAGACGACGAGGTTCCCACATTTTCTAAACAATCGACACAAATATGGCGGTGATGTCAGGCTTACGAGCCGGCCGCCCTTTACCCTCAGGAAGTTTCCTGGTACTCAGGGGCTGATCCGACTCCAGGGTCGGGGTGCAGCTGGAAAATGAAAAATCCAATTAATTCATCGGGAATCGAACCCGCGACCTTCCGGCTTGTAGCATAGTGCCTGAGCCAACTACGCTACCGCGTAACCCCTCTATTTTTAAGATATGGGCACAATTTCAATACAGTGATCTGGTGCATGTAACATGCATATGAAAATAAAAGAAACTTATCCAGATTTGCTCTAAGTCCCACGTAATGTCTCCATCTGGGAAGCTGCAATTGGGTTTAGTGTAAAGAATGGACTAATTTTGTATTCAGGCCGTAAGTAAAAATACAGAAGAAAAATATTGATGTTTCCAGACTATACATTGCTTCGTTAAAAACTGAAAGCCTGCTGCTGGGAATGGTAATTAGAATATGTATGTTCTGACAATAATGTAAGGTTATTATTACATTAATTATTTTCCTCAAATCAGAGAGCTCTTTGCAAATTACATATTACTAAGCTGGTTAGACCGTCGTCACTCAGTCTCAGAAACTCGTATTGTGAACAAAATATATCCGTGAACTCCCCCCCCCCTTATTCTATTAAATGATTCTAAAGTGACTGGAAATTAAACGAACATAATTACTAATGAGCATTAATTATATCTGTGAAGTGCTCGAATGTTAAATCGAATGAAGGTGACGCAATGTGTGCTTCTCCTCTCGGTTTATATTTCGACATGTAGACCAGTTTCTATGCAACATCCGAAACACGCGCACGCAACAATAGAAGGGGTACTGGAGAAAGTGTTTTCTATGTGCTCCGTGCTATGCCCAGTGCTGGAAAACGGGCCAGTAAACAAGGATTTTGACAATAGAAGAGGTGTTTTCTGTGTGGTCCTTGCCGTGCCCAGTACTTGGTAGCGTGTCAATGAATACGCATTCTGACATGTGACATGTCTTTTCTGTGCTACATGGTCCGTGCCGCTGCTATATAATGGATTTAGTTGTCTGTATGAGATAGCTACGGGAAGATAGTAGTAGAAGAAGAATTATAAGTCAGCCTGTGAAGGGTGGAGGGCACACCAAGGAAACTGACAACAGCAAAGCAACCGCAATTTCCGAAAATTTTTATCAAACGGAGTCGAACACGTTTAACTGGATGGAGCAGAGAAAATTTAAGAAAAGGCAACGCAACTGCAACGCAACTTGAGGAAGACTGAGAAACTCAATTACCAGGCAGCTTGGCAAGCCGGTCTTCTCTCAGTTGCGTTGCTGCTTAGTTTCCTAGTGTCATCTGTTCTAACATACTTCTGTGATCCAGTTGCTTCTTTAGATGACACGAAAGGTTGTTGAAGCTGCTAATTTTGTTTTTGTGCATTTAATTGAGTAGGAGCTTGGTACATATGACGAATGCCTGTCAGACTGTGCTAGGTGTGAAAAAATACATTAGGTTTTGGAAAGAATTTCTCCTGAGATGAAGGAATCTTTGGCAAACTCTAGGTTAAACAGACAGTAGCTTATTAGATAGTTTCTCAGGTCTCCATTTTGATACTGATACGGAGTAATCAGTTTTCTAGTGAGTGTTGTCATTTACTTCTAGTGGTACGCCTCACTTTACGTTACTGCTACTGCGACTGATCTGTGATCGAGCAATAGCAGTGTGTGGGCAGTCCCGTGAACGACAACAATAAAAATACTTTAATGTGCGAGTTGCGGCATGCTTAGCAAGAACATTTGCACTGTTTTATTTCCCTGTCGGCATTACTTCCATTGTAAAGCATTACCACACTGTTGACCACATGGAATTTAAATACCCTGCACCCAGTTTTAGACGTCAGTGTTTTCGATTTTAAAAAGTGGGAACGCCCGTCAGTCCTTTGATTCATCGCCGGCAAAATCAAATGATATTGAAGTCAATGTGTATGCTTAGTTATGGATAGTAATGCGCCTGTCAGGCTCTATATCATTGCAGTGTTCCAACACATTGCTAAAGAAATATATCTTTTTTTTTTCAAATCCCCTGTACTCAACTAATTAATCACTAAGTCGTGAAGGCGTATGGGGAAGTGGATGTATACATCCACATTTTCTTAACCTGGGCACTAGTTAGAAGTGGGTGATCAGGTCTCATTCACCCCCCCGAGGGGGAAAGAGCCCCCAGTATCCATTGGATAGGAGGGTGGGTGAACCCCAAAGCTGGTCTGGACGACGTGAAGAAGAAAATTTCTTTACCCCACCGGGACTCGAACTCAGACTCCTCCGTCGTCCAGCCCGTAGTCAGTCGCTATTCCGACTGCGCTATCCCGGATCCCAATAAATCCAGTGCAAGCTTCATAATCCGAGATTATTAAAGCATTTGTGTTTTCGGATTATCCAATCTTTCGAATTATTTGATTTAACTAACTTTATGTATTCTGGTCCGTCACACTAGTCAGCTAAATAATAGAATTAGCTTTGACACCGTATAGTGTGATGCAATTTGTAGATATTTATTGCCTTTACATGTTTCGGTCAGCTGACCATGTTCAGAGGGCATAAGATCAACATGTTCAGGAACTATTATTACAAAGTCCGTAATATACACGTATACTTAGAAGATTTTACATAAAAGTTATTTACAATTGTTTTTATTAAAAATATTATTATGGTCTAATATTTAAGATCTTGAACCGATATGATTTGTGTCCTTGCTCTTCGTTTCGTAAAACGGAAAACTGGGGCATTATTTGAAGTCCTCAGAAAGTCTCCCAGCCATGCCACCTTTCTTAGCTTGTTACGGTTCTGCAATTATATTATGAGTATTATATATATATACACTCATTGTACTATTTCTATAACCCCGAATTTATCTGAAATTTTTCATGCCTTCTTACCTGTATCGTTGTGTTGTCTAATTGTTTTCCTTTTGCTGTGTTTTGAGACACTGTTTTGTCGTATGCGCGTATCACTTATTTTGAACTTTTATAATCGACTGAAACATCAGCAAAATACTCAGGGAAACAACACCAAAAGGGAAGAAAAATGGGTTACGTTCACCTACACGGAAACTACATACGTAAAATCAAAAAAGTTGTTTAAGGATGCTAACTTAAAAGTAGAATTTGAAAGAACCACCACCGTAAGCAAACTATTAAATGTTACGAGCAGAGCAGCATATACAAATGACCTGCCAGTAAAATAAAAGTAAAGCCATTCCTGTACCAGGCCGTGAAGGCCCATAGGGTTGAGAGACGTTTAGGGTCCCACATTATCTAGACAATCGGCTCAAAGTTGGCGGTAAGGTTGTCAGCCTTACCCGCCGGCCGTGCTTTACTCCCTAGGAAAATTATTTAATTAATTCCTAGTACTCATTTCTGTTAGAGGCTGAGTCGACCCCAGGGCCATAGTGCGGCTGGAAGGATTAGATCAATTGAAAAAATCCAATGACCTTATCATGACTTGAACCTGCGTCCTTCCGGCTTGTAGCATAGCCCCTCAACCAACTGCGCTACCTAAACAGCATTAACTGGTTTGTTTCTGTAGCGGAGGCATAACATGTTTCCTATCTGCCAGTAACAAAATTCTGGTCTAGGGCTCCAAACAGGGCTTGACACCAAGACTGGCCGACTGACCGTCGATCATAACATGACTTTTTCAGTCTTATGACTGATGAGTTTCTGAAGACTTCCAGAAACATCAGACAGTGAAACATGGTCGTGAATCCCGTGGGACTCGTAATCAAGAATCACAGTGCAATCAAAGGCCAGCAGTCAGACAGTTCATTCAGTCAGTATTAGGTTTATGGAGCAGGATCCTAATGAATAAGAAAATCAACCTCTTACGGAAACTGAAGTGTCAACAGCATGTTCACAAGGGCAAGTCTTTGGACCCTATCCTGAGCATGGTGGATTCAGCCCACAATCTGACACGATATTTCTTTAATATATTTTCACGTATGATAGTGATTATAGATGGAGTTTAGGTTGGTAATTAGACTTATTGATAACTCAGAAGTCGTAACTACAAGTCTAACACTCTTGCCCATTCTCAAAACTACAAAACACTTAATATTTTCAGTGTGCTACCACAAGTCTTTACTATCCGTTTCTTGGCAACGGATTTATCACAGTCTCGATGTAACTTAAAATATCACTGTAACTAGAGCACATGCAAGGTCTTCAACTCACACAATAAGTCTTCTTGGTACAGTCACCTTCGGCTGCCGACTCCCTGAGTTCCCATCTACGATTCTGTATCTAGCCAAGTCCAAGTCCAAGTCACAATGTGACTGACGGTCACTCAGTCAGTAGGCCTTGGTGTCAAGCCTCATCTGGGGCTCATGACCAGATATTTATTACTGTTTGGCATTTACGGTCTTGTTTTTGTGGGGCGCCCTCTTTTACGAGAGGACGGTTCTGTCTTTTGTATATGCTGCTAGCCCTTGCCAGCGCAGTCTTTCTCGGGTCTGAGTCCCTTGGGACTCGAGATCATATTTTGCTGTCTCAAATTTGAGACTTCCTTTTTCATTTCCTCCTACGACTCGCAGGGTCACGGTGGAGGTGATCTAGCCAAGCCCAAGTCCAAGTCCAAGCCCAAGTCCAGGTCCAAGACCAAGTCCAAGTCACATTGCGACTGACGGTCAGTCAGTCTGTCTGTCTGTCTCTCTTGGTGTCGAACCCCGGCTGGGGCTCATGACCAGTTTTTTTTTCTTTTTTTTTCCTTATATGAAAGTTACTCTCCTGTCCATTTGGGACGCCCTCTCTGACGAGAGGTCGGGTCTGTCATTTGTCAGTCCATATTAATAAGTCCATTGTTAGTATTTACATATATTTACAAATTTAATCTTAATTCCTATTTCTATGCACAATATATACAAGGCCTCTGTCAATCCAGGCTCAGTACAGCAGATTATGCCCTATTTCTAGTAGTATTCGCTACCACGGCAGTCTAGTCACTTGAACGGCCGTATGCCTGACCGCCGCCAAGTTTAAGCCTCTTATACTTTCTGTGTCGGGCTTCGCCTTGTCCGATGTTGTGAACATTCTCATTTTCATGATTTTATATGACTTCTGCTTGTTCCCAGCATAAGTTTGTTATATAGTCATATACGTACGGGATTTTGAATGCCACGTGCAAATCGCGGACCCGTGTGCGCCTTGGAAAATTGACAATGGTGCGGAGAACCTTGTTTTGCAGGCGCTGTAATTTCACTAGAGGAGTGTCTGTCGCGAATTCCCAGGCAGGACTAGCATAAGTCATTACGGATCTAATAAGAGCTTTGTGGAGGGTAATTTTAATGTTAGCGCTCAATCGCCCTTTTGAATAGGGAATATACTCTAATGAATGCTCTGAAGGCCTTGGCTTCGATCATTTCTATGTGTAATCTCCATGTAACTCTCTTATCGAAGATTACATCTAGATATTTGCACTATTTAAAAATGAAATATTTCGTCCATTTAAAGTGAGACAAGACTCAGGTGGTCGACGACTACGAAAGAAGTAGACCCCCTGAGCCTTATCTTCATTAATTTTAACATTCCAGCGCTCACACCAGGTCTCCATTGAGCTGAGACCGCGCTGGAGTTTTCTAACAATAAAACCTTCCCTGCGATCCGTCGCATACAGACAGATGGCGTCCGCAAAGAGGGCCAGGCGAACACCATGTGTTTGGGGGGCATCATTTATGTACAAATTGAAAAGAGTAGGGGAAAGAACTGAACCTTGTGGCACCCCTGCTTGTATTTCCCTTGGGGTTGACATTTTGCCTTCAACCGAAACCCTAAATTTACGTTTAGAAAGAAAGGACCCAATAAGCTTGGTCAAACCGTTCGAGAATTCCAATTTTGATAACTTATACAGCAAGCCTGAGTGCCACGTGGTATCAAAGGCTTTTTCGATGTCCAAGAACACCGCAGCCATAGTCATTTTATTGTTGAAATTAAGGGTTACGTGATCCGCCAGCCTCATACATTGCAAGGTCGTGCTGTGACGTGCACGAAAACCAAACTGGCTTGCGTTGAGCAGGCCTCTTTCTTCAATATATTTTTGTAATACTTTCAAAATTACTGTTTCAAACAGTTTTCCTGTCGTGGACAGGAGGCCGATCGGACGTAAATTTTGCGGAAATTTCGGGTCTTTACTGGGTTTAGGTAAAGTTATTACTTTTGCTTCCTTCCAAGTGTTTGGAAAATGAGAGAGCCGAAGACAATGGTTGAATAAATGAGTTAGGTGAACCAATGGTCGCCTTGGAAATTGCCTCAGGCATTCATTTGGGATGCCGTCAATTCCACAGGCCTTTCTCAATTTCAAGGAATTTATCAATTTTTGTACGTCACATGGTCTGATCCTTTGAGGGGGTTTGTCGTCTACGGTTTCGAGCAGAGCTTGAACTGTGGGCTCCACCCGCCGTTCATGGTCTTCATCACACAAATGCTGCGGTGTGAACTGAATTTCCAAACAGTCGGCAATTGCGTTGGCTTTCTCGGATGGAGGAAATTTAAGGCCTAGTGCCCTTGGTCCATCCCTCTTTAGGAGGGATTTCGGGATGTGCCATATACCCTGAGGTGTGACTTCAGCGTTATCTACTTTTGTTTCCCACCGTTCAAGTGCCTTTATTTGAGTCATTCGCCTGATTGATTTTGTGACCCAGTTTAGTGCCGTTTTACACGCTGGATCCCTGGTTTCTTGCCACAGTTTTCGTAGCCTCGGCTTATGTTTTAACAGGCGATCTAGACCAGGAAGATCGTTGTTTATGTCGCCTGGTTTTCTGTTCGTATAACCACGGGTCGGACCACAGCACAGAAAACACGCCTATTGCCTAGCAATGAACGAGCTCTATTATTGCATATTCTTTGGAACCTGTTTACTGAGTCGTTGCTTAGCAATGGGAATGGCACGAATCCACATAAAACACCTCTTGCAGCACCTGTTCTGTTGTTGGTTGCATATGTATTGCGGGCCTATTTACCGAATCGTTGCCTAGCAATTAGTGTATGCGTCACAATATGGTATCTTCCCTTTCAAGCCTAGGCTTCCTAAATAGACTCTTTACTGCACGTTAATCACTAGAATTTTGCACGTGTTCACATAAAACTCAACGACATATTTGATAATGGAAATCGCGGCATTTGACGAGGATACTATAGCACCAAGGACTGTACAGGGTCCATTAAGATGGGAAGATAGTCATGAATTATGAATATACGTGTATAAGTTTCTGAAAAGTGGTCGTGCTTACCTAGAATTACCGGCACGCATTTGCCTGCGGGATGAATGTATTACTTAAAATCCCTTGCTGTGTTAGGTGAGTGTTTGTTCACGTACATAGGGTCTTCATGATCATTTATTGCTGATTCAAATTCACTGTTGACAAAGCTAATTGACAATAGAAATATTACACCTCATAGCCTTTTCGTGCTATCTTCTTACATAAACCAACTGACACTAAGGTCCAACGCTTTTAATACCAAACTTGTTATCGAGACTTTTGTCACGTGTAATGCTGACTTATTAGACGGAGAATTGGATTAGATTGATTGCGCCTCATACATTCAGACAGTTCGGGACTACACGTAATACAGCACTACCGCTATTCCAGACACTTTCTAGTTCACCGTTAGGCACGCACTAGGGTTCCCGGTTTTCACAAGCCGTATCCTGGCAACGGATTTATCAGAGTCTCACTTCAATTTCTGTATCCCCAAAATACAACTTAACCTTACAAGTCAACTACCTCTCGGTCTTCCAGCCGAAGTTTTCTACGTGTTTCCCCACTAAAAATCTGTATGAACTCTTTTTCTCCCTCAGGCCGACGAAACGCCTTGCTCCTCATAGTCTCCTGAATTTCAGTTCCTATCCTAACAATACTGTGTCTACTCTCCCTTCCTGTCCATCCTCATTGTACCCCCACTCTTCCACGCTTGGTGGTAGGATTACTCTTTCTTTATTAGCTTTAGGTGAGTGGCGACAGCAGGCAGGCTGGGATGCGAGAAGGGGGGGGGGCAGGCTCTATTCTCTTACTCCCACTGCTCGTAAATATTCTTTGGCTGGCCCCACTATAGGTGACGGTGCATAAATCACTTTCATTATTTTTAATATCTTACATTGCTAAACCGTTTCATCATTTTGGGCCAAAATATATTCCGGTGAAAAGCAATCTACGTTTGGGGGGACCATATCACCTCCATTTTCGTTAAAGAGTAAGCTTACCAGCATGGAGAAGACGCTGGTTTCTTGCTTTACGTATTCTTCGACCATGAAGAGAGAGGCGACATATTCCGCCAAAACTCCGGTTGACTTTCAACGTTCTAAAAGGCGTTATAACCCAGAAGAGAGAACCCTTCACGACCACCGCTGTGAGAACCTCAAATGCTACGTGTGTGTATAATATTGTAACAAATTTGATCAACACGTTGCCAGGCAACAGCCCTGTAAACACGGTCCAACACACAACGAGTGCTTAAGCAAACCACAGAATGAAATGAGTCCACTAGAAGAGTAAAATAGAATCAGTTCAATAGACTTGTCCACCATGACATTATACCACAATGTTGTACACATTACGACTACCAACATGGCGCGTAACTCGCAGGGAAGATTTAAGTTTTGGCTTTCTTCGTAACGACATAGGAATTTCGTATGGCGTGTTCAACAGCAGAATATTAACATTAGCTTCTGACAATACATGCCTATAATTTTGAGCCAAATATATTGGTGTAAACTCAGATCAGAACTATAGGCTCCAGAAACAAAATGGTTCTAAAGTAGCAACGTTTTTTATTAAAGGTATACAACTGAGAAACGTTAAATAAATTGAAGTCCCTGGCTATGTTGAGAGAAGTGTCTCTTCTCTCGCTATTGCATATTCTTATAACATATATCTTTATTTATAACTGTAATATCATGAAACACGAAAATGAAATGGACATGTCTTGTTAAAGGTTATGATCTCACATTAGACTAGCAAAGTATAATCCTATTATGATGATATTAAAATGCTATCCTTTAGGGATGCCGGTCACGGTAGCCGAGCGGTCTTCTGTCTCTCGAAGCCGCGATCGTGGGTTCGAATCCCACTTAGGGCATGGATGTTTAGTGTTTGCGTGTGTGCGCGCGTTTATCTTTGTTTATGTACAGGTAGAGGCCTTGCGACGAACTAATCACCCGCCCAAGGAGTCCTACCGAATGTGTAAGATCTAGTAAACCGAAGTGAAATGGAGAGTTTCACGGAGGTAGGCCAAGGCCCCCCCCCAAAAAAAAATTGAGGCTGTAGCGCCTTAGGAAAAAATGATTTGAGGATGTGTACTGGATTCAGCTGGCTCAGGACAGAGTCCAGTGGCGAACTGCTTAAATATGAAGTTTCGGGTTGTATAAATGGCGGGGAATTTTCAGCTAGCTCAGTGACTGTCATCTTCACAAGAAGAACATTATTCTGTCGAGATTCCACTATCCCTCTCTCAATTTCTCTCTTTTTAGCTTATTATTTCCTGTTGGCATATTGTTATCTATCGCATATGAAACTTGTTAGTGAAGGCCTCCCAATTTCTCTGTGCTCCAAATTAAATGCCATGGACTATGAAAGAAAATCTTATGAGTTTATTCTGTGAAGCGCCGTGAGGAGAATTACGGTGGCCGGACTGATAGAAGAGTGAATCAAGTCCACCCATATTGAAAGCAATAATCAGAGCCCTTTTGAACCACGAGTTAAATAAAGAATATTATCTGCTAGGATATGACGTCACGTATCCGGTAGAGGTTCACCGGCATTTCAGAGGAACGTCTGTGTACTTTTACAGGACAACTCGTGTCATATCCCGAAGAAAATCATATTCTCTGCTACGTAGACCTCAAGTCCAACACTAATCGAGCAGTTCTCTATTTTGGAATGCTGGGTCCAAGAGTTTTTACTGCCATATTGTTAAATGATATCAGATTGTGAATTGTTTTAGTAAAATCGTACAGCGAGTTTAAGGAGGTTTCCAAAGACATATTAAGCAGAATTCAGACTAATTTGATTTGGTTCATCCTGATCTGTCACCCTAGCAATATAATAAAAGTTATCAACTCCATCCAGTGTGACCGATAAATGCTTCTTTTTTTTTTCTCCTAAAGAACAAGGGAACCACGGCATGGCAGCCACTCATCTTCCTACTTGTAAATAAACTAATTATAATAATTTATAAATATCTCAATAAATTCAGGCACATCGCTGTAATTGTTAAAGGCTAATACTTTATATTAATGACATTATAATGATATTATATGTATATATTGATATTGACCAATCACATTGTAATAGTAGCTTCCGCATATAGTGATATGTCCTTCTGACGATGGTTGCTCCGGTCGAAACAAGTCATGGATGAAAGATTAAAAAACATTTTCACTCATACTGGACGGAGTTGATAATCTTTCATCCTAGATGTGTTTTAGTGCCCATCTCCCTGAAAACAATTTCCATGGCAGTTCATTAATTTAACTTTAGAAACAGAAAATTTGGATCGACAGACGGACAGGATCCCGGCTTCCGAGCGAGCGAAGACAGTGCACGCCTTAGACCGCTCGGCTACCGTGACCGGTTTTATTCTGCTATAAATATTCATAATCAGAAGTCGTTTAAAAATCATACCGTAGAATGTTTTGGATCCAGAATTCCAAAATCTATGGTCACATGACTAGTGGTTCTTAATACTTTCAATGTGAATGGGCTTGATTCACTTTTCTCTCAATCCGGCCACCGTAATTATACTGACAGCACATCACAAAACAAACTCGAAAGATTGTCTTTAATAGTCCAGGGCTTTTAATTTGGGACACAGAAACTGGCAGGCCTTCACTAACAAGTTGCATATAAAACAGACAACTGTGTGCCTTCAAGAACGAATGAACTAGAGACAGAGAGAGAGAGACAGAAAGAGAAGAGAAACTGTATGGAGAGACTCATTCTTGAGAAGATGACAGTCGCCTAGCTAATGAAGAAATACACCGTCATTTACAGAACTCGAAGGTCAACTCCTATGTTTGCAGGGACCCGCCACTGTACTCTGTCTTGCATTATTAGAATCCAGTACACATCCTCAAACCATAACAATTTAAGTTCCGTTTTAATATTATCGTCCCATTTACGTTTCATTTCGGAAGCATTATCTTCCATTGAGATATTCGGACAAAAATTCCAAATGAATTTATTGTCCCTTACATGCGTGCTACATGCCAAGACTGATCACTTCAATAATATCTGATGAAGAGTAGAAATAGTGAAAATCCTCATTATGCAGTTGTACTCAGCCTCCTGTTATTTCCTCCCTCTTAGGTCCAAATGTCCTAAACGTCCTGTTCTTGGACACTCTCAATTTCCTTTCTTCCATTCTATGAACGTTTCAAGCCCATAAAAACTGTCAAATTAAAAACCAATTTTAAAAGGCGACACTTATATATTACTCTTAATATAACTGTCTTTCTGAACTCTATCAATCATCCGATAATCTAAAACAAAGCATAATATTTCGAAGGCTGAATCTGCTGCCATCATCAGGTGCCTTCTCAATTGGATCCGTAATCCCAGTTACTGGATGTTAGCCTTCGGTTCGCCCCTAAATGTGATTAGCTCTTTAAGCGGACCCAGATCAGTAGGCATAGGCAACCATCACCTGAAGTCGGGAGCAGATTCAGCGACCGAAGTGTTGTTTTCTATATCAGAATATCGGAGGACGGGCAAAGCCCCAAAAACCAGCGATAATAAGGCAAAATTATAGTTTCGCAGTGACAAACAAATCTGAACTGAATAACAGCAAACATTTGACTATTCTAAATCCCTTCATGAGTGGAAAAAAGAAAACAGAAAGGATAGAAGAAAGAAAGAAAGAAATAAAGAGAAAGAAGTATTGAAATAAAGCGTCGAGGAAGGAGACAACGAAAGACTGGAATGCTGTCAGCAGGACTGGGCCTCCTATGGACTGCCCACTCCTTCTGCCACCAGAATATTAAAGAAAGGCTACTACATTTATTATTTAAAAATCCGTCTGTGTTCTTGTCACAGGCAACATTACACGCCAAATTCGCAACATTCCTCACCCGTTAAAAGGCTATGACGCCTTCCTGTCAGCTACTTCTGTCTCTCTTGCCCACTTAAATCCAACAGATATGTTAGCGTTCGTGTGTCAAACAAGCTCCAACTTTCCTCATCACTCCATTAATTGACTACCGCAGATCAGTAAATGAATATAGATCTACTTCTGTTTCAAGTTGCTAAGAACAAGGTTTCTTGATGGTTACGATTGCTACAACTGACATGAAATGATTATGCGAGGTGTATATTCATTTCCAGTTTTTGTCGGTACAGAATATTAATGTATATTTGAAAGTGGATTAAATCTCAATCATTTCAGTTGATGCGAAAACACAGGTACAACAGAAAGTCGTAGGAACTCTATTAGACGCTAATAAGATTAAGAAACTGAAAAAGTGGCCAAGGCCCAACAAAGGGCTGCAGAACCATAATAATAACAATAACAACAATAATAATAATAATAATAATAATAATTTCCTTTATCCATTCTATCTATAAGACTCTTGCACTTTTCTTTACACTGTTCTATATATGAGTCATAACTAGTTTAATTTTAAGTTCCTTTCTTATTTTTACGTTTTTTTCTTTTTAAACTGGCCGCGCCATAGCTCAAGCGGTTAGTCGCTGGCTTCCCACCGCGGCCGCCCGGGTTCGATCCCGGGTCTGGTCAAGTGGGATCTGTGGTGGACAAAATGGCGATGGGGCAGGTTTTCTCCGAGTACTTCGGTTTCCCCTGCCAATCTTCATTCCACCGATTGCTCCACAATCACCCTCACCTATCATCTGGGGCTGGTACAATAGGCCAGAAGCGGCCGCAGTACAAGGGACTTAGTCCCACCCCACTAGCAATAAAAGAATATTTTTACGTTTCTCTAACAGTGACATTTTGTGTGTCCCACTGTTCACGTGAATTCCGTTTCGCAGTATGCTATTGTCATTGACATGTTCTGTTATTGTTCCAGCTTCACAACCATAACAAACGACTCTTCTTGCTCATGTCTTATAGAGGCCGGTAATCAGTTTAAAGTACAATTATTTTTTTCCATATTTTCATGAATTGTAATATCCATCGTGAGATCTACTTCAAATTATGGGTTTTGCTTATGCCCTTGTAGACTTCGGCGTGTTGCCTGTATTACACCGGCAGTCATTCTCACCTGCCTTCCATTCTGTGGACC
This sequence comes from Cryptotermes secundus, assembly GCF_002891405.2. Classification (NCBI taxonomy): domain Eukaryota; kingdom Metazoa; phylum Arthropoda; class Insecta; order Blattodea; family Kalotermitidae; genus Cryptotermes; species Cryptotermes secundus. The sequence goes on from NW_019745078.1 coordinate 979,493, forward strand.
TGCATGTAAAGAAAGGAACAAAATAAAACAATGTCGGGGCGCCATGTTGTCAAGACGATACTTTTGTCGGCAGGAGGCCTCTTCTGTCCACTCGTCCACAAATAACAATCCCAAGCTGACTTTGCCATCCTAACCTATGGAAGCATAAATGGTCTATACCACATGATATACCCTCAGTAATTTGTTCTTATCCTTCGGATTGGTTACGCCTGTTCCGACCCCATCTATCTTCCTATGCCTCCTTATCCTTTCCGATTTGACTGAAGAAGTTCTTATTGTCTGTTGTTATGCATCATGGAAGGCTTTGTTATCAAACATGTTATTCCGTCTACATTCTATAACGCCAGATATAATTTGTCAGTAATTTGTACGAATGTAAGAAGTAGTATTTACATTGAAGGAAGAATGTCATTGGAAAATTCAGAATCATTAATAAATACTGGTAGCCCCATAATCCGAATTAATTAAGGCAATGGTGTCTTTCGATTGTCGAATCATTCGGATTACTGGATTGAAAATAAAAAATTCCACCCACCGAAGACCGCGTAAAATTGTAAGATCTCGGAGGTTACGGTAGTATAAGGTTTGCCTGGGACGGAGAGACAGGAATGCATAGGGGATTTTTGTGAGGAAACAACCACATGGTCGACCCAGAAACAAGGAGGTGCATAATATTAGATGGGCGCTATGGAGATTGTCAGAGAGCAAGAGAGGCGAGTGCAACTCTCCGAATCGTATTTAATAGTGAATTTTCGTATTAACAGTCTTGAACTTTTGAAATCTACTATAAAATTGTGAGTTCAAGTTGATTTAAGCATGTTCTCCTTAGTTTTCATGTATTCTATTTACTGAAGATTATTTAAACCTGTCAGTATGTATCGTTTTTTATACCGCATTTACGCATGTATAGGCCGCACATTTTTTTGCCAAAAATTCAAGAGGAAAACTGGGGTTCGGCTTATATTCGAAATATTCGAAATCACACTTCATTTAAAAAATATATATATTCATAATTAGTAATACAGGGTGTTCAAAGATCGAGGAATTATTTTTTCTATAATTTCTGTCTGAAAATTGTGCTGCGGCCTATACATGCGTAAATACGGTATTTAATCCGGTTCATATGACGCATTTTTTAAAAAATTAAATTGCAGTTGTTTGATATTTTGTTTTGTTTATGGGTCATTAAACCACTTTATCATCTCAGAGTATACTATAGAGTCAAATGATAAGGTGATACATGACGTTGGAATTTCAACGGATTTTGATCGAAGCGTTCTTTGTCTATTTATAGCTGTTATCTCTGGAATTTGCATGACGATACAGAGAACAACTTAGAAGAACCTCAGTCAGGATAATGTGTGTCTAAGCCAAGTTCGAATTGAGGTTACCGTTTGAGCCCATTTTCTGCGTTCATTGAATGAATTTTGCTATTATCCAAAATTTCACTAACAAATAGAACTTAATATTCGCAAAACACATCCTGAACACACAACACGAACAAGGAAAGAATCGAATAGACATCAAGTTTATGAAGATGACGCTCGAAAGAAGAGAATTGGGGTCTGAGAACAGTTTTATGTATGTAAGTCTAACAAATGGCCGACCATAAACGGAAAATAGGCTAATCAAGTAACATGCGTTTCTAGGTGGCAATAAACAGGAATAAATCGACAGTAGCTGGGAGGTGCAAGATATATCACGAACGGTACAAGTGGCAGTGCTTTACAAATGATAACCTACGAGGCGAGGAGGATTGCTATGCAAGTCGAAGCGAGTCTACAGCTGAAGCTGTAAAGACTGTTGTGGCATAGTGCAGACGGACAATTGCAAGAAATAAACTTCTGCATAAAGGCGAAGAAAGAGCCATCACTTTTAAAATTTTCAATTTTGGTTTTCTTTGCCTTTCACCTTACGGTTGTTTATCATTACACATGTTCCTCTATCACCACTGACATTAATGATTAAACTTCACATCCCTAGCAGTTAAGAGCACAATTTCATTTATATTATATTCAATTTCTTCAACACCAAAAATCACATGTCGTACATATACCTTCGTTCCGTAAAACCAAGGCATGGATTCAAAACTCCATTATTTCTGCACCACGGACACGTCATGTTCCGAAGGATCATCCCAGATACCCATTTGACAGGAGGCTTGGTATCTTCATTGGTTACATCCTGTTGTGTGTTCCAGATATATATAGGATTTATGTTAACGATGTTAACCGTCAACACAACAAATATACTCAGTTTCAATATTCGATCTTTATTCCTGCTACATGTTTCGGTCATATAAGACCATCATCAGGCAGTTATATATAGGAATACATATAGTTATTGATCTACCAATACGGATCCATATCAGTGCAACGTGTCGTATTATATCATCATCATCATCATCATCATCATCATCATCATCATCATCAGTAATCTGTCAAGACGACAGGTCGACAGTCTCTTTCAAAACAATTCCTCCACTTAATGCGATCTAGAGCTTTCTCCTTCAAATGACAGTATCCTCTTCTGTCCCCAAGGTCATCCAGCATCTTCTTACGTCTTCTTCCTCGTCTTCTTGTCACTTCTATCCGCCCATCTGTAATGCCCTAGCGGCGCAGGGGGGCATGGAGGTATCCCACCCGCTGCCGCCACTGTAATGCCGTAGCGCAGGGGGGGGGCGTGGAGTCAGCATCCTCTGCTACTACTGTAACGCCGCAAGTAGGGGGGCGTGGAATTATCCCTCCTCGCCTCCACTGGTCATGTCGTAAACTGGTACCACTGGTAACGTCGTGCCGTCGGGGGTGTGCAGGTACCCCTCCTTGCCACCTCAGCTTATGCTGTCAGGAGTTATCACAATCATCCTAGCTCACCCTTAGCTAGGATTCTCCTGTTCGGGATTTCCTTCTCGGTAAAAGCTGCCACCATCTATTTTCTTTTCTTTCAATTGTGGGCACCACTCCCTGGCATATAGTCATAGCTCCTTGACCACTCCTCCCGTAGTTTACAGGTAGCGACTTAACACTTTATTAATACACTTTATCATTATATCTTAAGGGGCGTTGGTATCTAGGCTACTTAACTCTGCCGGTGTGGCAGGTGCCTATCCCTGTTGTCTTTCTTTGTCTTCGGCTGCCACTGCTCCTGTGTCAGTTCAACCCTCGCTCGGTCAGGATTATCGGGATCGGAGGTGGGAAAGTTGATTCTAGATATTATTATTGGTATTATATACTAACATAAAATGTTTGCCTCAAGTTGATGTTACAATTAAAGTAGAAATACAAAAATAAGATAAACATAAAAGGTATCCCATATATCAAGATTTATAATGTGTTGAATATATTATGTTATATTAAAAATAATAAGTATTTTTTTAAATGTTTAAAAATATATTAAAGAATATTTTGGTATGGTAGGTTAAGAATGTGTATGTGAATGTAATACTAAGGTAGAGCTTGGGCATGTATGTTGTTTGTAGGTCTTTGTTGTAGAAGCTTTCTACGCAGTAAGCCCGGTTGTGGAGCCAAAGACAAGTTTCTACGACATACAGGTCGTTAATATGTGGTATTTGTATGATATTTTCACGATATGTATCTATATATAATCATACAATATGACGTATGTGTTTCTTGTCTGGGCGTGCATACGTTCGGTGTGTTCTACACTGTGCGTTGGTTCGATGCAGATGCCCCCCTGAAGAGTATCCTCTAGTCAGCCGTTGCCTTCAAGTCACGTTTCCTCTAATTCGAGGTCAGCAATCTCTAAATTGATACAGGATCGTTAAATACCAATGGACCAACGGGCAGATTCTCTCAGCTGAGAGAAGAACATTAGTTGAGCTGTAAAAGCAACAAACTTTTCCATAAACATTTTGAAGTTTCCATGTCAGAGGCTATTCAGATGTGATACCCAAGTTTTGGAGAAAGACACTGCTTCCATCTTCAGGGTTCAAGTGTGTTGGGTGAGGAATCGGTTAGTTATAATCTGCCTGTATAACCCTATAAATTTGAACCCTGGGAACTGACTCACAACTTCCTTCGAAACATCGGTATCCGGCCGCAGAACTACAGAGTGTCATACCCCAGAAGACCACACAGTATGAAGGAATGTTCTTGTTAAGCAATGTCCTGTATTTCCCACTTACTCTTAGGTCCAAATATTTTGACACTTTTGGAATACTCGTATTCAGTTCTGTTTGCATATTGGCCAAACAAGATGAATATGAAGACGATAGTTTTGTCTTTTAGCTTTGCTACATTATGCACTTCAGACTTAGGTCAAAATGTTAATCTGTATCTTCTCAGCTTTTTGCGCTGTCCACATAACACATCGTCCTGTCAAATCACGAAATCTGTTTTAGTATAATTCGAAGGTTCGACCTCGCCAATCTCATTGGACACGATGTTGAGTGAGTTGCGAGCAAGTCTCATAAGCACAACCTATGCATTTCTCTAAGATCCATTTCAATTTTATGGTCCCATTTATTTCTCACTCTTCCAAATGTTCACTTTCCAGAAGGTTTCCTAACAGAATTATGTATGTATGCTTTATCTTTCTAACTTGTACTCCTCACCAAACATAATTAGAATGATCAAGTCAAGGAAGATGAGATGGACAGTACTTGTAGCATGAATGGGGAAGAAGAGGAACGCATGTAGAATATTGGTTAGAAAGCCAGAAGGAAAGAGACCCTTAGGAAGGCCAAGACGTAGGCGGGTGAACAATGTCAAAACGGATCTTAAATATACAGCAGGCATGTCCAAAGCGTCGATCGCGGGACGATTTTTGGTCGATCTCATAGGCCTATTAGGAAATTAAACGTGAAAAGCATGTAAATTCACTTGTAATATAATATAATTACATTCAGATTTTGAAGGGATAATACGTATTAAAGTACTCTGTACTTTCAATGTATGTTGCTTTTACAACAAACATCATGTGTCATGTTGTTTTTACCAATATTTTTGCTTAAAGCGAGGTAGGACGATAGGAGAGGGTGGTAGATCACTGGCAGTTTTGACACTAAGAAGTCGATCACAACCTATTTGAAGTTGGACATGCCTGATATATAGGATGGGGTGATATGGCCGGGATTGATCTGGCTCAGGATTGGAACCAATAGAGGGCTCTTGTGAACACGGTAATGAATTTTCGAGTTGCATAAAATGTGGGGAAGTTCTTGTGTAACTGCAGAATTGGCGATTTCTCAAGAAGGGCTCAGCTCTATGAAAGTTAGTGAGTTGGTTTACCTTATCTTTCCATTTAAGCTACTTGTCAACTACCGGTATATTTCGCTTGCGGACTGCAAGGCACGGAGTTTGTTTTTGTTTTGTTGGCTTATCAACTTCTTCACAGTCTCGCGTATTTCGCTTTTCTAAGAATGACGGGCGAGCGAATTTCGAGATTCTTACAGATCTGACCCTGAACATTGCTATCTTCTGGAATATAACACCGTATAATCTGGTGATTATTTGCCAACATTTCGGAGAATTCTGCTGACTCCATCTTCAGAGTACGATCACTCCTTTATTCTACAAATCGAAGCAATAAGTTCTTCTGGAACTTCGGTAAACATCTATGAGTCTACATGGCGTAACATTCGAAAAAGTAATCTTAATGCAAGGTTACCTGTACAACGAATTATATTTCCTTCATAGGCCTATAATATCTTAGAGCCAAATATTTTCCTGAGCATTTCATTTTCAAATTCTTGTTCGTCTCTCGATGTAAGAAACAACTTCTGACACGAAGAAATCAGTCTTCTGGGATTTGGCACCGTTTATATGTGGTGTTAACCGACGTTTCGGAGGAACGTATTGCCTCCATCTTCAGGGTAGAAGAAAAAATATAAGAAATCTGCAAGCGAAGAGACCGTGTGAACCGGTAAAAGCAGTCTGCTTTTACGTTGCGATACGTTCCTCCGAAACGTTGGTTAACACCACATATACACGGTGCCAAATCCCAGAAGACTGCTTTCTTCATAGTCACCGCCGTGAAAGCCTCAAATCTTACAACTTTTGACACCTATACAAAACAAGGAAATTCTACAAGAACGGAATTGATTACACGTACTTATTTTTGTAAATAAAATGATTCAGCTGTTTTCAACATGAAAGTGTCAAAGACTGAACTGAATATGTAATCAGCAGCTCCTTTGACATTACAAGTTCAAAGTATGGAAAATTCCAATGGTCAAAAAAAAAAATCTATATGTGATAGCATGTGACATCTGTTGACACTTTATCTGAACGACATAGACAAGAAATATTCGAGGATTTTCACACTGCATCTAGTTATTACGAAGTGTATAATATATATGTACAGTACTGGCTCCTACTAACATCCAATACTCAAGGATTATACAATACAGGCTTCAAGTAACTCCTCTGAATATACATTTTTCATGAAGATGACTGGATCTGAAAACAGAACGACTACTGTTGGCAGAACCACCTATCGGCAGAATTGATACTATCTGCGTCCAGCGCATGTACACTCTCAATTTCGCGCAGCACCAATGCGATATTATGGTATAAGAGGTACATTATTTAGCAATGAAAGAAGAGGCGATCTAGAACTATGGTGCCTTGACGCTATAGGAATTATAGCTGCCACTTCTAGGATTAGTACTTTGACATGAACAGGAAGGACTTTCTCTTACATACCTCCCAATTCATCATTGATAATGTTTATTGAACTTTGCAATTCATTTAGTACAGAACAATAACATTAATTACATAAGACGACAAAAATAGCTTACCTACCATTACGGTATGTTCATATGTGGATGACACAGATAAATTAATGTTCTGTAGAAAGCATGAAGAAATTTCCTAGACTGAACCTGTGCCGTTCTTGACCTCATTTATTCATGAGTTATCCTGCCTAGTCTTAAAAAATTAAGAAATACAGAACACGAAAACATCACCTATAAATACACCTTTCTTTACATGCAACATCATAACACACTGCTCAACATTTTATACCATCCCAGTGACAATCGTAAGGTTTTTTTGGCAAGAGGGTGGCTTCATCGTGGATTCATGAATGCATTATTTTGGTAGCTTGCATGCTGAGTGAAACAAAGAGCTTCTCTACAGCGTGTTTCAAAGAATTTGACACTATTATTCTAATCGGAGTGGAATGTATTGTATTAATGGTCTTCTGAATTGTAATAAACTGAAGTGAAACGCAATTTTAGGTGTATTTAGGGAAATTGCGTTGAATTTTAAGTTATGAACAGTTTTTCTGACTGGACCTTTCTCATCTCCTGTGTGTAATAGTAGGGGTATATTTGATAAAATTTTCCGTAAATGCTCTTCAAAGCAAACTTTGATTTAAATATACACAGACGCTAGCAGAATTTATAAATTAACCTTCTTTCTGTCTTGATGAATTAGTCATTTTGATGTATGGACCAGCTTCAAGCTTACTTTCGTCTGTAGAGTCATTTTCTCAATTATCTTTATATCCCATGTGTTTATGATGCCATGGTATACATATATTTATTTGTAACTTGGCGAGCTTTTAAAGAACTCTATTCTGTTCTATTTTTCTACTATGGTTCTACAGCCCTTTGTTGCACCTTGGCCACTTTCCAGATTAATCCTATACACAGTCGGTAGAATTCCTTGGACAGGGCATCAGTCCGTCGCAAGGCCGCTACCTACACAGATAAAACGCACACATACTGCCATGCCTGAAGTGGGATTCGAACCCACGATCCCAGTGTTCGAGAGAGCGAGGCCACTGTGACCGGCCTATAAGAAACTCAGACTATATGACGATGAATGGTAGATAATGAATCGGAAAGGATGTGGAAGGAATTGGCCTACATTTAAGACGTCACGGCATTCGCTTGGTGAGTTGCATAGAATCACGAGAACCTCGACGTAGTCAGTAATCTGTCGAGAATCAAACTGGGCACGTGCTGAAATCCTTACCACTTGAACCAACCTGTTGAGTTGTCATGGTACAGTCCATTGGCATTGCCATGGTGCAGGGGTTGAGAGAGTGGGGGGAAGCTACAACTGTCTCTTGCTGCCCTAGGTAGGAATAGCGGGGGGACAGCGAGAGCGTCAGGCTATTTGAGAGAGTGGGGGGAAGCTACAACTGTCTCTTGCTGCCCTAGGTAGGAATAGCGGGGGGACAGCGAGAGCGTCAGGCTATTTGAGAGAGTGGGGGGAAGCTACAACTGTCTCTTGCTGCCCTAGGTAGGAATAGCGGGGGGACAGCGAGAGCGTCAGGCTATTTGAGAGAGTGGGGGGAAGCTACAACTGTCTCTTGCTGCCCTAGGTAGGAATAGCGGGGGGACAGCGAGAGCGTCAGGCTATTTGAGAGAGTGGGGGGAAGCTACAACTGTCTCTTGCTGCCCTAGGTAGGAATAGTGGGGGGACAATGAGAGCATCAGGCTATTTCTGACTAACAAAAAAACCCCCCGGTCTAGAAAACCGAGATTAATGGCCGTGGGAATCCGTTGCGCTGACCACGTGACACCCTCTATCCGCAAAAGTTGGCACTAACTTCGCCGGCAAGCAGCGGTCACTCGGTTGGTATAGTTCGCTTTCGGACTACAGGCCACGGAGTTTTTGTTTGAGGCAGATGGGATTACACGTGCACAAACGAATGGCAATACGCGTGCTGCTTATGAACTGAGAACATTATGAATACGTTAAAAGAACCCAGATAATTTTGACATTTAGATACTCTTTTCATTAAGCTCATCATCATGTAAATTTTCTATCCCCTTGTTACTTCCCTTTATTTGAGCAACACATTCTCCTCAGATATGTTTTGATTGTTACAGACCTATTGCTGTCTCCAATTGGAGGCCACATAACAAGTAGAACATGTCGTGTACGTGTGTGACTGGTCCTAGGTTAAGATAAAGCAACTTGAAACGGAGAGAGAACATGATAAAGTGCCAACTGAGTAATATTTCACGCAGCTTGTGATGTCTTATTGTTAGGCAGAGGTATGAAGTTTTTTAATTGGGCAAGCTCTTTCTGTACGTCATTAAGCATCCACCCACAGAACAAGGAGACGAAACACAACTCACCTAATTCAAATCCTCCCAAAGAACTTGTTTGATACCTTTATAGACAACTTACTTGCTAACAATTGAATAAAAACACTTCCCTGAGAAATATTCAACAAGTTACATTCCATGCCAGCCTCCCGAGTTGACTGAAATCAAGACGACTTGCTGTCTCTTTCTCTTAGTTTATACACCTTCCCCTCACACCCCGCTCTCCTCTCTTCAACATGGCTAGTTTCACGACTTGTCCTCAAGTATTATAATACAACTTCTCTGTTTTGACTCTAAAAACAAGTATTACAAGGGATTTATAGTCGCTGATCTAAAGTAACATGCCTAAATAATCCAACGAATGTGGTAGACATTGAATTAGTTCAAAGGAATTTTAATTAAATTGTAAAGCATTCTTGTGTCTCAGAAGGCAATGTTAAAAGCAATAGACATTCGAGTCCATTCTTATTTACACTGCATTCTTTACAAACGCCAATCATCTTGTTATTGGCTGCGCCCAGATACCACGTATGTTCGAAGCAGTAGGCCTGTTTGGTTTCAAGTGAAAACTCGAACTTTCATAGGTACTTAACAATTTTTTCGGAGGAAAATGCTGCGCGGAATATTCTACCATGAAGATGGAGACAACATGTTCCCCCGATACGTTGGAAAACACCTAAGTATTTATAATAATCATATGTTATAAACCAGAAGACCACGATATATAGTATATTTCGTAACAGGAGACTGGTTCTGCACCCAGTCTTCTAGCTTTTGAGTCCTTAAGTGGAATTTGACATAAATAGGAAGGAGTGAGGGTAAAGATAAAATCATCCCTCTAACAGGCCGTGGAGTCCCATAGGGTTGTGAAACGTCGAGGCTCCCACATTTTCTATGCAACCCTCTCACAGAAGGCGGCGAGATTGTCAGCCCGACGCACCGACCGCCCTTTACGCCCAGGAAGATTTATTTGTGTTTGAGGCTGAGTCGACCCCCAGGGCAATAAAGCGGGTGGAAGGATTACGTAAATTGAAAAATCTAACGACTTCATCGGGAACCGAATCCGTGACCCTCCGTCTTGTAGCATAGTGTCTCAATCAACTATGCTACTGCGTGCCAATCGAAAGAAGTTCCGTAATTTTTAATGTTCTGAGCCATTCGATCGATGAACTGAAACGTGTTCCGTAGCCTTAGGACACGCCAGTGCTGAGGTCGCGACTTCGATACCAAACAAAGCACGGACAATTTGTGTTTATATGCTTGGCCCTATGTTTTTATTGGGTCCAGTATCGATCATGGGGAGTCCTATCACGCGTTGAAAGATAGAGCAAAATATCAAAAAATAAACAAAAAATTTAAATGAAATTTTGAAGCCAATTTCTAAGACTCTTCAATAATGACCGCCTTTGTAGTCTAGTGGTCAGAGTCCCTGCCTACAGATCCAGAGATCCTGGGCTCGATTCGCGGTGCTACCAGGTTTTCTGAGAAGTAGTGGGTCTGGAACGGGGTCCACTCAGCCTCGTGAGGATAATTGAGGAGGTACTTCAAGGAAGTAGCGGCTCCGGTCCAGAAAACCGAGATTAACGGCTTTGGGGAATCGTTTCGCTGACCACGTGACACCCTCTATCAGCAAAATTTGTCACTAACTTCGCCGACAATCGGCGGTCGCTCGGTCGGTATAGTTCGCTTGCGGACTACAGGCCACGAAAGAAGCTTACTTTCTTTTGCTTCTTCAATAGACAAGACCTCCAAACCCTATGCTTCACTTCAAGCACTGAAAGCAAAGGACGAATGAAATAGAGCTCGCATCATTAATTGATCACGTACAACACGTAACATGTCTGATTAAAATTTATGTGATACAACGAAAATCTTTTTTGATTTCAGTCGACTCTCATAGATTCTGCTGGAGGACAGAGGGACTTTCGTTACTCTGGACCCACAATTTTCGGATCTTGAGGCACTCTTACAATTATATGTAGCTGAAACGTCAAAAGATTTTGTAAGGAATTAAATGGAAAGCAGGGGATATGAAGAGGCAAAACACGTGGCAGTAGAACAGAGAATAGATTTGAAAAACGAGACAGTCAGGAGTGGTCACACATCCTGCAGCGGGACTCGCGCTTCAGCCGTTTATGAGGGCCACACAAGCGTGGAATCTGTGCATGGGAGAAGGCAGCATGGCGGACGTACAAAGCTATTCTTGAAGCGTGGGAAAAGTAGTTCCATTAACAAGTCTAATTCCAGCATAAGCTGTGCTAAGTGGACTTTTTCGTCTAAGGAGCCCAGATGAATAAGATACTTTCCACTTTCATTCCTTATAACGGAAACACTTGCAACTTCCGAAACGTCTTATAATGTTAACTTTAAGTAAGACAACTGACAATATCCAACGTAGTTTTATAACTGCTGTATTTTCCTTGGGCCCTTTAATAATATAAAATTTAAGCATGTTATTTCGGTCACACACCAAAAGAAAAAGTGGTTCTCTTCTGAATAATTCCTTTATTTTTTTAGCCGTTGTAACTCTGCCGCTTTTCCCAACCGTTTAACAGCTGCCGTACTCAAAGGAAGAACTTATCGTTGCAATCTCTTCTTTTCTCCCCCCCCCCCCCTCNCCCTCGTAGTGTCTCTGAAGATAAGGTAAGGTAAAGTTGTCCCCTGTGCTTACCTAATTAAGCACTACGCCATGAAGGTGTCTGGAGAATTAGTTGTATAGATCCATAGTTTCTTGACCTCGGCACTGTTTGAAGGTGAGTGATCAGCTTCACACCCTGGCCGCTTTAGCCCCGGGTAAAAAGAACCCAGTACCCATTGGATAGGAGGTTGGGTGGACCCCCAGAGCCGGTCTGGACGATGTGAAAAAGAGGAAATTCTTGGCCCTGCCGGGATTCGAACCCCGACCCCTCGGTCGTCAAGCTCGTAGCCAGTCGCTATCCCGGCTCCGCAGTGTCTCTGAAGACATGACAACCATTTGTTTTAAAATGATATATAAGTGGCGGTTCAACCGGAAGTTCCCGGGTTCAAATCCCGATGAGGTGGATATTTTTCAATTGACCTAATACTTCCAGCCGCATTATGGCCCTGGGGTCGACTCAGCCTCTAACAGAAATGAATACCAGGAATCTCCCTGGGGGGTAAAGGGGGGCCGTCGCATAAGGCTGAAAACTTTACCGTCATCTGTGAGCCGATTGTCTAGATAATGTGAGACCCTCAACGTCTCACAACCCTATGGGCCTCCATGGCCTGTTACAGGGATAGCTTTACTTTAATAGGCGGCGGTGTAAAACTTTGAGGTTATATCTGTTAAAATTAGTGCTCCCTACTGATAATGCATAAATGTAAACGTACATAAAATACATATTTATATATTCATTAATATATACGAGAAGTTCCTGCAAGCCTCGATAGTAGATTTTAGAAACAACTTATCGTCGAATTAGACGAGACAAAATGGAATATGCGCACTAAATTTAGGTGTACATGCATAACACATAGGACGCTAAGCAACAGTTGTATTGACTCAGCTATGAATCGTTGCGTCATGGAAGCAGATTGGTAATGTTATGTGAGGTGTCTGATGCCTCGCCCTCCGTTCTCATATGCGAACGGGAATAATAGAATTCCGCCGGAGACAATTAGCATTTACAGCAGCAACACCTGGCGTGCAAATGTAAAGTGTGTCCACCCAAAAACGAGAAAGAAACTTGGGCATGAACACGAGTTCCAATTTGTGTAAAGGTTTCAAGTGTCGTCATCTGAAATGCGCTAAATTTATACAGAATAAGGTTGGGACAGCGTACTCTGACATGTAGATCCGTTGCTAGGGAACGCCCGCAATACACGCATGCAACAATAAAACATGTGCTGCAAAAAGTGTTTTCTATGTGGGTCCGCGTCATGCCCATTTTTAGACAACGGAGATGTAAACACGCATCCTTAATAGAATACGGTGTTTTCCGTGAGGTCCATGCCGGAGGGGTTTACTTGATGGCAATCGGCACTACAAGGCAGATGAGGGTTCAACTGTGGAGTGTTAACCAGCTGGCAACGGAAGCAGAATAATCTTCATTGTTAAGATTCTTTACCATGAAATGCCTAGTGAAAAATTTGCAGAGGAATAGCCATTGCTGGGACCTGTTACCAAGCAACGACAAGTGGACACAGACTGAGAAGACTTAGTGTTGAGTGATTTATAGTGTGGAAATCAGGAATACTCTTATATTTATTTGTAGTTACGATATGTAAGTGGCCAGTAAATCAAATTATAAATCCAAACCCCGTCTATAGTCACTAATACATGTGACAGTATTCTACTGTGGAAAGTAAGTATATTAATTTCAAAAAATTTCTTACAATTTTGGAATCCTTTTTGATTTTCTTGTCTGTTTTCTGCAGATACCAACCCAATGTTGATAGACTCACTCAGTAGTAGAAGGCCTATCCAAACTTGCGCATAATAATGAGTTCCACTGCTTCAAACGACAGTGATATAGTACAAACTCTTCATATTAACCGCTTGTGGTTCCACTCAAAATTGATAATATGAAGAGATGGCAAATACACAGAACATACTAGTATGTTACTTCTACTACTTTCTTAAAATATCTAAAAAAATATTTTTGCCCTCTTAATAATAGGCAGAGTACATACTGGATATCAAATCATTCGATCGAAAGCGAAAAAATATTTCTCTTTACGAATTTTAACGTTCAAACAAAAGAAAAAATACAGCAGACCCATGTTACATTAAATAAGAAAATATATTGTTAAACGGAGTGCTATCTATCGATCTGCCGGTCGAGAAGCTATAGCAGAGAGGACGTTTAAGTGGCAAAGAGGATGGATGCATCAACACAGAGAATTCTGGAAACAAATCACCGGATCTAGATCAGGTGAATTAGGTTAGCCAGTAGATTAGGCGTCTGCTACAGTTTCACCTGATGACGGAAAGGCATTCAAATGCTGAAACGTTTTGTTCTTTAGAGTATCGGACGATATGTGAACTCCAAAACCCCAGCACTCCTGAATGGTACATATCATCACCATGGAACTTCAGAATAGCAGAGATTTTCTGTTCTATAGACCGGTACAAAAATGATAATTTTCTGGGCGTCCATCACAAAAAATTTAAGAGCTGTGCGGGACGATAACATTAAATTGCATGAGGTGGACACCGTTAAGATAGGTGAGGTAAACGAGTTAAGCACTACCCCATGAAGGCGTATGGAGGAGTGGATATATAGATCCACATTTTCTTGATCTCAGTACTAGCTGGAGGTGAGTGGTCAGCTTCATGCTCCGGCCGCTTTACCCCCTGGGAAAGAGCCTCCAGTACCCATTGGATAGGAGGTTGGGTGAACCCCAGAGCTGGTCTGGACGACGTGGAGAAAAAAATCTTGACCCTACCGGGATTCGAACTCTGACCCCTCAGTCGTCCACAAGTTATATGCTGGTGTTATGCAAATTAACAACAATTTACCGGTTCCATGAAAAAGCGGCCAATAAGGCAGGTGGCTGACTTATAAAGTGGACAACTTACAGCGATTGCAAACTTCATGTTTTTCACTATATTACACTGCGTAGAGGAACTAATATATATATATATATGAGTGTATATATTAAATTGTGTTCTTTTTTATCGCCAGAAACATCTCAAATAGAATTTTAGAACTCGTAACGAAAATTTTATTATTTGTCGTGTATATATATATATATCTGAACCATCAAAAGTTTATAAGAGAATTTATACACTTAGAATTAAACTTCATGCAACTGTTAAGTCCCAGCATAAAATTCGTTTAAAAATCTGTTTTAGGATTCGTAAAACAAACTTCGAAATTTATGTTAATGCAGTTATATTTCGAGCTCTGTTTTACGAGATATGTTATTATTACAGTAAATGAATAGAAACGGTTTCTGGGAATAACTCGAACCAGATTCTATTAATTAAGAGTACGGTTTTCTGAGATGTGGCCCATTGTCGTCTGGTAGATTTCAGCATATCTAACTATACGGTGTCACATTCCAAAACACCCTAATCTTAAACATTACCGCTGTCAGAACCTCAAATTTCTCATAGGATTTTTTAAACTTTTTATGGACACACTGTACTTTTACACCCAACCTACGGAAGGGATTTTGCACAATATGAACTTAATTATTCTTCTGCCTGATGAGTAATACTGCTTATTCAGGGAGGAACTTCAGAGCCGGTTTTATGTCACTCGAAAGAATGTGTCCTTACCTCTCCTAACTTTTGTTGTGTATGATTTGAATAATTATTTATTCAGCAGGATATATTAGGACGCATATACAGGGTCTCAGGCGAGAAAATAGCCTACAGAAACAGATGCCACGGTGCGGAGTTTTTTTTTAAGTTCAGCTGGCCACAAAATTTCCATCTTTAATGGAACGTTCAGTTTCGTTACCACGTTTAGCAGAACGCCATAATGGACAATATCCTGAGCCACTTGAATCCAATACACAACCTCAAGCTTTATTTTGTTCAAGATATGGTAACTGATTCTAAATTTGTGTGGATCTGTTGGCATTCAATACATTATAACTTATAATATTTACATTACTCAGAATATAAAGCCATATAGTTCGTTGAAAGTCAACCGACGTTTCGGAGAAACTTGTAGACCTTCATCTTCAGTTTCTGCTTGCCACCTTCTTCACGCAGATTTCTTCATTGGTTTATTCTTCGACCCTGCATATAGAGGTGACATATTTCTCCTCGGTTGACTATCAACGGGCTATATGGCATTATATCCGAGAAGATGTAACTCTTCATAATCACCGCTGTGAATTATTCAATCTGGACAATAAGGAAGGCTGCAAGGCTCGGAAAAGAATCTTTATCTTAATTGTGCGCTGAGGAATGAAGAGTATGTCTGCCGTAAGTTAACTCTCTCAGGCAAGGAAATGTCTTAATTTAAGTAATACATTGCCAGCCTCAGTTTGTACGACCCCCCACAGCCACGCGGCAAGCAGGGTGGCTCAACTTATTACAGGGGTGAGAAATAAGTGGCCCTGAATTAAGGTCGAGTCAAATTTAAAAGTATGAGTAAATGATGCCCCATTTAGATAAGTGAGGGCCCCGAGGGCAGGACAACCGGGGTGTTATTGCAGGCCACGCAATTTTTGTTCAAAAGTACACAAAAACATTCTCGCACTGAGAAAATTTTGAAACGTAAGTAATGAAACGTCGAATGAAAAATATATATAAGTATTTTAGAGCGTTCTAAAGATACTCTACCCATGTACAGATTGGATGGAAGTGCAGACGGTGCAGGTGACTTCGGCACATGCGCACAGTGAAGTACCCTTCGCTTTGCTCTGTGCCAGTCGTTGGGATTCAAAAGGGATCAGTACATAAGCATTTGAGGTTCTCAACGCAACGGCTATGAACATCGCTCCCTTCTGAGATGTGACGCTACGTAGCATATTAGAATGTTAGCATTGTTTCGAAAGAATTTACTGATTCCTTCTTCAGGTTAGAAAAGTAAGCCAGATGTGGGAAAAAATTTAGTAATACAGTTGCTCCGTTTTCTTAAGGCTTGATATATTTTTCTCTCATGAAGATGCAGGATGGAGGTTTCGCTAAAACGATGGTAAATTTCTAGCAGACTACGGCGTTACATCTCGGAAGACGGCAGTTTTCAGTACACAGGGACTTTAGAGACAGTCTTTTTCATATTCTGTGCTATTATCTATGTATGGTTCTACGGATTTTTTTTTAACTTTTCCGTTTTTTTCAGTATCTTAATCTATGCATTCTCCGTAGGACTCCCTGGACGGGGGATCAGTCTGTCGCAAGGTCCTTTTCTACAAACAGAACAACACAAACAGAATAAACGCACACATACAGCCATGCCTGAAGCGAGATTCGAACCCACGATATCAGTGTTTGAGCGGGTGAAGACAATCCATGCTTCAAGCCGCGCGACCACTCTGATCGGCTTTCTGTACAACTACAAACATACATGTAATCCAGACACTCTTGCTTTTCACGTTCTTAAACCAAAACTTCGCCTGAATGAAATTATCTGGAGGCAGTATCTCTTTCGCATTTGTAATTTAGTAGAAATTGTGTCGGGTTTGAGGTTCTGAGAGCGGAGACCATGAAGGATATTATCTTCTGGGATGTAACGCCGTGTATTCTGGTACATGTTTACCGGAGACGCTTCGTTAAATCTCAGAATACAGTAAAACAATAAGAAATGCTTCTTAGGATAATCTGATACCGAAGCTAAAAATTATAATTATTCATCTGCAGAACCAAAGAAAATGGTGAAGGATACAAGAAAGCACTGGAGAAAGATGTTGCCCTCCATGTGACCACCCCTGGTAGAAAAGGACGTGCTTGTGAGCTCTCAAACCTGTTATTTCATTTCTTCCGATATCCAATTACCTTCCAATAGACAATACTTCCCATCCTCTTAAGTGTATTAATGCTCTCTTTTTAACAATCCATCTATCCATCTTTCTTTCAGTCCATTCCGCAGAAGGAGAAGGAGAACAGATAGGGGAAGGAACATCGGTAATATCTTTTACTTATTGGAAACCTTTTAAAAGCAGCAATTATGCGGTTCGCGTTCTTTCTTCTCTTCCTTTCGAAAACAGAAAATAGGGTGCATCTAGCCACTGCTGTCGGTGCTATGGAATGCTACCAGGAACGGCTGAATGTGAGGTGAGAGGCTCCCACGGCTGCAGAGTACGTTCTCGTATAAGGTGATACCGTGTAGTCTAGTAGAAGATTATCAACGTTTCGCAGAGATGTATTGCTTCCATCTTCAGGCTTCGGGAGCAAGCCAAATAAGAATCAAGCAGGAAAGGAAGAGAGATAGCTTACTTTTCGACGCTTAAGACGGAGGTAGTGAATTCTTCCAAACGTGGGTAAAGTTCTACCAGACTACACGGCGTCACACATGCCTTCAAAACTTCGGTTGACTTTAAACGGATTACGTGGCGTTATGTCTCTTAAAATAGAACAGACTGTGATGTTGTGGGCATGTCTGGGATCCTGTCCGGGGCTGACTTCTGTATATGCAATGCTGAGCCTTCGGTGATTTACCAGGCAGTTAGACGGAACGCCGATAAAGGGACGTGAATTTAATGTTACGTCTACATGCAGCTTGTGCGCAGGGCTTACAACCTTACCGCCATTTATGAGCTGATTGTCTAGAAAATGTGGGAACCTCAACATCTCACAACCCTATGGGCCTCCATGGCCTGTTACAGGGATACCTTTGCTCACTTACTACATGCAGCTTATAAATTTTAATTTGAAAATGTGAAGTAACCTTTGAGATTAAGGGAGGAACATAGACTGAGGGTGTTGAGGAAAATACTTTAACCGAAGAGAGATTGAGGTGACGGGAGGTTGGAGAAAACTGCATAATGTGGAGCTTCATAACCTGTACTGTTCGCCATGTATAATTAGAATGTTGCAATCAAGGAGGGTGAGATGGCAGGGCATGTAGCACGCGTCGGGGAGAGAAAGGAATGCATATAGGGATTTGGTGGGGAAGCGAGAAGGAGAGAGATTGCTATAGAGAGATAGGAATGCCAAGACGTAGATGGGTGTATAATACAAGGTGTCCGGTTGAAACGCATACAAAATATAGTAATTATATCTCAGAAAGTATTTATTATACACATTTAAGGGTTACACCGTTACAAAGGGAAACTATCAAAGTTCTTTTCTGAGTATAACTTTCTCAATACATTTCAGTTTTGGCTTCCTTGGTGGCACGACAAATATCCAGACGATATGCGACCTCATTCCACGTTGCTTCAAGCATGTTTGGTGTTACCGTGGCCACAGCGTCCCTTATGAGGGCTTTCGGGTGTTGCAGGTCGTTGATCTTAACCTGGTAGACAATGTTCTTCACACAATCCCACAAGAAAAAATAAGTACAGTGGAGTTAAATCTGGCTACCTAGGAGGCCAAGCTATTGGTCCACTTCTGACGATCCATCTCCCAGTAATCTCTCTGTCCAGGTGATTCCTAACATGGTGGAAGAATTGTGGCGGCGCATGCGCATAAGCGGGGCATGAAGAAAAAGCTTACAGAGTGTTCATTTCGGATGACATAAAACCGGATACTTGTATGAAAATTAGTTTCCGAGATATATTTTTTTTTATTTTGGACATCTTTCATCCGGACACTCTGTATTAAAATGGATCTTAGAGAGGTAGGAAGGGGTGTTATGGACTGGATCAATGTAAGTTATGATAGGGACCAGTGGAGGACTCTTGTGAACACGGTAATGAATCTTCGGGTTGCATAACATTTTTAGAAATCGTCGAGTCTCTCAGTGACTGGAGGCTTATCAAAGACTCAGCTGAAATTATTATGCGTGAAGAGGAGATGATGGTGCCCACTGTAATGGTGGCTGTGAGCTGTAAGCTCTTATTACGGCGTAGTTGGGTAGGTAGATAGCGGCCTCCGTAGTCTCAAGGTACGCGGGTTCCAACCCGGCAAAGGTCGTGGAATTTCTAAGGGCGGAAAAATTCAGGGAACAAGTCCTCCGGGAGGGACTTTAAGCCGTGGGTCCCGTGTCGTAGATTTACGGCACGTAAAAGGTCCTCATGTCTCTAGGAGACCTCTGAGCAAAATCAGGCAACACATTTCCCGCCCAAGTAGTTTCCAGTGCCTCTGGTAGATGGGGGAAATATCAGGTACCGAGGGCCGACCTCGTTGGCTGAACGGGGCTGATAGCACGCACCAGTATCCGTAAGGTATGGCGACAGTAGAAATTAAAGGGGGATGCACAATGGACCAATAACTGGTCTAAGTGCATGGGGAAACCCACCCCCTCTAATAGTAATAAAATAATAATAGGTAGGTAGATGGTTGCCTAATTATTTAACAGTATTACTATGCAACCGACAACACAACAAATTCGTAATAAACAAATCAGTATTACTATATTAATATTTGTTTATTTACTCATTTGCTACTGGTTTCGATCCAGATGGGTCATCATCATGAAAATATTAATGAAATATACACTCATATTGAATTTTATTGCAATTGTAATACAATTCAATACGAGCGTACATTTCATGAATAAACGCCTAATAATTATACAGCTTTATCGAAACATGCAGCAAATGTGCATAATAAACAAATATCAATAGAGTAATGTTGATTTTTTTGTTATAGTTATTATTCTCGTCTTCAAAGCAACAGTTAACAACACTGAAGTACAGAGAACGCAAAGGAATACTTGGTACGCACAATCAAGAAAACAACACACCAACGAAACACAGAAACGACAGCATTTCAAAAAAGACATGAAGAAGGAAACACCAATAACGTGACGAAAAGAATGATATTCGCTTAGTGCGCAGTGTATTAGACTCCGTATAAAAGCGTTGCCTAAAGATGGCCTTATATGGCCGAAACATGTAGCACTGTAATAATACACATAACGACCACTGTATGGATTAAGTGTGGAGCAGTGTTGTTAAATGTTGCATTATAGGCGGAAACAACAGATTATAAGTGACAACTCAATGCAACAGGATGCTCAAATATAATATTATTGAGTTTTTATTACGAATTTGTTGTATTGAAAGCAGTATGATAATACTGTACAACAATAAACAACAGGATTCAAATAATAAAGATGGTTACCTAGATTTGTTATTATTATTTGTTTAATTGCTTGGTTGGCTGCTTCGTTTTCTAGTTCTTTAGGCAGTAGATTTCCCTGACATAGTGTCTTCCCCTCCATGCTGCAGAGTTCAGAGGCTTCTATGGCAGTAATCAGGCCAATTAGGCAGTTGGATGTTGCAGAGGATTCATGCAGTATCTTTACGGACCGATTCTTAGTGTCAAGTGTAGACTTACCGCGATTTATTACTAGAACCCCGTGGGGCATCAGCATTATTAAACAACTCTTATCGATGCAGCCTCCCTCAAGGGAACAAAGCCTCACAATTAATTTATAAGAATGTATGTTTTAGTTATGGTATAAAGCGGAATTTTAATTTCGTATTTCCAAAGAACCTCTAAGATAAATTGATGCCATTGATTTGTTGCAGAAACACGTTGGATAGGGAGTAACCTACCTCGATGTGGGTATTTAAACTCACATACTGGATGGTTCTTGAAAAACGATAGCCCCTACGTCGATCTTAAACAAAATTAAGAATGTTTAATAGAAAGGAAGTATTCTTAGAGCTTAATTTTGTTTAAAATTTATGAATCCGCCATAAAAATGAAACACACTTCTGTACAGCAGTAAAGCAATCCGTACATGAATTAGATATATTTCGCTTCGCTTAGTGGGGGGTAGAGTCCAGCTGGGTCCACTCGGCACGGCGGCCACTGATTGGCCTATTGTAGCCTGCCCCGGGTGATTATGATGATGGAAAATTTTATGGAATGAAGATTGGCAGGGGAAACCGAAGTACTCGGAGAAAACCCGCCCCAGCGCCACTTTGTCCACCACAAATCCCACTTGATCAGACCCGGGATCGAACCCGAGCCGCCGCGGTGGGAAGCCAGGGACTAACAGCTTGAGCTATGGCGCGGTCCAGATTAGATATATAGTGTATATTCTGGAACGTCGCGTCTTGCAATTTCAAGAGCTGTCTCAGTTCCGTGTCTTCACAAAGGCGGGTTCTGCTGTGGCCTTCGTTTTCAGGGCCGTAAACCTAGCGTTTGCCGATCACAGTAGCAGCGCAGTTTAAGGCATGAACTGTCTTCTCTCTCTCGAAAGCTGGAATCGTGGGTACGAATCCCAATAGAGGCATGGATGTCTGTGTGCATTTGTTCCGCGTGAAGCTAGCGGTCTTGCGAGGGGCTGATCCTCATTCCAAGGAGTCCTACCGGCTGTCTATAGGATTAGGAACCTGAAATAGCGGCCTAGGCCCAACGAAGGGCTGTAGAGACATAGATAGATAGATGAAACCTACGTTTGGCTAGAGGTTGCTGTGTTATCGAGCTGGCTAATGACTGACCACATATAGCAGATGTAACATGTGCACATTCGAGTTAGTTCGATATCTTGAGATTAGAGATCACGGAAACGACTTTGCCGAAAAAAAAGGCCCGTTTTATTAACAAAGGAATCAGAATCCTTGCTCTGAGGATAGAAATGTAACTCAGATTGAAGTTACTGTAAAGAAAGGTATATTTTTTTTTATTTATTTAAATTTTAGCAATCAGAATATTACATAATTCTATAAGCTAAAGTGCTGATTACTTATTAGATATACTAATGACTAGTGGCGTGAACAGGTTGATATCCAGCGAAATCACCTGTATAATCTATAAAGAAAGATATTTCCTGTCCGAATTGAGGCCGTAGGAATATTACAGGTATATCTACTGGTTTCCTGGTACTGTCACAGGAGATTAATAACGCGCCATATGTTTACATTACTTTGTTGTTAAAGGCGACTGAAACTAACAAGCGGCACATACGATCAGATTAGCTAAAATATATTTTATTTTAAGAATACCGTCTTCTGAAATGTGGAGCCTCCATCTTCAGGGTAGAAAAATCCGCGAACGAGGAACCAGCGTGAGCAGGTGAGTTTGCCAGCCTTACGCTCCGTCCGCCCTTTATTCCCCAAGAAGATTCCTGGTACTCATTTCTCTTAGAGGCTGAATCGATCGCAGGGCCATAGTGCGGCTGGAAGAATTAGGTCAATTGAAAAATCCAGTGACCTCATCAGGAATCGAATCCGCTACCTTCCGGCTCGTATCATAGTGCCTTAACCAACTGCGTTACTGCATGTCTGCTAACGGTAACAGATATTAATTTATATCCGTCACATTTGAGAGAGTGGAAGCAAGTGTCAGTATAAATTACATGAAGTAGTAAAAAAAATATATACAATTGATGATCTAAAGCCTTCATATACATTCTCTAGAATTGTAGGCAAACCCGTATTGAAAGGGGGCACGCGGCAAGGCACTATGCTACAAGTCCGAAGGTCGCGGATTCAAATTTCCGAATGAGGTCATTGTATCTTTCAGTTCACCTAATCCTTCCAGCCACACTATGGTCCTGGGGCCGAATCAGCCTCTGTGAGACATGAGTACCAGAAATCTTCCTAGGGGTAAAGGGCGGCCGGCGCGTAAGGATGATAAACTCACCGCCATCTGTGAACCAACTCTGTAGAAAATGTGGGAGCCTCGACGTCTCACAATTTTATGGGCCTCGACGGCTTGTTGCACGAATAGCTTTACCATGTTCAACACTTTTTGAAAGATAGTAGAGAACAGAACTTTTATATTGGTTCATCTTTTAGTACAGTAGTACCTCAGTAATTTGGAGTATCTGGAAAAGTCCGAATTACAGAACATGTATATATGTACATATTTTCAAGTCGCAGTTCGCTTTAAAAGCGGAAAACTTTTTCTGTAAACTTTATATACAATAACGTTATTTCGATGCCAGTCTAATTCACAAAAAGTTGGAAATTCACTCACTCACGGAGCTGAGCCCTTCTTGAGAAGCTGCCAATTGTGCAGCTTCCACATTTTGTGGAACCAGAATGTTCATTACCATGTTCACAAATCAAATTTTTACCATCCAATCTTATATGCCTTAAGATCAATTTTATTATCAAATTCTTGTTTAGGAAAGTTGTATTTTCTGCTTAAATAAAATATCTAGGCCTAGGGAAGAAGAAGGTATTCCGAACTATAGAGGATAATAATTATTGAGGCTTTACTGTATATCTGGATGTGATACAAACAAACAAAACAAAACGAAAACGAACTCTGCGGCCTGTAGTCCCCAAGCAAACTATACCGACCGAACGACCTCAGCTTTTCGCTTAAGTTAGTGCCAACTTTTGTGGATAGAGGGTGTCACGTGGTCAGCGCAACAAATCCCCACGGCGGTTAATTTCGGTTTTCTAGACCGGAGCCGCTATTTCCTTCAAAAACATTTCCTCATTTATTCTGGATGTGACATGGGTTATAAAAGGCAGGCTTCTGCAAATTGGCTTACGTTTCCCACTCCCATTCGGTATCTTTCTGCCCTTATCTGACAACTACAGCTATCAGTTTCATCAAAGCCGTCCCTTATCTCTGGCTGGGTAACATGACGACAGGAGAGATTATTTAAGTCGACAAGGTAGTCAGACGAATGTTTTGTTCCAGTGGGTGTTTGTCATGTCAGGTAATCTCATTCTTATCTTTTTCTCCTTGGCACCACAGCCCCAGTGGGCCGAGGCCTACCTCCATGAACTTCTCCGTTCACTTCGGTTTCTCTAGATCTTACACATTCGGTAGGACTCCTTGGGCGGGTGATCAGCTCGTCGCAAGGCCTCTACCAGTACACAAACACAGAAAAACGCACACCAACATCCATGCCCTGAGTGGGATTCGAACCCACGATCTCGGCTTCCGAGCGAACGAAGACAGTGCATGCCTTAGACCGCTCGGCTACCGTGACCGGCCGTTCTTATTTTACAGAGCTTATTTCCTTCTTTTGTTACGAAGAACAGATGCAGCCTTTGTATTTGTGCCAGTAAATAAACCATTTTAACAGTTCCCGTAC
This sequence comes from Cryptotermes secundus, assembly GCF_002891405.2. Lineage (NCBI taxonomy): Eukaryota > Metazoa > Arthropoda > Insecta > Blattodea > Kalotermitidae > Cryptotermes > Cryptotermes secundus. The sequence goes on from NW_019745078.1 coordinate 1,004,063, forward strand.
CATATTTTTTTTAGAAATATGAAAATCTGAAAATAAGATATTTTGTTAAACAATCATTATTTCTTCTCTACATTAAAAATTCCAGTCCAAACTGGAATTTGAAATGAAAAGCAGTCGGCATTCCATTTCAGTTTCCTTTCTACTAACTCCATGAAGCAGTGCCCCCCCCCCTGTTCATGTAGCCAAGAATTCCTCTTCTTTTATGACATCCACAACATCATTACCATATTGTAGAGTGTAGAGCCGTTGCTTTGCAACATCCGCGAGATGTGTGGATACACCAGGGCCCTTTCTCGGCAACGGCTCTGCAAACACCTTCCCTTAGCAATAGACACGAAAGCAACAATGGTACAAAAACAGAAGAGCTGTGTTTTCTATGTGGTCCATGTTGAGATGTTATAAGCAAGGGGACATTTTAGAGATTAGTCAGTTCTCTACTGGAGTCTATGAACAGAGGAATTTAGCGCGTGAAGCTGAAGAATCTTCCCTGTTAGAAGCAGTTGCTGGGGAAGACATAGCAGGCTGGAAAATTCTTAGTGGGAGCTGTGGTGGTTTGTGAATTGTGAAGATTAGAGGTGGCGCTGTAATTGCTTGCACTCCTACTTCCGAGTAGTGTATATAAGTGATCAATAAATTCAATATCCAATCCACTCCTACTGGAATTACTCAAGAACATGACAATGTATACAGCAACGCGCAATTTGACTGTCCACTGTATACATTAATCCAATTCACCCCCCTGCACTTATTGTTTTTTAAATAAGTTTAAATATTATTCTCATATCTATGAAAATGTCTTCCAAGTGTTATGTATCCTTAAGGCTTTTGTGATTATAATTCGTGTGTATATCTCCTCTCTCTCTCTCTCGCCCGTGCTACATGCCACCTCCATCCCGCCCCCTCACTTTGATCACCTTTTTTAAGCGAGGACTTATTAGCCTTCTGCCCAGTTTTGAAGATTGAAGATCATTCTGTTCGGCAGCCCGCTGCTGATTTTTCGGCAAATTTTCTGCTTCTTCCATATAAATAGACCGCCTCTTCCATGGGCGCCCAAAAGGACGCGTCATCCCTTTGTGACAAGGCATCATGCTACGCTCAATCAAATTTTCTGTTTATTTACAATCCATTCAAGTATATGTTTCTACCTATATTGTTCTTCTTCATGTGACGTAATATCAGACACAACTAATGAATCTTTGTTTCTCTTCATACTATCTCACTGAAAATGCATAAATTTTCTTAAAGTTTGAATTTTAGAAAAACTATATAACTTAAAAAAAACTGGATTCGTGTTTTCTAAGATGGTCATCATCAGGTGTTCAGAGTTCTGGGCTAGGAAACTGCTGTCTTTCTGCATTTATGCTTAGTTCATGTATGGTTCTCCCCGGTGTATACGTATGTATTCCTTCTTGCTGTGTTATGTCCCTTGTCATGTTTCCAACTTAGAGCATACGCATGTGTTCCTTCTTGCTGTGTTATGTCTCTTGTCATGTTTTCAACTCAGAGCATATGTGTGTGTTCCTTCTTGCTGTGTTATGTCCCTTGTCATGTTTCCAACTTAGAGCATACGTATGTGTTCCTTCTTGCTGTGTTATGTCTCTTGTCATGTTTCCATCTCGGAGCATATGTATGTGTTCCTTCTTGCTGTGTTATGTCTCTTGTCATGTTTTCAACTCCGAGCATATGTGTGTGTCCCTTCTAGCTGTGTTATGTCTCTTGTCATGTTTTCAACTCAGAGCATATGTGTGTGTTCCTTCTTGCTGTGTTATGTCCCTTGTCATGTTTCCAACTTAGAGCATACGTATGTGTCCCTTCTTGCTGTGTTATGTTCCTTTTCTTTCTTTCAACTCAGAGCACATGTGTATGTTCCTGCTTGTTGTGTTCCTTGTCATGTTTCCAACTCAGAGGATATGTGTGTGTTCCTTCTTGTGCCTTAACTTGTTTCCAAGATGACCACTTTGGTAGAAACATATATCAAAAAACTTTTAAAGTTACTAACTTTAATATGTTTTAATAAATTGTTGCACCTAAGACTGTATATATAACATATAAAACGAAGCTAACCAATGTAGGTCGAAACATGAAGTAGAATGGATTTTAAATAAATATCACATATCAAAAATGTTGTGTCGATGGCTTCTTAAAGGGTAAAATATAATTTTATTGGGAGTTGGAGATCAGCTACAGAAATTAGAACGCCATTGACTGAGGTGATATAATGAATGTATGCGCAGAAATGCAAATAGTATGGAGAAAGCGATAATGGAATTTGTCTAGAGGGGCTGAAGAAAACCATGAAAAGCCTCATTCAGGATAGACGGTCGTTCGCCGAGATTGAAACCGGGTATTTCTAGAAAGCAAGTCAAACCTGTTATCCCCCTAAAAATCTGCTCGGCAATCATACTCTGAAAGCGTTTTATTTGTTTGTAGAGTTGGAAGTAAGCATGCGACACGTTAAGCGGCTTATCTAATAAGATGGGATTAAGAGCACTTCAAAACTGACAGTCGCCTATAAATATCCAACAGGTTAATCAGAATTACGTAAAAGTGTTTTTACTTTGAGATGTAAATAAACCATGGATAAGTTAAACACTCATGACTTATCCTTACGAAGACAACGGATCTTATGACGCAATAATAATACAATATGAAGAGAATCCAAAAACACTTACTTAACTCTTTAACCCTTTAAAGCCCAGTGGTCACTATATGCACGGGGTCCACTCAGGCTCGTGATGATAATTGAGGATCTATCTCAAGGAAATAGTGGCTCCGGTTCAGAAAACTGAAATTAACGGCCGTACGGATTCGTTGCGCTGACCACGTGACATCCTCTATCCGCTAAACTTTGCACTAACTTCGCCGAGAAACGACGGTCACTAGGTCGGTATAGTTCGCTTACGGGCTAAAACCACAGAGTTTGTTTTTGTTTGTTTTTTTGGTCACTATATGTACCACTTACTTTAACACAAGAAAACTGTGCATTGTGTCAAATGAGCTTAGTTGAGTGTATCCCGTACTGTTCTAGCAATGAACGACTTTCCCTGAACAGCATTAACCGGTTGGTCTTCGTAGCGGATACAAAATGTGTTTCCTGTGAGGTACAAACTAAATTCTTATATCATTTAGAAGAAAATAAGACTCTATAAAGGGTTCAGGAGTGAGTAAGTATTGTACCTATGGAACAAAATTCAGTTTGTACCTCACAGGCCAATTATTACGTCTCAGCTACAAAGATCAGCAGGTTAATGCTGTTTAAGAAAGCCGTTGTTGTTTGTTGTGAGAACCTTACGAAATACACAAATACTCTCTGACGGTATAATGCAGAATTCTGTGCTAGAACAGGTGGTATGCAGAACCACTGAGCTTCAAATGGTTAAACGGCTTGTTTTGTTATGCCTTCTCCTTTCACATAATTTATTCTGAGTATACTATACTGTGCCTGTCACGGTAGCCGAGCTGTCTAAGGCGTGCACTCTCTTCGCTCGCTCGGAAGCCGGGATCGTGGGTTCGAATCCCACTCAGGGCATGGATGTTTGTGTGCGTTTTTCTGTGGTTGTGTACTGGTAGAGACCTTGCGACGAGCTGATCACCCTCCCAAGGAGTCCTACCGTATGTCTAAGATCTAGAAAAACCGAAGTGAACGGAGCAGTTCATGGTGGTAGGCCTAGGCCCACTGGGGCTGTAGTGCCAAGGAAAAAAAAACTGTACTGTAATTGGTAATACTAGATTTCTGGACTTTTTTCATTGTCCGATATTCTAAAACAGAACATAACGTTTCGCAACCTGGATATGCTTCCGTCCTCAGGTGAGATATACGTACTTGCTCGAATCCGAGTGAAAAAATAATCATATTCACTCTACAGTACTAGACTTTGGTTGTCCAGTGAGCTGGTTTAGCTCTTTCAGAATACCCAAAAGAGTGTATTTACCTGAGGACTGAAACTGACCTTAGTCCAATGATATTATGTTCTACTTCAGAATATCGGATTTTGAACGAAGTCCAGAAAGTTAGTAATGCTAGAAATCGTTTGTTTAACGGGTGAGATGCTAGGTCTAAACAAATACGAATGTTCCTGGGCTTAGAAAAGGAAGATCAAAGATGATCTCAGATACTAAATCACAGACATGACAATACCATTAACAGGGTTAGTATTATATACGGTTTGAACATTGTTATAGCTATATAAATGTTATATAAATAAATATAAAGCTATATAAATATAAAGAAGCCCAGAGAGAGTGAAGACATGAAATGATGTATCACTGACAGTTGGAGAAATAGCCGTGGAAATGAGAAGAACTGGTGTACGGACCACGCCCCCTCCTTCTGTTTGGTGATGCGGTCGCGTGCGAGCGTCATTATGTGTCAAGAATTACAAGGAATCATCACAACATTCAGAATATGGCAGGAAGTTAACAAGAAGAGTTAAAACTGTAGTTCACAGCGCAACAACTATTCCAAATTGTTCACCGTGTCTGAATATACTGTGATATGTAGACCCGTTGCTGGGCAACGACTCGGTAAACACGTTCCTGCGGCAAAGAATACGCAGGCAACAACAAGACAACTTACGTTGCTATGTAACGCGCTGTAAATACAACAGAGTAAGAGGTGTTTTCTATGTGATTCACATATATCTAGTGCTGAGCAAGGGATGTGTTTTCTATGTGTCCGTCTTGAGACTGTACAAGTATTCCAGACGTAAATCAGAAGACAGTCGTAGAACAAGGACGAGAGTGGAAGGAATTCTCGGAGGTCAAGGAAGAAGGGTTCGACTGAAGTCACGGAGCCATAAACTAGTGACAACTGGGGTCTGAAGTGTGATTTCAACCCATGTTCACAGAAATGGACTGCGACAATAACATTGTTGCAGTGAAGAGAGGAATCGTGAGCTTTCAAGTAAATACAAAACGCACATGCAAGTCCCTCTCGCCGATGTTTTGTTTACATGACCTTGAAGGCATACAGAATGCAGTATAATCATGTGGTCAAAATAAGAGTTAAGAAAATGAGCCGGGATAGCTGAATCTGTACTGTTAATTGCTACTGAGTAGTCGATTGAGGAGCAGTCTCCAGCATGGACAAGAAACATTTCTCTCCTCTACCGTGTCCAGATCGGTCCTGGGGCCTACGAAAACTCCTAACTTACGGGTAAAGAGGGCTATATTCCCGTGGCATAGACATTCGGAGCTAGAACCTAACAAATCAAGAGTGTTCGGGATAATAACCCCATTAAAACATCTGCTTTCATTAGAGAATAAATTTACCACAGTCAGTGATGTCACCAAAAAAGGACAATACAACTTACATCACATAATATATTAAGTAACCATTTACACCACATCACGTGACTATCATCATCATCATCATCAGTAATCTGTCAAGATGACAGGTCCACAGTCTCTTTCAAAACAATTCCTCCACTTAATGCGATCTAGAGCTTTCTCCTTCAAATGACAGTATCCTCTTCTGTCCCCAAGGTCATCCAGCATCTTCTTACGTCTTCTTCCTCGTCTTCTTGTCACTTCTATCCGCCCATCTATCTTTCCTTCGATAGCTTCTTTTAGAAGGCAGTTTCTGCGTAAAACATGACCAATCCAATTAGCCTTCCGTTTTCTTATTTCATGTAGGATATTCCTCTGCTCACTGACTCTAATTAACACTTCTTCATTTCTCACATAATCGGTCCAACTGATCTTCTCCATTCTTCTCCAACACCACATTTCGAAACTTTCCAGATGTTTCTGATCTACTGCCCTAAGTGTCCATGTTTCAGCCCCATACAGNCCAATTGCATCCCTGGTTCCTTTTCCTCTTCTAAATCCAAACTGATCTTCTCCAAGTACATCCTCTATTTTCCTTTCAATTCTTCTTTTAAGTATCTTTGCTATTATCTTTGCTGTATGTGCAATAAGGCTTATTGTGCGATGGTCGCTGCATTTTGTAGCTTTTGTCTTTTTCTTTAAGGCAATCATTGTAACTTCTGTAAAGTCCTTGGGCCACTCTCCACTTTCATATATGGTGTTCATTAGTTTTGTCAGTGTTTTCAAACCACCTTCTCCCAGTAACTTGAGCACATCTCCAGGTACATCATCATCTCCTGTAGCCTTTCCCTTCCTCATTTCCTTGATAGCTTTTTCCACCTCACGTGACTATATATCACTAAAAAATCGAACCATATTAGAACATCTACGATCTTTCTTTCTGGTGCACAAAGTAATTAAAAACAGCGCAGACTCCCAGGAAACCCCTCTGCTCTATGATACAACATAGACTTGTACTTCGTTCTCAGATAAGAAATGTGTAATTTAACTTTAACTTTCAACTTCTGAGTTATAACGTTTTATATTTTAGGACTAATATTCAAATGTAACGAAACACAAGAATCGTAATGAAATTTATATTAATGACCACTAATGTGGATCCACATACAATCCAATAGGAGTAGTACATTTCATGAAAATTGCCTGATTATGATGGTCCAGCCGGATCGAAAGATGTAGAAAAATATACACAATAAACGAATAATAATACAGCAATACTGGAGCATTTATTACGAATTTGTTGTGTTGACAGTTGCATAATAATATTAAAAAGAATTAGTGGAAATAAAATACCGCTCCCCCATACGTCTTCATGGTGTAGTTGTTAAACACATACAGAGCCGATCTGTTTATTTTAATATGTACATATCTCACAGCCGTTTTACGAATAGCGTGTTGTAGTGTTTGTCAGCCTGTTTCTGGTTAAGGAAGACCGGTCCGGGATACAACCTGGATGGCTCCAAGTTGAGGGTGATAAGCTTTATCGTCCTGCGCCCTCGCTCACTCTTGAACCACAGAACAGTCTCGACCAGTCCATCACCTGCCGGACGCAGGCTAGGAACCTTTGTTCGGGGGGGACAGTAGGCGTCGGTCAGGGCTTATTTTCCTAATGGAATCAAAGGCAAGGGATACAGCCTGATGAGGTCATAGATGTGTTGCTGATGGGCAGCCTCTGCAGTGGCGCTTGTACCCGCGTCAGAAACCAGGAACCTGGCTCTGCCTGATCAGAAAGCGACCTAACTGGCAATTAAGTACTCCGCTACAGAAATCTCCACAAAAACTGCAGCTTAATGAAGATAATTCATAAAGTTGGATCATTTCATAGATTGAAAGCTCTTGAAGTATATCCAAGAGCATAATTTGAACACTTTTCCACATTTCTTTTTCTGAGATATTTTCTGTTATTGTAAAGAGACGGCATAAACTGCAAGTTTTCATAGACGATTATTTTAGTTTATTGGGGTGAGGTGAGTCCACTTGGTACGCCGGCCACTAACTGGCCTATTGTATCAGCCCCGGATGATAGATGATTAGTGTGGAGCAGTCGGTGGAATGAGAATTTACAGGGGAAACCGAAGTACTCGGAGAAAAACTACACCAATGCCACTTCGTCCACCACAAATCCCACATGACCTGACTTGAACGCCGTGGTGGGGAGCTGGTGACTAACGGCCTGAGCTATGATACAGTCTTTGATAAATGAATTAATGGAAAATATGTGGATAAAAAACAAATAGAGTCATTGAGAAAATATGGATATTACATAGCGTAAAATACGCTTTTTTCGGTCTTCGCGGTGGTGATTGTTCAGACAGTGATATTCTAGGTAGTGGCAGGTGGTGCTTTGAATGTGGACTATGACCCTTAAAAACAAGTCAGGATGTTCTTTCGAAATTTTGCAAGGCTACATAATGCCGCAGTCCAGAACAACACAATTTTAACGTAAAGAGGAACTTTGCATTTCAAACAGTCACTCTCTTAATTTTATCCTAGTGAAATCTGGAAAGTTGCGATGGGCTGAGCGTGCAGTTCGTTTAGTGAAACAAAATTTGATATACTGGGATAAAAGTGGTCACGTGTAGAGTGGCACGCGTGACGAAAATAACGGGTTCTAAGTAGGATGATTCGATTTATTAGCATCTAGGTTAAAAGTTCTCTTAACCACACTTAAATACAGTGCTATTACTGAATTACACAATTTCCAGTTCACCGTTCCGCACGCACTAAGATTGTCCACATTCACTAGTCGTCTTCTGGCAACGGATCTCAAAAACACAAATTAACACATCAAATTACTATGAAATCATTTTGCTATTTCGTCTCAATCAGTCTGAAGCCTCGGAATTATAAATTCTTATGGACTCACCCCTCCAGCTTTCGACTGAATCGTAACTGTACTTGAACTAACTCTGTCACTGCATTCACTTCTCTTAAAATCACTTTGCACAAACCCCACGAAAAAAAAAACAAAAAACATCTCTCTTATTGCTGACGTCACCGCTTAATCGGAAGTATGTTTACCGAAACGTTCCTTAGAAACGGGTTGAATGACCCCGTTGTTCCACCGCTGCTCGGCTCGGACGACATAGAAAGCATAGCCTCATCTATTATTACGTAACCTAGCAACGGACTGCCTACCAAGAATCTCTCTTCGCGGGAACTTCTTTACCAACACGTTGTCTAGCAATGGGTGTACATGTAACAATATGGATCTTAGTGAAACAATCTGCGAAAAGGGACTAATAAAGGAGCATTCGTGTGGCCTATGAGATTTACTCGGTGATCCGTAATTAGTAAACTTACAGAGAGAACGACTTGATTCAGACTGTCCACCTGAGATTTCAGTTTGGTATTCCCCTAATACAAGTGAGTCACTTTTATCATTTGAATTAGCTATCGTGGTAGGAGACCATAAAATTACCGAACCCGGAACTCCTAAATACAGACAACGTAAAAGAAGCTTAGTCGTGATCAAAGTACAAGTAGCAATTGTAATTCGTCCAAAGCAAGACTGGATGATTGAAGGAAGAAGGAGAAGAACTCCCAAGCCTAAGATGTACGTGATTATGGAACAAATTTATGTGCCTAACCATCCATTAACTCAACACAAATATATTGTGAAGTACGTGTAATAGGAGAAACCCTCAAAGAAATAGCTTCATTTTATGTGGCAGTGTTGTACTAACAATTTTGTTGCTAGTAAAATATAAACGTATTCTTTTATGGTATGTGGTATTTATTAGATGGGATCCAACAAGGAAATTAGTTGTTATGCTGTTGGATTTTTTCCTGTGTAAATGTACATAAATCATTTGCTCGCGCTTGTAGGTGTTGTCTTTGTTTGTTTGTTGATTATATTAACTTTTAAAGCCAGGTGGTTACTATACATACCACTTGCATTATCGTACCAAAGTTCTGAATTCTGCACACGGAGTGTACCTATGTTTCTTATTTTTCTCGCAAAAAACAGCTACTGTTTCGATAAACAGCATTAACCGGTTGGTGGACGTTGTAGCGGAGACGCAAAAGATTTAATGTAAAGTGCAAGTGAATTTGTATAAATTATTTAGAAGGAACTTAATGTTTAAATGATTAAGGCTGGAAGGTTCGGGACAATGATCAGAATCCCTGGGAGACCAGTTCCTTCATTGTGCAGTAATTCGCGGCTACGGCTGCTGAAGCAGTTCTAGAGCTGCTAAAGAACATCAAGGGTATGGGTGTGAAACTTGGTCTCTGACATTATGGGGAGGATCATAGACTGAGAGTGCCTGAGAACAGGGTGTTGAGGAGAATACTAGAACCGAAGAGAGATGAAGTGACAGGAGGTTGGAGGAAACTGCATAATTAGGAGCTTCATAACTTGTACTCTTCTCCAAGTATAATTAAAATGATCAACTCAAGGAGGATGAGGTGGGCAGGTCATGTAGCACAAATGGGGGAGACGAGGAATGCGTATAAGATATTGGTGGGAAAGCCAGAAGGAAAGAGTCCACTGGGAAGACCAAGACGTAGGTGGGTGGACAATATTAAAATGGATCTTAGAGAGATAGAATGGGATGGTATTGACTGGATTGATCTGGCTCAGGATAGGGACCAGTGGAGGGCTCTTGTGAACACGGTAATGAACCTTCGGGTTCCATAAAATGCTGGGAAATTCTTGAGTAGCTTCAGAATTGGCAGCTCCTTCAGAAGGGCTCAGTTCCATGAGTAAGTAAGTAAAGAACATCAAAGTATGTCTGTGTTATGGGAAACAAGAAGAATAGAATAAACTCATATAAATAGAATGACTGCTATTCTGCAAAGTTAACGTGCTTGAAGAAAGTCCTGGAAAGGTGTAACGTGTAAACAAGGACTAAACAAGGACTAATATTCGTCCCAGTAAAAGGTAAAGTTGTACCTGTGCTTAATTAATTAAGCACTAGGCCATGAAGGCGTACGGGGGAGTGGATGTATAGATCCACATTTTCTTGACCTTGGCACTAGCTAACTGTAAGTGTACAGCTTCACGCCCCGGTCGCTTTATCCCCGGGGAAAGAGCCCTCGGTACCCATTTGATAGAGGTTGGGTGGACCCCAGAGCCGATGTGGAAGACGTGGAGAAGAAGAGAAATTTCTTGACTCTACTGAGACTTGAACTCCGACACCTCGGTTGTCCCAGAGGGTCGAGAAATTCTCCGCCTTTTATAGAACCCAAAGGTTCATTAACGTGTTCATAAGATCCCGTAAGTTCGAAGTCCTTTGTCATTTTTAGTAACCAGCTACTTCTTTATATTGAAGATTGTTGTCACTTCTTGCAAAACTTTGAAGCTGGGGAACCACTCCTTGTCTGCTGTTAGCGACTGCTTACTCATTGTGCCCTCAGTCCACAAACTAGGGACTCGTCATGCCTGCTTTACGTCGGGATAAAATAAAAGACAAAATTTGAGAACATGCTTCAGGACCGTCTCTGTGGTCTAGTAGTCAGAGTTCCTGGCTAAAGATCCAGAGGTTCTGGATTCGATTCCCGGCGCTACCAGATTTTCTGAGAAGTAGGGGGTCTGGAACGGAGTCCACTCAGCCTCGTGAGGATAATTGAGGAGCTACTTGAACGAAAAAGTAGCGGCTCTGGTCTAGAAACCCGAGATTAACTGCGGTGGGGATCCGTTGCTCTGAGTCAGTCACTAAGTCTTGGTGTTTAGCCCCGTCTGGGGCTCATGACCAGATATTTATTGCTTTCTGACCGTTACAACCTTGTTTTTGTGGGTCGCCCTCTCTGACGAGAGGACGGGTCTGTCTTTTGTACATGCTGTTGTCTTTTGCCAGCGCAGTCTTTGTCGAGTCTGAAACCGTATTTTCTGTCTTAGATTCGAGACTTCCATTTTCGTCGCCTCCTACAACTCGCAGGGTCACTGTGGAGATATTCGACCGCACCTCCACACGGGTTCCGCCCGTATTTTCTCATATCCTCTCGGCACGGACCACGCACAGAAAAAACAGCCCCTCTATTTGTTGCACAGCGCAGACCAAGCAGAAAACACATGTCAAGTATCAGACTACGAGTTCACTGGTCCGTTACTAGTACTAGGCGTGGGACAGAGGACATGGAAAAAACAGTCTCATCTACTGTTGCGTGTTGGACCGCGTTTATAGAGATGTTGCCTGGCAACGCATTGATTATTTCCGTTACAATATTAAAGTTCAAAATTAGTGATATATTTAGGTTTTAAGGTTTATGTAGGACATTAAAATATTTAGGCTCATGTAACCTTATTGTCAAATGAAACTTTATGGGAATAAGATAAATAACGATGTTCATAATGAAAAAGTCATTAGTATGATAAAACACAGAAGCAATCCGTTAGAACACAAAAAAGGAAAGCTGAAGAATCGTGCCAAGGACATGTGGCGCCTAGGGATGAATTCTTAGTTTTCTGAAGTATTCTGGGAGAAACTGAAGAAATACATCAGAATGTTGTGTGGATCTGAAGTTGCCTGGAATCCCAAAGTGACTGAGAGGAGGAGCAGAACGTAATATTATCTTTTTCTCGCAAAAAAAGTCACTCTTGCCCAGTAGTACTTCAAAATCAACTCGTAATAGCTTCATTAGCTCCTTTTTTCCCTTGTTACTACAGCCCCAGTGGGTCTAGGCCTACCTCCATGAACTTCTCCGTTCACTTCGGTTTTTCTAGATCTTACGCATTCGGTAGGACTCCTTGGGCGGGGGATCAGCTCGTCGCAAGGCCTCTACCGCATTAGCTCATTAACTTCCATTTTTGTATCTGTTAACACAATTTAGTATGTCACTTTTTAAGCCTAAAAGCGTAAATTATCGAAAAATTCCATCGTAAAAATAATTCTATATCTGGCATTGTGTCATATCTGTTGGCATTTTATGTATATCGGTTACATAGACAAATATTTGGAGTGAATTTGGTCATACAGAATCATTAGGGCATATTTTGCTTTATATAAAATATGGCATGAACTACTATCAGTACTGTCCTCTTCTATAGGAATTTAAGCTAACATTTAAAGAGTTGAAATGAGGCTTAAATACAAATCTTCATTTTCTCGTCAGCTCTTTTTTCATATATTAACATTTATAGGGGTCTGTGTTTATCAGTTGTCAAGAACTGGTCAGCGTTTACCTCCTGATATAAATATAACCTTAACAGGCACCTGTTAGAACTTCTTGGATGAGGGATTTGGCCAGTCTAAGGCCTCTACTTATACAGGACAACATAAAACCAGGAAGACGAGGATATTCAACCATTCCCCTAGCGGGATTCGAACTTAGATTCCCAGTTGTCGAGCTCTATTTTATCGTGTGACGATCTTTATTGACAGGGGTACGCGATAGGGTAGTTGGTTGAAGCACTATGCTACAAGCCTGAAGGTAGCGGGTTCGATTCCTGGTGAGGTCATTAGATTTTTTAATCCACCTAATTTTTCCAGCCGCATTATAGCTCTGGGGTCGACTCAGTCTCTAACAGTGATGAGTGCCAGGAATCTTCTTGGGGGTAAAGGGCGGTTGGCTCCTAAGGCTGACAATCTCACCGCCATCTGCGAGCCGATTGTCTAGAAAATGTGGGAGACTCGACGTCTCACAACCCTATGGGCCTCCACGGCCTGTTTCAGGGACAACTTTACTTTTCCTACCTCTATCGACCGTTAGAATCACGTAAAGAATATCAGAAATTCTGCAGCTACTGTGATTTGAGCGGATCACAGTGGCCGCGCCGTCTAAGACTGTCTTCGCCTGCTCGAACAATTGGAGCCGTGAGTTTGAATCCCACTTAAGACATGTATGTTTGTTTTTGCTTAGTCTGTGTTTGTGTTAGGCAGCGGTCTTGCGATGGGCTGATCCCCCGTCCAAGGAGCCCCACCGATTGTCATAGATTAAGAAAATGATGCGAAACCAAAAGTTTCACGGAAGCCCTGTGCTCAAAGTGGGCGCAACAGGAATAGAGAAGGTAGAAGAACAAAAATAAGAAAAGAAAGAGGAGGAGGAGGAGGAGGAGCTGAGATGAAATCAATGCACTGCAATTTGTAACCTCGGCGTATTACTAGGCGTAAATCTGAGCATACGGTGCTTCGAGCACTTCTCTGCATTACTTAACAACGCACACAAGAGGCCGATTACAACGTGCCTGTGCTTGTACCGCATAGCACCACGTATGAAAGAGAGCCAATTAAACATGTTCTCTGATTGGTGATTGCAATTAACGAAAAAATAAAATGCTTCTGAGTGAGGAAAAACAACGTTTTGTGTGATGCGTTAATTGAATAGAAATTACTGAAATTAAATCGTAAAAGAAGCTACCGGAATCCTTCTGATTGCCTGAACATAAGCGAATGCGGGGGGCCGAGTTGTTATTCTCATGAGATAAGGTGCCAAAGGGAACAGAACGGTGCTCTCGGCTAAAGCAAGACTTTCTTTTGGACACAGCAATATCCGTAGATCCTCTGGGAGTCCTGTGTCATTCCTGAGGCCCTTATGTACGGAAGACCCAAAACTATTAAAATATAAAATTTTATTTTCTTGTGTCGGGATAGCTCAGTCGATACATAAATTAGGCTACGGGTTGGACGACCGAGTGATTGGGGTTCGGTTACCCGTAAGGCCAAGAGACTGTTTCTTTTCCTCCACAGGGTTCAGAGGAGGTTCTGGACACCAACAATTTTCTGTCCGGAGGATACCAGGGGCACATTCCCTCAGAAATAAACCGACCGGGGCATGAAGTTCACCATTTTATTCTGCATTATTATGCAGAGAGCATTCATGTGATGTGATGTGAAACGTTACCTTTTCTTTACAGTTTTAAATTCAGTGGAAAATGGTCTGTTGCACTCGTAAGCAAACTGAGAAATGGACACAAACTCTTGGCTGGGGAAACTTATTCATTATAATATCTATTGTATTCCTGTAAATGCATATATTTTACTTTATACATCTAAATTATTAATTTATTTTATTATCACTGTTATTGTTACTATTATGATGCCAATCACAGTGGCCGCGCAATCTGAGGCTGAACTGTATTAGCCCGCTCGTACACTGGGACCCTGGGTTCGGATCCCACTTGAGGCATGGAAGTCTGTGCGCGTTTATTTTGTTTCTGCTGCCCTGTTTGTCGTTCCGACCTTGTTACGGCTGATCCCCCGTCCAAGAAGTCTTACCAACTGTGTATAGGAATATATCTATCTCTCTATCTGTCTGTCTGTGAAGCGGCCGGGGCGTGTAGCTCACCATTCACCTCCAGTTAGTTAAGACGTTAAGAAAATGTGGATCTATACACCAACTCCCTCATACGCCTTCATGACGTAGTGCTTAATTAGTTAAGCAGTGGGAAAACTTTACCTTAGTTAGTTAGTTATTGGAGAGGGTGGGTTTCCCCATGCACTGAGACTAGTATTGGTCCATCGTGCTTCCTCTATGATATTTTACCAGTCTCTGTACCCTACTGTTATTGGTGCGTACCATCAGTCCCGACCGAGCCAGCGAGTTCGGCCTCTACTGGCTTGGCGATATCTATAATGCTTCCCCCATCTATCAGAGGCGTTAGAGACTACTGTTGGGCGGGAAATGTCCTTGAATTTAGCTCAGTGACCTCCTTTGGAGATATGAGTTTCTTTTACGTGCCGTAAAGCTACGACACGGGACCCACGGCTTAAAGTCCCTCCTGGATGACTTGTTCCCTGAATTTTTCCGCCCTTAAAAATTCCACGACCTCCGCCGGGTTTGAACCCGCGTACCACGAGTCATGAGGTGGGAACGTTACCTCTAGACTACGGAGGCCGCTAAAAAACTTTACCTTAATAGGAATATAGTATATGTAAGACTGTGAATGTATGCAATATGAAAATGTAATCTGTGAATTATGCTTCGATTTTTTCTTGGAATCCCTACACATTTTTTGTTTTCCTTGGCACTACAGCCCCAGTGGGCCTAGGCCTATCTCCATGTACTTCTCCGTTCACTTCGGTTTTTCTAGATCTTACAACTTCGGTAGGTCTCCTTGGGCGGGTGATCAGCTCGTCGCAAGACCTCTACCTGTACACAAACACAGAAAAACGCACACACACAAACTAAACATCCATGCTTTGAGTGGGATTCGAACCCACGATCCCGGTTTCTAAGCGAGCGAAGACAATACATGCCTTAGACCGCTCGGCTACCGTGACCGGCGTCCCTACACATTACAAAGAAACATCATACAAGCCTGTATGAACACTCCTATACCGCAGGAAGGCGCAACATTTTTCTTCAGTACACTGGTCGGGTAAGATGTCATACATGACAGATAAAACAAAACTGCGGACAAACGATAAGTCAAGAGGGAGAAAGCCATCATCCGTAATCCACCTATTGTCCCTTAGAGTGGAAATTCCCCTGGTCTCCTCCAGCACTTCTGTTCTCTGTAATCTTCTCGGGGTAATTTCCTCACTCTACTTAGAGTGTCACTTCATAAATAGGCGTGTCAAACGGATAAACTTCTGGTTGCGCTTTGCTGTCTTCTTCTAGCCAAAGGAACAGTTTCAAGTAGTGGCATAGAGCAATGTCGGTTAATTAGTATCTAGTGGTAAACCAATGTATCGACACATCCTTAAAAAGGGTTATTTATTTTATGGAATTACATTCTGGAAAAAAATATTTCTGTTATTAAATTTAAGGATATGGGTAGAGGTGCCGGTCTGTATCGGGGAGAACGACCCCGCTTGAAGGGGTACATAAGATATATTTCATACATTGTCAGACAGTCATCGAAGAAGCAGAAGAACACCTTGACAACTCCTCTCTTGCATAACTTCTGTGTATGGAATATATGCAGTGTTTATTGTGTCTTTCGTAACGGGGCAGGCGGTAGATGAAATACGTATCAGTCTGGGACCAAGGAACACGTGGACTGAAAGTCAAGAGAGCCTTAGATCCCAAAAGATTTTAAGGAGACACTATGCCAAAATTCTCCATCTTCTCATCTCTAGAAGGGGCACGCGGTAGCATAGTTGGTTGAGGCATTATGCTACAAGCCGGGAGGTCGCGGTTTCGTTTCCCGATGATGTCATTGGATTATTTGATTGACCTAATCCTTCCAGCTGCACTATGGCCCTGGGGTCGACTCAGCCTCTAACAGAAATGGGTACCAGGAATCTTCGTTTGGGTTAAAGGGCGGCCTGGGTATAAGGCTGACAAATTTACCCCCATCTGTGAACCGAATGTCTAGAGAAAATGTTGGATCCTCGACATCTCACAACCCTATGGGCCTCCACGGCCTCTTACAGGGATAGCTTTACCTTTCACCTCTTCTATAAATTTAACATTTTTATTTTTCTGAGTTTTACTTTAATTTAAATTTTAGTGCCGGTTCTTTTGGAAGTGAAGTCCCTTAAAATAATATGCCACGTTCTTAAAGTTGCACCATACTCAACAGTGGAATGCTCTCATTGTTAAAAATTCTAACATAGTACTTCCCGAGCACAAGACAGGCATGTTACCGCTTGACTTAACCTACTAGCTGTTACACATCAGCTGCAAATATTCGGTCCTCTGGCAGTTAGTTTTATCCGTACTGGAAGAATGCAGAGAACAGGACAGGCCGAAGAAAGAACAGTTTCACGGAGGAAGTACACCGCTTGTAGTACTCCAGCGTTACAGAACTCCTTTAATATTTTGTTCATCCTGTTTGCACAGGGGTGATAGAAATTTAACCCCTCATGTCTTTAGTATACTGGGGAGTGACGCTTTGTTTGAAGATGCTCTGAGGGCCGTCACGGGAGGAACCCAGCGTGGGATAACGGAAGTACACATTCCAGGAAGGAACATTATATTGGCTACTGCTATCAGCGCCATTGCTTCTGGTTCTCTTGCGTTTGGAAAAAAAAAATTGTAAGGGTGGGTCTCCCTACCTGTGTTATGTGATGTAGACATAGAGGCAATGGATGCTGATAACAGCTCGTACAATTCTGTCCAAAATCCTTCGCAACAGCGAAGTTGTTTTCATGAATAGCTTAGCTTGATATCGTGTGTCACACCCCAGTATTCGGGGGTTCGAATTCCGCTGTGTCAGAATATGAAGCTGGCACAACAATGCATCATGAACTAATGGCAGGCGGCAGGTGCCACGAAGTACTTTCCAACAATATTCATATTGTTGTATGTTTACCGATCCGGTGCTCAGAAACGGGTTCTTATATTGTTGGAAGCATGTTCATTTCCTCGGAAACCTGTTTACTGAGCCTCTGCCTAGCATTGAACTATTCCGACTTTCAGGCGTCATGTCACAGTATGATGTGAAAGAACGCTTTCCTTGGAAGCCCAAAGACGTACCTGCTACAACTGCGTTTACTTCTATAAATGTCCGAGGTGATAGGAAAGATAGACATAACGTAACATTTGAGGCGCGTTCAGATATCAGAGAGTCGTCATAAGTTCAAATTGTGAGAAATACGGCGCTATCTTTTGTTTACATCGTGAACTGCTGTAGAATTATTGACTGAGGTGACCATGTCTTCGCTTATACTGCAGATTCAACGTGCTCCGTTAATTGAGTAGGAGACAGAGATTCTCAAAATCCATCTGGGTTTTCGTTTAAACGGTCGGCTATTTTATGTCCGACTTTTACCAAAATTGAATTATATCAACAGACTTACCAAAACTCCCCAATATAAACTTTCATAAAAACTCATCCAGAGGGAACCAAGTTGGTCCATGTGGAGAAAATGGCGGAATAGCAGGCATGATGGAGCAAACAGATGGTTTTTGCAATTCCTGCAAGAACGTCATAATTTGTACTCTACACCAGATTTTGTTAGGACGATGAATTCAAAAAGTCCGGATGGATGGTTCTTGTTTCATGCATACAGGAGAGACTGAAATGCACGAAAAATGTTAAGTGTAAAGACTGAGAAGGAAGAAACCATTTTATGTCTAGATGTCGAATGGACGATGGGGTTTAACGCAGGGTGCATTGCTTTTCGTCTCCTTTCATGCTGGTTTCTTGCTCGGCTTACTTTTCTGACCTGAAGATGGAGGCAACTTGTTCTTCCGAAAATTCAATTGACTTTCAACAGATTACACGTCACTTTATCCAATAAGATATAAATCTTAATAACCACTGTCGTTAGAACCTCAACTAATAAATATTAAGAGAAGTTTTTGGGAAATAATGTCGAGGATGTGGATAGAAAACATTGACGGGATTTTGCGAAAGCCCAGATTTCTCACCTGGTTAAACTACCATCAGCTTTCCAGGAAACACTTCTTTCTATGGATGAGCTGGTCAACATCGTACCTTCATTTTTCTTACATTTTCACGTCTCTCGAAAAGTATGATTTACGACTGTTCCGGCTGCAATTAAACGCTAATGATGTCTGTGTGTCCATGTTTACTGTTAATCAGATGTCTCTTACAGCATTATGTCCAGCGAATAATTTGTTTGTATGTGTGAATTTATTTAGTCTCTTATATTATATATTTATAAACCATATTAATTATTACGGGAAAATTATTCATTGCAGTCAGTGTTATTTCAAACTTCTTCAAATGTAAGTTTCAGCTCCTGTTACAGTTGTTACAATTACAATTTTACTTCAATGCTTTAAAGTTACAACGACTAGTGCGTTGTGAAATTGACTTTTCCTTACATTCTTTTTAAAAGTATTGCACGTTGATTTAAATTTATACAGTTATTATTTAAATCTTCGAAGTCACTTGTCTTGTCACGTAAAACATATCTGAAATGTGAAAGCTTTTCTTGTATTTTTCTTTGAAGGAATTTCTTACTCAGATGGGTTAAAATGAAATAAGAGTGTGCCTTCTTGTTTCGCAGATTGCTGCCCCACACTGTACAGGATACTAACTCCACTAGAAAAGAGGACGCGTGGGAAATCACATTCCGGCTCTAACCCATTCTTTGCTTCGCCATGAAAAATGGACCCAATTGTACATCTTTTTCCATGTTACTTTCACCTCGCATATTCACTTTCTGTAAAGAATCATTTACGGATATATTAAAACCGATTTTAATTGATGTGACTCAAGAATGGAATTACAAAAATAAGTAAGATGATTTACAGCAGGGCACGTGAATCTATACATAACTTACTATTCTTCTTCCCCTATGTTATTTGGCGACGCTTTTAGTCTCGAGAACATGTAATGTTACGTAGATGATGGGATGATTACTAAATGATGAACTTGAAAAGATTTGAAAGGGGATGGTCGTGACCTGGTCGAGACGCTAACCCAGAATTTGTTTGAAGACACTGAGATAAACCACGAAAAATCTCTGTCACAATACATGGTGCCCTGACCGAAACTCCGAAAGAGCACGAACCGAACAGAAAACCAGGGCTCTGCCTCTGGACCGAGCAGCTCGGTGGCTTAACGTTCGGCTTTCTTGAACCACAAATAACAAAATAAACTCCATGGCCTGTAGTCTTCAAGCAAACTATACCGACCGAGCGACCGCCGCTTGTCGGCGAAGTTACTGTCAAATTTTGCTTGTAGAAGGTGTCACGTGGTCAGCGCAACGAATCCCCACGGCCGTTAATTTCGGTTTTCTAGACAGGAGCTTATATATCCTTGAAACAGCTCCTCAGTTATCTTCACGAGGCTGGGTGGATCCCGTTCCAGACCTACTGCTTCTCAGAAAATCTGGTAGCGCCGGAAAATGAACCCGGGACCTCTGGATCTGTAGCCAGGAACGCTGACCACGGGACCACAGAGGCGGCCACAAATAACAAAATACTGTTATAAAATTACTAGCACAGGCGGCGTTCTTAGGTGTGGCCTCTGGGTTTCGTGTCAGGAGAAGCATAACAAGAAAGAGTAGGTACTCAAGATTACTGGGTTTTTGGACTTGCTAATTGACAGGTATTCTAAAAAAAAGCACACAACATTTCTCAAACTGGATCTGTTTTCGTCCTCAGATAAAAGGGTTGGGGGCACCTACTCTTTTCGGTCCGTTACAGCTAATTTCTGCCACTGGCCATCAGGAGCAGGCAGTTCACAACAGTCTCGCTACCCTATTCTGAGTCTGTGTAATACAGTTCCTGTCCTCATATCTTATTTACTAAAGATCATATCAATATCATATTAAGCCTGAGTGTCTGGAGTGTTTCCTTCCCCTCAGGTTTTAAGATCAAAATTCTGCAAACATTTCTCATGGGACAGAGAATTTAAATCCCTTTCGATGTATGAATGTTTGTCGGATTTTTCTACTTCCTTCTGTGACGTCAGAAGCTTCATGATCTGACGCTCCATTTAAGAAACCGTGGTTCTCATAGTAAGGACTTAGGAAACCTTGCTGGAGCCAGCCTCTAGCGTTCAGGATATCTCATATCCGTGCTGTTTGACAGTCTGCAGCTAGTTCTGTGTTTAGGTCTATAGAACGAAACACGTGCCTGCTTTTAGTTTGTTGGCAATGACCCGAACTGAGCAATTAAGACCGTAATTCATGGAAATGTTGTTGTAGGTGACGACGGGCATAAAAGAACACTTCAAGAATTGTGGTTATAAGTTCATTTGATTATAAATTACGCTCCCAACTTCTCCGGCCCGTACAGTTGCAACCTTTCCACTCTCCAAAATACACTTCACCGCTATACTGCTCAGAAACCTATTATAACATGTAACGATGAAATTAACAGTTAATCCACTTAACATCACGAAGTAACTCATGACGCCACACTGTACAACATTCTGACTACCGAAATAACACAAGGTTTTGTCTTTATTTCTGCAATGCACTTGGGAAACACAGAACGCACCTTTCGATTTCAGGCAGAGGGGTGTAACCAACGGACATACCGTAATATAGTAACATGAAATGCATGAAATATTAAATATTTTTTGTTGTTTTGTATGGATGTGAAATGTGGTCTCTCACATTAATGGTAGAACACTAAATGAGGGTGCCTGAGGACAGACTGCTGAGGTGAATATTTGAAATTAAGAGTGGGAGTAAAAGAATTTGGAGAAACATGCATAAAGACATATTTCATAATTTTCTCTCTTCAACAGATATTAATGACATATTCAAATAAATCAGTACTCTTGTAGCACGCATAGGGGAAGTAAGAAATGAACGCAGAATATTGCCATGATGCTTGAAGGAGAGAAATAATTTCAAATATCTAGGCGTAGGTGAAAGGATAATATTAAAAGAAGTCATAAGGAATGACAAAATATAAAAGTAAAGTTATCCCTGTAATGGGCCATGGAGGCCCATAGGGTTATCAGACAACGATGATCCCACACTTTCTACATAATCTGCTCACAGATGGCGGTGAGGTTGTTAGCCTTAAGCGCCGGCCGCCCTTAACCCCCAGGGAGATTCCTCGTACGCATTTCTGTTAGAGGCTGAGTCGACCCCAGGATCATAGTGCGTCTGGAAGGATTAGGTCAATTGAAAAATGCCGTGACCTATTCGGAAATCGAAACCGCGACCTTCAGGGTTTTAGCATAATATCTCAACCAACTACGCTACCTCGTGCTCCCATAAGGAATAATATTATAATAATGTTATCATCTCATCTATGCGTAGTTCTCTCATGTGGTCTCTCTTCTTCAGGTTTTCCAAGTAAAATCATCTAGGCATTTCCTAACCATCCCCATGCATGCTGTATGTCTAGCCCATATAATCTCTCTCTAATTTAATAATTATAATGAGTCAGTTGGCGAAAAGTACAAATTAGGAAGCTCCTCATTATTTGGTTTGATTCCGTTCTCCTATTACTTTCTGTATCATGAGCAACTTATGTTTTATCGAACCCGGGCCGCCGCGGTGGGAAGCCAATGACTAATCGCTTGAGCTAGGGCGCGGCCAAAAAAAAATGTATAATTTATTCATGCTCCAACAACAGCAGATGTTTTAAGAGCGTCGAATGAAGTAGTAAGTTGAACATTAATGAAGAATGTGCAAGGATTTCGAAAGGTTGTGTTCTACAAGTGAACTACACCTGTATCCGACAGGAAATCGTGAAGGAATCCACAACATATATCAGTCAGAATATTCTTAATCGAGACAAGATTTAAATCGTAAAGTAGCCTGCTTGGTGATAAGGACTATTCCCCATTCACACTTCTCGGATTACCAAAGAACAACATTTTTCACCTTTCACTTATTTTATGGAGCGAGTTACGTTTCCAACAGTTATGGAGAGAACAGACTTGAGGCGATATTGGGTATCGCAAGATGTATTTTCTTTGGAGTTCAGTGGCAGCAGACCGCGTGGTCGTTGATTGGATCTCAAGTGTAACGTCGAAATAATTTTTAAACCTGAAGTATGGCTGGATTTGGGGGCGCTCTT
Source organism: Cryptotermes secundus (assembly GCF_002891405.2). Taxonomy (NCBI): domain Eukaryota; kingdom Metazoa; phylum Arthropoda; class Insecta; order Blattodea; family Kalotermitidae; genus Cryptotermes; species Cryptotermes secundus. The sequence continues at coordinate 1,026,683 of NW_019745078.1, forward strand.
CATCACGAGGTTCTGACGAGGCACCTAGCTGTCCTCAGCAGAACTGAATAGCGGCGCCATGAAATATATCGGTCTGTAACACTTGCAATTATTCTTAATATTGGACACACATTAGTTAACTATGTGCTGAGTCCTTAGATATATAGTTAAATGGTAAAGTCTCTTAATTATTTATATTTAATTTATGGTAACCTCTAATTGAACATAGAGCCGGTATAGCAAAGTTAGTATAGCGTCTGGCTACAGGTTGTACGATCGAGGGGTCGGAGTTCAAGTACCGGTAGGGCCAAGAATTTTCTCTTCTCCTCAGCCTCCGACCCACCCAGTTTCATATCCAATGGGAACCGGGGTCCCTTTCGCCGGGTGTAAAGCTGCCGGGGTGTGAAGCTGACCGCTCACCTCCAACTATTGCCGAGGTTAAGAAAATATGAAACTATACATTCAATCCCCCATACGTCTTCATGGCATAGTGATTAATTAGTCAAGCACAGGGGTAACTTTACTTTTACTTCATTGAAAATACTCGTAGTAATATTTAACAGAAGATGCTGTCACGTGTTAGTGATTATAGACAGGGCTTGGATTGGTAAACGGATTTATTGAACTCTTACACAACTGTAACTGCAAGCAATTATCACCCTCTTACTAATTCGCTCACTCTGCTACAGCAAACGCTAAGTCTTCTATGACTTCACTAGTAGTTACGTGGTAACGGATCCCAACAATGTTCTCTGTTACGACCTTACTGCCTGGCCACACTCTCACAACTCGTCTTCAATTGTTGACTGTCAACTCATCTCCGCCTGAGTTGTTCTTATATAACCTCGGTACGGAACCTACTGAGAACCCCGTTTATAACAGTTGTAGCGGCCGTTGTTTAGCAGTGAGCTAGTTATTGTTATGTTTTATCCAGCCGTTATCAAGCAACGGACAATGATTAGGTTGTTATGGCACAGTACTTTTAAATGTTTACCAGAATTTTTTGTTACATAAAGTAAAGCACAGAAGTAAACGTTGAGAAGTTTTCAGCGACTATCAACCAGCGAACACGCCTGACGAGCAACCTTCCTGCTACTCTCATCTTTCATTAAAGAATTAGAGCTACATGCAAGTTTAAGATTAAACTACGTTTATTTGCGATATGTAAGAATGATCAAAAACAAAACATAAACTCCATGGTTTTAGTCCGTAAGCGAACTATACCGACCGAGCGACCGCCTCTTGTGGGCGAAGTTAGTGCCAAATTTAGAGGATAGAGGGTGTCGCGCAACGAATTCCCCCATCTAGACGGATGTAACAGTGAAATAAAGCGTGATTACACTGTTTTGCTTCGTTTCATTATGTTTAATGGTAAATGTTAATTTTCTGAAACTACGTTGGTACTGAGTTTGATAGTCAGCCACTGTTCTGTAAGAAGCAGATATACAAGTTTTTACGGAAAATTACATCTGCTGAACGGGCAAATTTTCCTACTTCCAGCTGTACCTGTCATCAGGGAAATCATGCAAATAACATCGCAACGAATTATCTTATATATAAAAAAAGCCATAGCTTGTTACTCCTATTACTCTATCTCTCTTACTTCCTAATATTATGGTCAGCAGCATATTCTGGACAAACTGAAGCTATGATCCTTCCTTAAAGTGAAGGACAGGCTTCAATGTAAACTTCTGTGGTAGCGATTTGAAATTTTGGGTCGCAAACCGTTGGGTAATTTTTGAAGAAGACGAATAACTATCGACTTCTCGCAGATTAGTTAAGTAATTACTTGGGACTTTTAAAGACAGGATTAATGGATAAGACTTATTCAAATGAAACTCGTTCTGGGCGGTGAAGTAGAGCCTTCACTTAGTGAAGAGCTCCTTGGGTTCCTGCTAGAACCAATGAACAGCAGCAGCTTCACATCTTCGTCCAACCCAAGTCTATGAACGGGTTCCATTTGAATAGCCCTCATAACTAATATATAAAAAAGACTCCGTGATTTTAGTCCTCAAGCGAACTATACCGACCGAGCAACCGCCGCTTGTCGGCGAAGTTTAGTGCCTACTTTTGCGGGCAGAGGGTGTCACTTGGGCAGCACAACGAATCCCCACGACCGTTAATTTCGGTGTTCTAGACCGGATATATATATATATATTTTGCTTCGGCTTGCTTTAGGCGTGTTCCAGTGGTGTGAGAGACAATAACACGAGCAGTAAGACTGTCTTCCCAGTAGCCTGATTCTGACTTTTACTAAATAACGGCAATGGGCAGCAATGATGCATAATCTTGATCTGTGTAATAACAATTTCAGCATCAAAAGTGGGCGTTACAAGATTTAGTGGTCTCATAAGGGCGACTTGGGTTGTGACGAATGACGCATGGTACGATCACCTCATTACGTAGCAACAGAGCATGAATCGCCAATAGCAACTACCATCACGTTCCAATTTCAAATCATAAATCGATTTTTATCGCTGGTTTATCATGCAATAAGTCATGTCACCCAACACATTTATCTTTATCTGACTTCGAAACCCTGTAAAGATGACCAAATTAAGTCTGCGTTGTTTCAAATACCGTAAAGAAGTAGTGATATAATACATTCCAATTTCGAATACACAGATTAAAATATATGATTTACAATTTTGGTTTATTATAGGTAGAAAATTAACCAGCTTGACGGAGCAGAGCACTTATCATCACTATCAGATCAGCACCAACACACGTAACACATTGACCCAAGTTATAACGTGTCTGACTTGTATTTATGTGGTAACTGAAGTCAGACCATGGTTGCTTCCTTCCCAAACCTTTCCACTTATCATTCGCTAAATCCTATTTGGTTTGTATTCATTGTGGTAGGATGTCCTTGTTGTTGTTGTTGTATTTGTTGCAGTTGTTTGTAGTTGTTAATCGTATTTGGTTTGTATTCACTGTGGTAGGATGTCCTTATTGTTGTGTATTGTGTTTTGTTTGAACGTGTTGTCACTTAGTGTAATGTGTGTTACTTGTCTGTTGTGTCCTATTGTGTACTACTGCCACCGGGCTAAAACCCAATTGCAGTATAATAATAAATATATATATATATATAAAGCGTCCTACTTTTTTTTCGAAACGGTACGTGCATAGCCTGAGGTGCTGACGTTTACAAATAAACAAACGATATGTATGTACTTGTATATATCTGCAGCGTAGAACCCGTTATTCGTTCCGCGAACGCCCCTACACGTGACAGTATGTAAATTATTTGTAGAATTATAATTATTTGTAGTTACGAATTGTAAGATCCCAGTTAATCGCATTTTTTTTTCCTGTGGCGCTACAGCCCCAGTGGCCCTAGGCCTATCTCCATGAACTTCTCCGTTCACTTCGGTTTTTCTAGATCTTACTCATACGATAGGACTCCTTGGGCGGGTGATCAGCTCGTCACAAGGCCTCTACCTGTACACAAACACAGAAAAACGCACACAAACATCCATGCCCTGAGTGGGATTCGAACCAACGATCTCGGCTTCCGAGCGAGCGAAGATAGTGCATGCCTTAGACCGCTCGGCTACCGTGACCGGCCAGTTAATCGCATTACCAATCCGAATCCCTTGTCTAGTCACTAACACGTGACAGTGCTTTCACATGTAAGGGGTAGCGTGACTAATAAATGCGGGTTCTATGATGATTGGATTTATTGGATGTCTCTATTACAATTACACTGGATTACGACAGTTTACACATGGCATTTCTCGATAATGAATCTCTCACTGTTACTTATCCTACGTGTCCATACGAGTAGTGTTAGGTCACTCTCAAACAACACAAGCTGTATAACGTCGAGTGAAAATTTGGTAAGAAAACCTGTAGAAGCGACGCTGCTATGGAGACCTAGGCGTGGATGGTAAGACAGAATTTGACCTTTCCGGCTTAGCAGAGAGAATTTTCCCTCTACTTTAGGGACGTCCCACATTTCTGTGAGCAGTGGGTGTGTGTTTTAAAATGTTTGAGCTTTCTATTTTGTTCCATTTGCAGCAGACTTTTGAGCCATTTATTCATAATTCGTGCAAGATTTTTCTCCAAGTTGAAGAGTTGCAAGTAATTATGAATCGTATCGTTATATACATGACCGCCTCTGTGGTCTGGTGTTCAGAGATCATGGTTACAGTTCAAGAGGTCCCGGGTTCGATTCCGGGCTGTACCAGATTTTCTGAGAAGTAGCGGTTCTGGAACGGGGTCCACTCAGCCTCGTGAGGATAACTAAGGAGCTAGAAAACCGAGATTAACGGCCGTGGGGACCCTTTGCACTGACCACGTGGCACCCTCTATCCGCAAAAGTTGGCACTAACTTCGCCGACAAGCGGCGGTCGCTCGGTCTGTATAGTTCGCTTGCGGCCACGGAGTTTGTTGTTTGTTTATTGTTATATACATGGTGTCAGATTCCGTGTTTTCTTCATTCTCCGTAGAAGTTACAAGCGTGTTACTTGTTCAATGGTCATATTACTTACCGCTACGACAATCTAGAATCATGCTGCATGTCTCACTCTAGAAGACTTACTTCAGTTATGTCAAGGCAGAGGACTTGCTCCTCAATTGTGCGTAATTATTGTGTTGTTTAAATGCTGAAGAGGAATTTCTATATTATTGTCTTCTTGTGCCAATAAATCCTTATTGGAGGGAAAACCGAAAGGAATGAGACCACTGGGAAAACCAAGACGTAGGTGGGTGGACATTATTAAAATGGATCTCAGAGAGATAGGATGGGATGGTATGGATTAGATTGATCTGGCTCAGGATAGAGATCAGTGGAGGGCTCTTTTGAACACAATAATGAACCTTCGGATTCCATAAAATGCTGGTAAGTTCTTTAGTAGCTGCACAGTTGGCAACTTCTCAAGAAGGGCTCAGCTCCATGAATGAGTGGGTGAATGTGCCAATAAATTCTGATCATCTGCAAATACGGATGTGTTTAGAATCTATATCCCTACTTCGGAATTATATGTAAGATATTTCTGCTACTCGCCGACACATGTTTCGACATAAAATTACAAAGACTTGGCGACACGGGACAACCTTATCTTATTCTTCGGCTAATCGTCGCTTATCTGCATATAACTAATACTCTCGTGTCAAGTCTAATAGGGTAGCCTTCAGTGAGACTCTTCACCACTCGAACCAATGTTCAGTATAGACTTTCATACATATTATGTTCCATAATCTGGTTAGGATTAGCCTATCAAATGCATTAACATAGTTTATAAATAAAATGTCATTCTCCAAATTGACCTGTTGTCTTTTCTGTTGTCAATTATATTATTATTAACACACACTCAGTGTATGGGCGACCTTCCCGAAGTTCATGCTGTTCTGATTATAATATCACTCTAAAGATATTAATGCTTAATCACCAGCTAAAGAGAATGTTATGTGCTGAGTTTTGTAAACTGGTATCATCAAAATATTACAATTACTTTTACTTACATTTCATAAATTTGGACAGTCGAAATCTGTTTTCCCTTCCTCAATTATGCAACAACTGAAGCCATAGAGAAGCTAACGCTCATTTAGACAATGAAGCAAATCTCGGTTTTTGTGGAACCTGGTGGTTCATTACCGTGTTCACAACAGCTCGGGACTGAACATTACTCCGAGCTAGTTGAGCAGAGTCTACACCCTCTCTCTCTCACACACAGATTGTTTCTCATTTAATACTGCCCTTCCATATACATATGTTTCCAGGGAAGCGCCATAGCTCTAGCGGTTAGTCGCTGGCTTCCCACCGCGGCTGCCCGGGTTCGATCCCAGGTCTGATCAAGTGGGATTTGTGGTGGACAAAGTGGCACCGGAGCGAGTTTTTTCCGAGTACTTCGGTTTACCCTGCCAATCTTCAATCTACCAAATTCTCCAACATCATAATCACCCTTGGAAAATACAATAGGCCAATCAGTGGCCGCCGTGCCGAGTGGACCCAACTGGCCTCCACCCCCCACTAAGCGAATTACACATATTTCCTCGTTAGAGTTTTTTATTTTAATTATTTTTTATCTTAAATTTTAATTCTTCTATACTGTTCACAGCTAATCAACAGCAGCCCCTCTATATTTATAAAATAGTGAGTAAAATTATTAAAGTGAATAAAGGCAAATGACCAATCACAGTGGCCATGCGGTCTAAGGCATGAACTGTCTTCACTAGCTCTAACGCTGGGATCGTGTGTTCGAGACCCCTCGAGACATGTATGTCTGTGTGCATTTATCTGTGTTTGTGTTGTCCTGTGTGTAGTAGCGGCCTTGTTACCGGCTGATCCCCCGTCCAAGGAGTCCTACCGTTTGTGTATAGGTTTAAGAACCTGAAAAATCGGCCCAAGTTCCAACAAAAGGACTGTAGAGATATAGATGAGTAGATAAAGGCAAATATTTCATGTTTCGCTATATTCTGCATCATATTAACAAGTTATAGAAATATAGGTTTTAACGAAGACTGTAATGTATGTGCTCTATACATGTTTGCATACAGACATTTAAATTATTCGCACATTTAATTGTTTTGTTACAGAGTAAATCCCCGCTTATTCGGAGTAGAAAGAAGACCGGGAAATCAGAATTAGAGGAGAGAGCGAATTGCAGAAGAAGTACATGTTATCAAATCATGCTTCTTTTTGAGAACTGAATAATATTATATTTCAGTACTAATTACATACTATATACTTGTATGTGTATTTCGATGCATATCTAAGTTGATAAATGTCTGAAATCCTATTACTAATTTCCCATTTATGAAAAATATTTGTTTTTCATAAATACTCCTGAAATGTGGATGTCAGTTAGGATTATACTCGTAGAGGGTCCGAATTAGAGAGGGTTTCTATACTTAAGCTTCAATATAGTGTGGAAGTGTAGTGTCTCCTCCTCCACACATCCCAGATTCAAGTGTGAACACTTAAAAAATTAAAAAGTAAAGCTATCCCTGTAAGAGGCCGTGGAGGCCCATAAGGTTGTGAGATGTTGAGGTTCCCATATTTTCCAGACAATCGGCTCATAGATGGCGGCAAGGTTGTCAGCCCTACGTACCGACCGCCCGTTACCCCCAAGAATATTCCAAGAATATTCCTGGTATTCATTTCTGTTAGAGGCTGAGTCGACCCCAGGGCCATACTGCTGCTGGCAGGATTAGGTCAATTGAAAAAATCCAATGACCTCATCAGGACTTGAACCCGCGACCTTCCGGCTTCTAGCATAGTGCCTCAACCAACTACGCTACCGCGTGCCTCCCAAGTATGAACACTTAGCCGATTAAAATAACCAAGAATTTTGTGGTGTCCTTCAGTCCCTGTAAGGAAATGTCAGGACAATAGCATGACATCTTCCTTCCTGTCCTTTCCAGCCACCCTTCTCGCGCTTTCCTATAATTCGATGCTACATATTCTGGACAATTTGAAAAACTCGTTCAAATTTCGAAGCATAAAATTTATCTAAATAATATTTAAATTTTCATTCCTTATATCGCTGTAAACACATTGTGTATCCGCTAGAGAAACTGGCCTGTTAATGATGTTCATGTAGATAATGGCTCTTTATTCTGGGTGCAATGTCTTTGCTTGCTCGAACACTGGGGTCGTGGGCTCGAATTAAACTTAAGGCATGAATATCTGTGTTTATTCCGTGTTTGTGTTAGGTAGCGGAGTTGTGAGAGGCTTATCCCCGTCCAAGAAGTGCTACCAACTGTCTTAGATTAAGACATTGAAGGGAAACGAAGCGTTTCACCGATGCCCTATGCTCCAAGTGGGAGCAACAGGAATAGAAGGAGAAGAAGAAAAGAGGAATAAGATTCAGGGTGCTGAGGAGAATATTTGGACCGAAGAGGGATGAAGTGACAGGAGGTTGAAGAAAGCTGCATAATGAGGAGCTTCATAACTTGTACTCTTCTCCAAGTATAATTAGAATGATCAAGTTATGGAGGATGAGATGGGTAGGGCATGTAGCACAGATGGGAGAGAAGAGGAATGCATATAGGATTTTGGTGGGAAAGCCAGAAGGAAAGGAAGGCCACTTGGAAGTTCAAGATGTAGTTGGGTGAACAATATTAAAATTGATCTTAGAGAGACATTATTTGACGTTATGGACTGGATCGATCTGGCTCAGGATAGGGACCAGTGGAGGGCTCTTGTAAACACGGCAATGAACCTTCGGGTTCCATAAAATACCGGGAAGTTCTTGAGTAGCTGCATAATTGGTGGTTTCTCAACAAGGGCTCAGCTCCGTGAATGAGTGAATGGCTCTTTGTTATGGCATTGATCAGAAGCACATAACTAAACTCCTTGAATAAATTGCAGACACATTGCTGTTAACATAGATGGTACGTACAGTAACCACGGTACTCTAAAGAGTTAAATAAATCAAGATTCTATCCCGCGAAGCCAGACACATACAAGAATACTAGAGACCTTACTGTGAAAATTTCAGTAAGCAATTATAGACCAATGCCTGCGAGCAATTTCTGAGCCAGTTGGACATACCGTCCAGATTACAGGCCTGACACTCGATTCCTAATGGCAGTGCAACGCACTGAGCAGCGTATCTCCCCGCCCAGTCACCAATTACCCCCGTCAACAGCGCCTCCCTTATATGTTTTCATAATTTAATATTCAAAATAGGAAGCACTAAACAACACCTCATAAACTTGATGCGTACTGGGTATTGAAGAATCAGTTGTAAAGCAACACCTGAGGGTGGTATCGTTGTAGGACTGATGATGACCCAGTATAAAGGTCGAAACATGTAGCGTCAATAAAAACAAATGTTGATACAATAGTGTCTAATTTGTTTTTAAATACAGAGTATTGTTGTGTAGACTGCACAATTTTATATACATATACCTTCCGGGGCATTCTCTTCTTCATCATGTCAGTACTACATCTCGCATCGTCCATTTTCATCTCCTCATTTATCACCCTTCTCCTCTCCTTCCGTCATCAGTTTATTTTCTTCTACCTCATGACACACAAAATAGAGTCAAATGCATAAAAGGATTTTGTGATTGTGATAGTTATTCTCTTTGAACTTGCAAGACGAATTTTGGTGGGAAGGCTTTAAGGGAAGAGATCACTTGGGAGACTTAGGCATAGACGGGAAAACTATTGAGATTGGCCTTAAAGAAGCAGAGTTTGAGGACATAGCCTGGATACACCAGACTCAGAACAGAGTGGAGTGTCGAGCTGTTAACGAACACAGCAACGAACTTTCAGGTTTCACAGATTGCGTGTTCTAAACAGGCTGTCATGACTGTAACTTGGTAGACTTGTATTCAGAAGGTTATCGGTTCGAATAAGAACCGGGACACCGGTTATTATGACTGAGTTTTTGGTAATTCTCCTCAGAACTTCATGTGACTACCGGGACAGTAGGCCTTGCTAGGCCACGACCTCTTCTTTCCAACTCTTCCCCATTCATTATTCATCAATTAATGTACCAAAACAGATAAAACAAACTCCGTGGTCATTAGTCCGCAAGCGAAATATACCAACCAAGTGACAGTCGCTTGTCGGCGAAGTTAGTGCCAACTTTTGCGGATAGAGGGTGTCGCATGGTCAGCGCAACGGTTCCCCACTACCCTTAACCTCGGTTTTCTAGACCAGAGATGTTATTTCCTTGAAATAGCTCCTCAATTATCCTCAAGAGGCTGAGTGGACACCGTTCCAGGCCCACTACTACTCAGAAAATCTGGTAGCACTTGGAATCGAACTCGGGACATCTGGAACTGCAGCCAGGAACTCTGACCACTAGACAACAGAGGCGGTCTTGAATTCGTCTACCGCCAATTCTAAGTACTGACACAGTCACAATACGAGTATATGACACAAACTGTAGGGGATTTCTTGATCAGTTGAACGACTGTCAGAGGGTCAGCGCTTCAAGATGCGTGGAATTATTACCGAATTTTCCGTTTTGTGTCCTGTTTAAGTTAACAAAAACTATCAGTTTAATTAGGATCAGAATCCTTGTTATGGCAGAAGAAGGAGAAGATAACCAGAATGTTTAACCCCTCAACTTGCAGGACACCGCAAGCCATTCAACCCGAGGAGAGTGAGCTCCTGTAGGCGGTGATTGGTTGCGGTATGATTAATGCACATTCTGCGACATAAAGGCGCTTAGCAGAAGTCGGAAAGCAGAAGACGATGGAGCAATGACGTAACCACAGCATCTTTTGTCGTCTGCTCCTCTGCAGACAGTCGTGGCATTGTCCGGAGCTGCACTGAAATGACTCCATTCTTACGTGGTGAGATGTTAGATGCAACATGCTTTTGTAAGCACGCACAGTTTCTTCATACGAATATCATCAATATGATTCCAAATGGATGTTTCGTGTTCCAAATGGCTGTTATGCCCATACACATAACCATGGCTTCTTCAGTGTCCTGCTTGTTATCCTTTTATGTTAGTTACAGCTATGTTACAGTTATGTTACAGCTCTCTGTACGTATTCAGATTCGTGAATTGTGATGCTGTTGGAAGTTCAATGCTGAAATGATAGACTGGGTTTTCTCCCAGTACTTCGGTTTCCCTTGCCAATACTCATTCCACCAAATTCTCCATCATTATAATCACCCGGGGCAGGCTACAATAGGTAAATCAGTGGCCGCCGTGCCGAGTGGACCCAGTTGGACTCCACCCCCCCCCCACTAAGCGAATTAAAAAAAAGTGCAGTCATGATACAATGTGTGCCGACCGATGTTCGAACTGGGGTCTTTCCGAGTACAAGTCAAAAGAATTAACGCTCATGCCAGCTACTCTGTGGACTGCATAAGAAAATGGATTTTTTTTTGGATGTGCCTAAAAGCCAACTATGCACCATAAACTCTTTTAGCTGTGGAAATATTTTGTATTTTGTAGAATTTCTGTCCGGGATGTGAAACCCTGTAGTCCATGTATCGACTTCACTGTCTAGAGCACCTCTTACGAAGCTCCTTTTCTCTCTCTGTGCCGCTTTGCCCGTCTGTGTCCACACATTAAACAAGAATCTCCGTTTGTTTACTTCCCAGAGAATTCCATCTGTCCATTGATGCTCTGTGACTACAGGGGAGCTGTGCCCGCTTCTCTAAACCAAAAGACAAAGTCGAGATTCTGTTTAGCCAAAGTGAACATCCGTTAGTTTTTGTGTGATCAAAAATATCCAAGTCATTACCTTGACATACATCTAAGTATTAGAGTCTACAACTTCATCTATTTTTCTTGTATATTTTCTTAAATATTAGCAGAATATGACCAGCGTGAACATCGTAAGATATTAACATGCCTTTGGCAGAAGTTCCGAGACAAATGTAAATAGTTTTATATGCCTCGAAACGCGACTTGCATTTCTCAGTATAAAATTAAGACAAGCGAGTCACTAACTGATCATAATTGTACATGACACAGGTAATAGCTTAGGCCATCCCAGACTGACATCTCTAGCTATCGGACTGACTAAATAAATAAATAAATAAATAAATAAATAAATAACATTTTAATGTACTAATTAATTTACTAACACCACAGAGCAGACTCATTCTTGAAAAGCTAATAATCGTTCAGGAATTCCTTTAAGGTTCTCAGAGTTTCACAATCAAGGTCCTCTGTTTCTGTTTCTCTAAGATCCCTTATAACAGTGTCCTTCATATACTCTGAAGTGCGTTAGTGCTCTCTTCGTTCCACAATTCCCGGATACATTTTTCTTTTTTTTTTCATTTTTCATCTCCTGGTATATAGCCCGCTTACCTCCTCCACGTTCTTTCTACCATCCTTGTAATATTTCGTGAAGAGTACATTATCTGTTTATCTAGCAATTCTGGTGACTGTAGTATCAAACAGAATATTTTATTAAATTTTTAACAGTTCATAAAAGGCTTGATTTATTTTAGCTAACTAACATATTAATAGACTGACTGGCTGCGTGGAGCAGGTTCCTTCTAGAGGAGGTGGAGATATTTCAGGCGAGCAGTAACTTCACTGAATTTTGCCAAAACCCAAACCATAATTTCCTTATTAATAAGAAAGCGCCATTATACCAATCCTGAGCTAGTTTATCCTATTCAACACTTAAGACAGACGCACTATTATTTAACCATATTCTCTTTGGTCCCAAACGGTTTCAGCTCTTTTCCAAGTTTTATAAATAAAATTTATTGCGAGTTTCTTTTCTTCCACGTGCATAGGCCTATTACATGTCCATCTCACCTCCTAAGCCATCACTAGACCATGCGCTGAAACAGCTCAATTCAATCAAATTTCTTCCCTCACTGAAAAATTATGGACTTCTGAAGAAGGCCTCTGCTCCTTGGGGTTAGGTAGTATCCTGCATTCGCTCGTATGAGATTAAGGGTCTATATTTCTGTCTTTCATCAGGCAAAAAATTGCGACGTGTATACCTATTGCTAGGCAACGAATCGATACATATTTCCGCGCAAAAATTTGACGTCTATTGATAGGCAACGGACCACTAAACACGCCTCTTAACAATAGAGGCTGTGCTGTCTGTGTGGTCCGTGTCGAGGGATTATTAAAAGACACAGAAGACGCACCAAGCACAGTCGAGTCGAGTTTCTAGAAGCCAGCTTGTCGGGATATGAACTTGGGAGCAGAGAAATCTAATTGAGTCGAGTCTTCAAAATTGGCAGTTGCAGAATAATGGCAAGAAAGGAATTAGGCTGTGGAAAGAAGACTTAATGTGTGATTTGAAGTTACAGTGAGACTGTGATAAATCTGTTGCCAGGTTACGGCTAGTGAAGACTGAGAATCATAGTGCGTGTGAAACGGTGAACTGGAAAGTGTGTAGACTAGCGATAGCGCTGTATTGCCTGTAGTTCCGAACTGTGCGAATGTATAAGGTGTAATAAATCCAATCATCCAATATATATAGAAAATGACCTAAGAAACTTAATAACATACGCAGTATCGATTGAGAAACTTGAACCTAAGCCAGCTGCTTACGGATATTTGGTCATGTCTGTAGTATAAATGATGGCAAAGTCACACCGCTCGGTATATCACAAGCAAACACATTATACGCACTACAGAAGGCTCCTTTCTTCATTGCAGTTGTTCATACCAGACCCGCCTTGTTGCCACTTAACACCTGTAATTGCTTCGTAATAACATCCTCGAGGTAGCTTAAATTCGCAAATAGTTTCTCAAAATACTTACCAACTGAAAAGAGGATTCAGAACACAGAATATAGCAGTGGTTTAATGTTAGTGGTGAAGTAAAAGTGTTTGAGATTGATAAAACAAGTAGAGCACACGGAAGATATAGGAAATACGCAAACAATATTAATCGGAAACCCTAAAAGAGAGACCACTTAGAAGACTTCGACGTAAATTCGAGAAAAATTGCGATAAAACTCAGTGAAACATGACGAGAGTCCAAGAGTACTGAAATGTCATGTTCCACGAAAGCCCGGGAATCCCTTGATTAGTTCAGTGAAATATGACCATCAGCTTATAAATAAGAATTCTCCTCAATGCGCTTATTGGTTCTAGAATAATTTGGTGTAGACTTTACTAAGGTGAAGTAAAGGCAAATTTGTAGGTTCTGAGATTCACACAGCAGTGGTTATGACGAGTTCTGTAGGATTTGAGGTTCATACAGCAGTGGCTATGAAGAGTTCTGCAGGATTTGAGGTTCTTACAGCAGTGGCTATGAAGAGTTCTGCAGGATTTGAGGTTCTTACAGCAGTGGCTATGAAGAGTTCTGTAGGATTTGAGGTTCTTACAGCAGTAGCTATAAAGAGTTCTGTAGGAGTTGAGGTCCTCACAGCAGTGGTTATGACGAGTTTGGCAGAATGTCAGGTTCTCACAGCAGTGGTTATGACGAGTTCTGTAGGATTTGAGGTTCTCACAGCAGTGGTTATGTCGAGTTCTGTAGGATTTGAGGTTCTTACAGCAGTGGTTATGACGAGTTTGGCAGAATGTCAGGTTCTCACAGCAGTGGTTATGTCGAGTTCTGTAGGATTTGAGGTTCTTACAGCAGTGGCTATAAAGAGTTCTGTATGATTTGAGGTTCTCACAGCAGTGCTTATGTCGAATTCTGTAGGATTTGAGGTTCTTACAGCAGTGGTTATGACGAGTTTGGTAGAATTTCAGGTTCTCACAGCAGTGGCTATGAAGTTCTGTAGGATTTGAGGTTCTTACAGCAGTGGTTATGACGAGTTTGGTAGAATTTCAGGTTCTCACAGCAGTGGCTATGAAGTTCTGTAGGATTTGAGGTTCTTACAGCAGTGGTTATGAAAAGTTTGGCAGAATTTCAGGTTCTCACAGCAGTGGTTATGAGGAGTTCTATTTTTTGCGATATAACGCCGTGTAGTCTGGACTTTCACCGCACTACACTACGTCATTTCCAGAAGCTAGAGCTCTTTAAAGGTGCCCCTGAGCGTAATCAAGCATCACACTATGAAGACATAGGAGGAGTGCAGATATAAGTGCACACGTTCTTAATCTTTGCATTTGTTAGATGTGAGTGACCACCTTCACGTGATCCGTGATTTATCCCCCTGAGGAATATTCATAGGAGGCTGAGTGGACCGCACAGACGGTCTGAACCTTTTGGAGAAGATAAACATCTCCGTTTCCTGCCGGGAATCGAGAGCCGTTTTATCATCTAGTTCGTATCTAGCTATACCCAGCAACCAGACCCAGTTCCTCATTGTTGCGAAATATAATTCAAAATTCCAAATATTTTGACATAGTAAATTCTAGCTGGGTATTTATTCATTTAATAACTGAATTTAATCTGTGGTATTTAATGACATAAAACAGAGCTTCGTATATCTGATAGAGGATATTAAAAATTCATAATTTTAAGGTAGTAACTTTGGTGTTAGTGTGAAACAGAGGACTGACGTTTAATTTCGTTACATGTGCCAGTCAAAGATGAAATGTTGAGAAGTAGTTCTTACGAGATATGCAATTTCTCATTATTTAAGATTTCCGCCAGAGGGTCTGCCAGGGATTGCAAGTGGGCAGATTCGGGAGCGCCCATCACAGAGATCCCTGCCACTTTCGTATTCTCCCCTCTCAGAGATCCTTGAACTTGCTATCTTTCCTCGCCATATTTCCGCGTAAATTAATGTCGTTTTTGTACGAAGGAGAGTCAGTAAATAGGTCATAAATGGATATAAAACGTGAAACAAATGGTATTCGAACATGAAAAAAAAAACTGTTATTCCTCGACATATCCTCCACAACAGATACACCTGTCCCATCGCTTTACCAGTGCTTCGAAAGTTGCAGGATAGAAGTCTGTTGACTGCTGTCTCAACCACTTCCGCACCTAAGTTTCAACCTCCTCGTCATGAGCAAAACATTTGACACGCAGTTGTGAACCGATTTATGCGACAGAAACTTCCCACCTTAAACAGGAAATATTTCTTTATGAATATCTTTTCGTTGAGTCCTTTTGCCCACAAAACGCACAACAAAACGTTGCTCTTTGGCAGTACACGCTTCAAACACGGGCGCCATTTTGACTACAGAAACCAGCTTCTGAAAATGCGCATGCGCGCCTGCTACCTAGACTGTCATGAAGCTGGACTATGTTGCTACCTAATGATACACACATAGAAAACTTCTTACGTCCATTACAGCTGTTTCACATTAATTTGTTACTGATTTACAGACTCTCCCTCTTAGTTACATAATTAAAAATTATCGACACCATCATAATCCTGGATAATGTAGGAGAAGAATCAAATGCTTAGCTGGGTACGTATTCTGGAGGACCCAAGCTCAAATCTGGGTTCAGAGACCGACTATATTACCTGATGATTTCTGTGGGTTTCTCCAGACCGTCCAGGAAATTACCAGAATAATATCTCTTATTAGGCCGTTACCACTTTTTTTTCACATATTTCCCAACTCAGCATTTTCTATCGCCAGTTGCGCAGCTACTCAAGAACATCCCAATATTTTATGGAACCATAAGGTTCATTACCGAGTTATAAAAGCTCGCAACCGGTCCCTATTCTGACCCAGATTTCTCGTTTGCTTACGTCGTTCCAAATAATCCATCTAATTCTAAATACTTCGTAATATTTCGTAACAAACTTTTTTTTTTTTGCGCGCGCGAGGAGTTGTTAGACAAACGCCGAACCAACAAGCGGGAGGACCATCAATTTTCGGCTGTCCGTGACTGCTTATGCAATATATTCGCAGCTATCCTCCATATCTGGAGGCCGTCTTCTCCATCCGTAACCAGAGGACGCGCCATGCCGTGGTGACAAGGGACTCAAACAACGTGGCTACTTTGAAATTCATTAAAGTAACACGTAGATTAAATAGCCTGAACCATTAACTAGACGTTCGATATAAGGAACATGTAATTCCAACATTAAATACAGTTCATCGTCTGCAGACCGTGGGCGAAGAATGGGCGCCTTAGCCAGTATTCAGTCGTTAATATTGCTTGTACCTGAACAATGGAAACAAGTATTCCTGTGTTGAGTGACGGACATTTCTTTGGTAGTAGCAGTAACAGTAGCAGTAGCAGTCGTAGTTATTGTTGCTGTGGTAAGCGTGCTAAAAGCCTTAGGAATGCGTGACGTCACGAAACTCTACCAACTTGACCTTCTTTCAGCTTTCCCATCGGAGGGCTTCCCGCTCTGCGGGGAATGAGTCTCTGTACCTTGTCGTTTGTCTTTTGTCACCACAGTAATTAGTAGGGCTACTGTCACTGGTTATTTGTTGACATTAAGTGTTCGGCAAAGAAATACTCCAGTTAAGAACACACATAATTTCTTAACAAAATGCATTCTTTGCCATTTTTTGTTGACCGTGACCCTAATTTATTACACTTACGAATATAATATTGACGAAGTTAATGAGTTTTGAAGATATTACACTGAAAGATATTATACTCGTAAATTATGTTGCTGACAAAGGTAATTAACACTAAAGGCACTGCACGCAGTAGAAATGTGTACTGCAGTTTGCATTACAGTGCGTTTCTAAACTTGTTTCTTGCAATATCTTACCCCTTATCGGGTTTTAACATCTATTTATTGGGCATGCAGGCAATGTCTTGACACAGATAGTGGATAGAACATATACGACACTCGAAAGTGTCATAACTTGTCTTGTTGAGCCTATAAGCAATGAGACCGCACTTCATAAGCTTACAATCTGCCCTTATTGCATCTCTTGGAATACAAGACCCACGTTATACGAAAAATATGTTTCACAGAAGATTTGAACTCAATTATGAATTATAAATTTTAATTATATTTGCATTTTATATCGTGTACTTCGCTTATTCTTCTCCTTCATCTATTCTAACGAAGCTGTTCCTATCTATATGATATAGCGTCGGATGATAGGATGAGAGGTGAATGATGACATGATGAATTGGAAAGGATCTGGAAGGAAATGACCTGGCCTAAGTGTCGTGTTATGCAGACATTTGTCTTGGGGAAGTGGGGGGAAATATTAGCAGTCAGCATTGTTAGTATCCCTTCCGAGATTCGAACAGAACGCCTCCCGAATACTAATCTAGAGTCTTATCTCTAGACTGATGTTCGGGTGTTCTATTGCAGCAGCCCGTTTTTCTATTCGTAAGCCCGTTATTGTGTTACGTCTGAAATCTGTAATTTTGCTCCTTACTTGTGCGTTATTCCCTCTAGTAGCGTGTGGTGTTGTCTTCTCTTGTATAACACATCAACGGACTTACGAATAGGAAAACGGGCTGCTGCAATAAAACACCCAAAGAAATGGAAACAAATCTAAACAAGTGGATGACGCCCCCTGTTGGGTGTAATTAGAATTTTACAAAATTTATAGGAAAACAAATTTTAATAGATTTTATTTGATTTAAATTAATTGAACTACAGCATGTGATATTCTAATGCATACCAGTTAGACCACAATTATGACGGTTTGAATCATGAATAGTGTAGTCGCATATGTGAGGAATGGACAATATTAGCGCAGTGTAGCAGTTTTAGCATAGTAAGGCACCTGAAGATGGACATTTAGGGCCGAAACATGTTATGTCGAAAGTGAAAGTGCTAGAAAGAAGGAACAGTTTGTTGCATTGTTAACGGACTCTGCAGTACATTAACAATTTTAAATATAGTAACGTAACAGGATGCTTAAACACAAGACTGGATATATCTGTTTACCGTTCCTGGTTTGAATTTCGGACATTAATGTTTGGATATTGGCATGTACTGTCTTCGCTCGCTTGGAAACCGGGGATCGTGGGTTCGAATCCCACTCAGGGCATGGATGTTTCGTTTTTGTGCGTGCGTTTTTCTGTGTTTGTGTACAGGTAGAGGCCTTGCGACGAGCTGATCACCCACCCAAGGTGTCCTACCGAATGTGTAAGATCTAGAAAAACCGAAGTGAACGGAGAAGTTCATGGAGATAGGCCTAGGCCCACTGGGGCTGTAGTGCCAAGAAAAAAATGTTTGGATATTAAGCACCAAATCTACATTTTTTTGTTGTTGTAACAGTGTGGGAGTTCGATGAAGTTCTGAAGTGTGAATAACACTGGATTCTTTCGACATGGAAACTTGAAAGGATGTATAGTCATAGATCACTAAAGTAATGTAATCTTTTTTTATTTATTATTATAAAGGCATTGTTTAGAAGAAACGCCTGAAAATCAGAACGAGACGACTCTGCGATATATTATTATCTAATAACTGTTGTTAATTTGACAAGCGAAAGTGAGTCGTTACAAGGATCTTGACTTGTAAAGTGAAAAAGTTACGTTGCGATTAACAATATATCACATACTGACCTAATGATTGAATGAACATTGCAGCCCCTTTAATTTGTACACTTTTATAATACACGTACGTTATCAGAACATACCCTGAATAATAAAATTCCTGTAAGATTTGAGGTTTTCATGGCGGTGACTATGAAGAAATCAGTCTTCTTGGATATGGAGCCGTGTAGATATTGTGTTAACCGACGTTTCGGGGGAATGTATCGCCTACAGCTTCAGGGTGGAAGAAAAAATCCGCGAACGCGGAATCAGCGTGAGTTCACGCTGGTTCGTCGTTCCGGGATTTTTTCTTTTTTTTCTACCCTGAAGATGGAGGCGATACGTTCCTCCTAAACGTCGGTTAACACAATATCTACACGGCGCCACATCACAGAAGACTGATTTCTTTAATTCTTGCTTAGTAGTACGTATTTCTCTCGTAAACGAAATATTAAAAGCCAGTCTGTTTATTAAATATCTCATACATAACGTCCCATAACTCCAAGAAATCGAATTTAAGTACTGATGTTGAGCCATTTAAGACTAAAGACCACGACTCCGTAGTTAATAAAATGTAAACTCGAGGAAAACTTTTCATACTTGGAGTCGGTTTTCTTTCTACTTTTTCCTGGTATTTTTTTTCTTTACGATTGTTGACTTGTGGCGACGCTCGATGCGGTGGTATGTGCCACTGAAATGAGCTAATATGGAGGGGTGTGTGTAATACGGGAACTCGTTTGAAGCTATAAAATTCACACCAATTTCAGGCTAAGCAGCGTTTGGTTACAGATAACGCCTTGTAGACTTGGCACGCAGTATGTATGTAAACATTCGATTTCCATGTTAAATGTTCTCTGCTGATGAAAAATGTCATCTTCTAAATGTAAATCATCAGCTTCAAAATTCAGCATTTTTTTACTGTCACTTTCTTTCCTTCACTGATTTTGATGAGATTTAATTAGAGGAAAAGGGTAGAGACTCAACATTTTTACCTCACATTGTTCTAACTGAAAGTTATTAAAATGACGAGACTATACATATGCGTAGATATACTATGTACGTTTTAACCCAAATTCGTAATGTCATTGTCTAGAAAACCGAGATTAACGGCCGTGGGGTTTCGTTGCGCTGACCACGCGACACCCTCTATCCGCTAAAGTTGGTACTAAGTTCGCCGACAAGCGGCCGTCGCTCGGTCGGTATAGTTCGCTTGCGGACTACAGACTACGAAGTTTTATTTTTCTGTGAAAAGTAAGATGAATTATTATGTGTAGGTTAATAAAACAACGAGAAAGTCATATTATAAACTATAGTCGCAATGAAATATATAAAGACAGTTCTGGCAATATAATCAAACAGTGGTTTCACCTACGTTATTCTTCTTTATAATTGTCCTGAATTTCAGTAAATATGTAACTACGGTTCATAAGTTTTTGATTTAATGAGGAGAAAATGTTTTATTTTGTGCCTAAAAGGTAAAGTTGTTCCTGTGCTTAACTAATTAAGCACTACCTCATGAAGGCGTATGGGGACTGGATGTATAGATCCACGTTTTCTTGACCTCGGCATTAGTTGTAGGTGAGTGGTCAGCTTCACGCCAAGACCGCTTTACTCTCGGAGTAAGAGCCCCCACTACTCATTGAATTGGATATTTGGTGGACCTCAGAGTCGTTCTGGACGACGTGGAGAAGAGAAAATTCTTGATCCTACCGGTACTCGAACTCCGACCCCTCTGTTTTCCAGCCCGTAGCTAGTCCCTATACTGACTATGTTAGCCCAGCTCATTTTTATTTTGGGCCTAACAACATTTAATTCCGTTAATGCACATTTCGGACAACTCTTCGCAAACTTCATTCTCCTGTTTTCCTGGATGTTCTTGTGTATGTTTCTATACTTCAACACATTTAAATCGATGGCAGCTCAAAACGCGCATCATCAACAAAACACGTCTCTATCCTTTAAAGATGTCTACCATTTTTTAACTTTCTTCACACTCATAATAATACTTAACTGCAATTATTCTGTAAATTTCAGTACTGTTCACACATTGACACTAAAAATCATACCACAGATGGCGTTGGTTACGGCAACAGACGAGCGAAGCAGCAGAAGCAATTCAGGGGATGTTAATGTTGAAGAATTCTGTCTTTTGGGATATGACGCCGTGTAGTCTGTTGAAGTTCAACCAATATTTAGGAGAAACATGTCGCCTCCATCTTCAAGGTCGAAGGAAAATCCAAGAAAGACAATCATGAAGCAGATAGCAAGCTCCGAAATGAAAGGTGATTTTCAACGGTCTGCACGGCGTCATATCCCGCGAAGGTAGCACTCTTCATAACGACCGCTGTGGGAAAACCTGGAACCCTACAAGGCAAGCGTTATTTATACATCCCTCCTTTGTAATAAGGCTAATATATCTTTTGAGGTAAACTACTAAAATGCAGACTATTTCCTTCTGGGATGTGACGCCGTGTTCCCCTAAAATACTATCTACCAGACTATACGGTATCACATATCATACCTCAGTAATCTTCATAATCGCTGTTATGAGAATTTCAAATTTCAGAAATTAATTTTTTTTCCTTTCGGCTGTGTGTTATTTCATGACTTCAAAAAAGGTACATAAAATAAAGCTATCCCCGTGACAGGCCGCAGAGGCCCATAGGGTAGTGAGACGTTGAGGCTCCCACATTTTCTAGACAATCGGCTCACAGATGGTAGTGAGATTGTCAGTAGTTAACAGCATGTAGCGTCGAATGGTATGATGAGAGACGGACGATAAATTTGAAGGATTCAGAAGGAAGCGGTCATGGGCTAAACGATTTACTATATTATATTTGCCTGGAAGGACTGAAGAAAGCCAAGAAGAACTTCAAACATGATAGCTGATGTCCTGAGCTCTTCCTAAATTCGAGTCAAGGGCGTTACCGACATAACAACCAGCTCGGCAACATTCTTTCTCATGTATACGTAGTATATATGTATAAATATAGAGATACATAAACACGAATATATGAGCTTATGTTATCTCGGTTCAAAGGAATCCTTCCACGTATCTTGCAGCTGTTCTCTCTTTCGGAACTATTTCTGAGTTGAACAGTTGTAACAGTTTGAAGACCTAGTCAGTGTACGAAGAAGAAGAAGAAGAAGAATTATTAAGATAAATGCGTAGGCTTATCATTGGTTACTTTAAGAACTTGTTACATATACCCCCAGAGCAGTTATTTCCAAGTTGCGAACTCCAGACCACTTTTCGTCTACTGCTTAATTCATGCCGGTCTGCAAATTTTGGTTAGCAAGCGCAAGGTTCGTGGCTTGTAATTGCGGATGTTCGGTCTGGGTGATTATGACTTCTCTTCGATTCGAAACCGGCATAATGTTGTTAATTTTTATATTGTAAATAAACATGTTTAGACGTGCAAGTAATAATTAGATTTGTAGGCTGCTACTTGTACTGTAACAAGGCAAGACCCATACGTTACTGGTCCCAAAAGAATCCACTGCTTTTTCAGCGGACCGTAAGTCAGAACATGTAAATAACTGTTTCAGAGGGATAAACGTTAATCCAACAGAATACATATACGAGTAGTAAGATAAAATTTCCCACTAACAATTACCACGTTGTGAAGAGCGGAGGTAAACCTCCACGCCTTGAACTCGACAATAAATGGACAGTGAGTGGTTAGATTCCACCGCCTCTGTTGTCTAGTGGTCAGAGATCTCGGCTACAGAACCAGAGGTCCGGGTTCGATTCCCGGCGCTACCAGATTTTCTGAAAAGTAGTGGGTCTGGAACGGGGTTCATTCAGCCTCGTGAGGATAACTGAGAAGCAACTTGAATGGAAAAGTAGCGGCTCCGGTCTAAAAAAACGAAAATTAGCTGCCGTAGGGATTCGTTGCGTTGTCCACGCGGCACCCTCTATTCGGTAAATTTGGCACTAACTTCGCCGACAATCTTCGGTCGCTCGGTCGGTAAAGTTCGTTTGGGGAATAAAGCCACGGAGTTTGTTGTTTATTTGTGGTCAGATTCATGTTCCGGTTGCTTTACCCATAACAAAGTAATCAAAGCTCAACTTACTCTTTGCAGAGGAGGCTGAATGAGTCATAAAAATAGTCTGCAGTTATTACCGAATACAGAAGTCACTGACCCTGTCAGATGTTAGTCTGGAAGTACAGGGTTTTCGTAATATGAAGCGACCCTGCCGCCGTAAGCTTGTAGGAATTTTCCTCTGATTCCCAGCTGAAACCATCTTCCTAAATGGAGTCGCAGCACCATAAACCGAACATTCTGTATTTGATTTACTTATTAGCTTGGAGCTAATTTGTTTCTCCATGTATTTCAACACCCTTTGTTAATTCCTTAAGCTTTAGAGTGTCGAATAATGAATTGGGGGATGGGGGGTTGACCCTTACCTGCCCACAAATAAAAATCGGAGCGGCATGAAAGAGCCTTAGCTTGGCTCGCGTACGAACAAAGAACAGAAAACTCTCGAACAAGAGAATGGGAAATTTATTCTTGTGCTTAATTAATTAAGCGTTACACCATGACGACAAAGGAAGTGTCAGGTATAGAGTCAAGTATTCTTAACTACGGCAGTAGATAGAGAAGGCTGAGGAGCTTCACGCCCTGGCCGTTGTACACCATTGGAGGAAATGTGATATACCTATTTCATAGGAGGCTGGGTTAGCCACAGTATTGGTCTGGAATCTGCTGAAAAATGAAAAATCTCTTGCCGCTGCCCCAATCGAATTTCCATTTCTCGGCCGTCCAGCCGGTAGTCGATCGCTTTACTGAGCTACCCCGGCTTTAAAAAATACAGAAGCAAAACTGCTATACTCAGACTTACAATTTGAAGTTAACCTAAGTTTTATACATACACGACCATGCTCTCCGGTTCTGTAACGACATTTCTTCAAGTACCAAGGATAAAAAATTATAAAATATTATCGGAAGGTGTTCGTGAAGTACGAATTCAGCTGGATGTGAAACGAAGCAGTTTCGGCCTATTTAAGGCAAAATTTCCGGTACTTTGAGAGCCAGAGAAAATTCAAGAGGAAACTGGAAGTAGAGATCTCTCCTTATGACTCAGGAGTGGCACCCGCCCAAATTGCTACGTGTAGAGTGGGTGTATGCGTCAGTGAGTTTGTGTGTGTACGCAAAATAAACTACAGTTGTCCCAGTGAGAAACACAACGACGTGAGGACGTGTGAAGAATGGAGGTATAGCGCCACTAAATTATAAACTTCTGTACTAGATGAAGATATAGAGCTACTAGTTTCGGCCGTTTTGTTCCTGAAGTTTGGTACCCGGTACTCCTTGTACCCATTAGATTTGAACCTGGATGTTGTGTAGCGGAGTAATACAGGTCTGAAATGTCTGAAAAATTGTTCAAAACTTTGGGCCCAATAGCGAACTAGACACTTGGTGACCCGGAAAAGAACTTGGGTCATTCAAGAAGTTAAGATGACCCGATGTGTTAAACAATGCAGTGTGAATGTTGACAGCAGGAAACGTTGCACAATGTCGAGTTACTCTTTTCATGCGCGCAGCGCTACTTTGCGGGTTGCGCAGAGACGTGCAAATTGGTTGCTCAAACTCTGCCGAGGAGTCCCGGAGCCAGCAGGGACATGGCTATGGCGGCGACATTTGTTTGTTCGTGTTCACAGGCTCGCTTGTCGCAATCTAGCCGCACATGAATTTCAGATTTCTTATCCCGGGCAAGCTATGATACTTAGCATGAATCGGATGATAATATTTGCATGGGCTTCTGTGTCTTTATCCAATTAAATAATTATAACTTCATATACTTCATTTCAATTTCTACTTGAATTTTAAATTCAGTATAATAGTTAATTGAGTATATAATTTCATACTGAACTTTTTTTTATTGCTAGTGGGGTGGGATCAAGTCCCTTGTACTGCGACCACTTCTGGCCTATTGTACCAGCCCCAGATGATAGGTGAGGGTGATTGTGGAGGAATTTGTGGAATGAAGATTGGCAGGGGAAACCGAAGTATTCGGAGAAAACCTGCCCCAGAGTCACTTTGTCCACCACAAATCCCACTTGACCAGACCCAGGATCGAACCCGGGCCGCCGCAATGGGAGACCAGCGTCTAACCACTTGAGCTATGTCGCGGCCTGATACTAAACTTAGTAAATAGTTCAGTTGCTATAACAGCGGGCTGGACGGCCGGGGTTCTTTTCCCGGCAGGGGAAACATTTTGCTCTTCTCCATAGCTTCCAGACCGGCTCTGGGGCCAACCATCTTCCTGTCGAATATGTACCGAGGGGCTCTTTCCTCGGGGGTAAAGCGACAGGTACCTGAAGCTGACCATTCACCTCCAACTAATGCCGAGGTCAAGAATGGTGGAGCTGTATACCTTCATAGCACAGTGCTTATTAAGTTAAGCACAGGGACAACTTCATCTACCTGTAATCTGACTTGTTAAATTCAATACGAAGTAAATAATCTTAAATTTAAGTTCTACGTGTAGCTTCATTATTCCCGGAACATTCTGCTATACATCAGATCAAGCTTCATAGCTGGGATTTCTCCGTTTGAAATCTCTGTCCGGTGATTGGGTATTCTCGTGGATGTTTTGTGGCGAACCTCAGTGCTTTCAAGAAAAGTATGGTAAAAACAAATTCAGTGGCCTCTAGTCCGCAAGCGAACTATATCGAGCAAGCGACCGACGCTTGTCGGCGACGTTAATGCCAAATTTTTGCGGATAGAGGGTGTCACGTGATCAGCGCAACGGATCCCCACGGCCGTTAATCTCAGTTTTCTAGACCGAATCCGCTATTTGTTTGAACTTATCCTCACGAGGCTGAGTGGATCCCGTTCAAGACCCACTACTTCTCAGAAAATCTACTAGCGACACTACATGAACTTGGTAACGTTAAAACCCTAGTTAAATAAACAAGAATCCAAAAAAGAACATGGAAATGAATGTAAAGTTATTTGGAGTTTGAGGATGTAGAATGGGTTCATACATCTCAGGATTTTGCTTGTAAACAGTACATAAAGTTTTCTTTCGTCTGAGATATTAAATGGTAAAGCTATCCCTGTAGCAGGCCATGGAGACCTATAGGGTTGTGAGACGTCGAGGCTCCCATAATTTCTAGACAATCGCCTCACAGATGGCGGTGACGTTGTCAGCCTTATGCGCCTGTCGCCTTTTGCCCCTGTGAAGACTCCTGGTACTCATTTCTCTTAAACGCTGAGTCGACCCCTGGGCCACTGTGCGGCAGGGAGGATTAGGTAAATTGAAAAATCCAGTGATTTTATCGGTAATCGAACCCGCGTCCTTCCGGTTTGTAGCAAAGTTCCTCAACGAACTACGCTACCGCGTGCCCCCTCATCTTTAGTGATGCTATTATAAATTTAGTGCCCTCTGAAATTTTGATTGAAAACTCTACGGCACTCCTTTAAAAGTAAAGAAACAGCACGGAAAGCAGGGGCCGTCAATACTGCAGAATTCCTTTCCAGACACACAGGCCCGCAGAACACGAAAGTCACGTATGCGTAGACACTTTTGGGTGCACGTATTCGTAGCTAAAACGTGCAAGTCTTGTGATGCAAACAGCACCGATTATTTTCTTCTTCTTTTGGTTCACGCAACATCTGCAAAGTAACGAGTACAAGGTGAGCAAGAAAATGCGAACGCGATTCGTGATGATGTTGACCTGACCGTTACCAGTGCGCTGAATTGGTAGAAAGACGGAACTTTCCAATTGCGGGTTTGTTTACTGTTCAGGAAAGAGCATTTTGAAGTCAGTTTTCGTTTTCAGAAAGATTGAAATCAGAGAAATATCTATAGTACGCCCTTCACAATCCTCCGAAGAACTCTGGGTCGACGCGTAGTGCAGGATGTGAAATCCCTATAAAAATGTTAAGGTCTGTGTGCCCACAGTCGGTAAACATAGACTGTTTATTTCTTAATGTGAATAGGCGTTCAAAATATACGTGTAATTGGATGACTAAACCAAGGAGATCGCGAGTGATATTTTCGTGATTGTCCTCACCTGTTCCATGCAAATGTCAATATTTAATCTCAAATTGTGCAAAGACCACTTCCTTCTAGATATTTCTTCTATCATTCATAAACACCCTGTTGTCAAACGCCATGTAAACTGAACAATTTAAAATGCCGTTAAAAACGTAAATAAATAAACCCATGAATAATGTAAAGAAAAATTATAGAGAATGGGAGGGGTAGAACATATAGCACACATGGGGGAGATCTGGAGTTCATAAAAAAATTCAGTCCAAGGGATGAAGGGAAGACGAAAGACTTGGCGCAGGCAGAAGAACAATGTGAAAGTGTCCCTAAACGAATTCGAATGTGAGTATGTAGCCCGGATTAAACTGGCTAAGAGTAGGATACAATTATCAGTTCTTGTGTTCGGGTTGCATAACGGGTTGGGGGGAGATATTTTGACCATCTGAGTGAATGTTATTCGTCAATGGCGATTCTGCACCATTAAGTTAGTTGAGGTTATGTCTTCTAAGTTGTGACACGGTGTGGGTTTGCACTAGATAGACATGGTAGAAGAAACACTGAACAAAGCGGCAGAAAGTTCATTTGAATCGTTGGTATGAATCTACAAAATTACATGGCAACATATTTTATTTTCACCGCCTTGATAACTTGAAATCTCACGCGCGTTTTTCGCGAAGTTATGTTATGTTATGTTAGTGTGGTAAATGTTAAGTTACCTCTGGACTTTAATGAACTAAGCACCATGGCATGAAGACATTAAGAGATTTGAGATATAGTGTCACAATTTCTACCTCGGAGCTAGATGGGAGTGGCCAGCTTCACGCTCCTAACGCCTTATCCCTGGAGAAACCGCCCCCAGTATCAACTCTACAGGAGGCTGGGTGGACCCCAGAGCCGGTATGAACGTTATGGAGAAAAACCTCTTGAGGGCCGGGAATCGCATCCCGGTTTCTCAGCAGTTCACCATTTACATTAGTCGCTTTACCAACTGAGCTATCCCTACTCCTATGTTGTATTCTTTACTTGACAAATTTCTATTTCATATCCAAGCGTAATAAGGGTTTTGATGGACTAATATCACAACAAAAATACGTTGATGACTCATAATATAGATCTTCTATACCAAATATTATCGAAAACCATTTAGGAGTTGAAACATTCTGACGGATATAGAATCAGAAGTTTATTTCGCTTTTTCAAAAGAGGGAAAGAATAAAATCTACCCAAGAAAAATTCAGTAGGGCCCGCATCACTTAGGTTATTCATATTTCAGACTGTTTGCAGTTCTTTTCTCATTTTCACATGAAAAATACAATCACTCGTTGACAGTAAAAGTTACAAACAAGTTTATGTTCATTTAACATAAACATGACATAATTAAATCCTCGTATTTCCCCATATACACAGCATTACGTAACGGACTTACATTCCTACTCAATTTATGTTTCAATGATAGTCAGTAGGACGTGTGTTTGATTTTCGTTGTTATATTTACGGATACAGTAATGATACAGGAATGTGCAGACTCGTTGTACAGCACCGTGAATACATTAATTTTCATACCAATGCCATTCAACAGGTTACTGTCGCCTGTCGCACACTGAACTGAACCATCCGCCTGTACTAAGTGCAGTAATAAGGACATACACTACGTTTCATAGCAAGAACAAAACGGTATACTATAGTTTAGTGTATTAAAATATATTGCTGATATGACAAATCAATAGAACAGATGCCAGACGACGCATAAATTTCTGTTGCATTTCCTTGGTTGTACACCTATCGATACCTATCGATAAGAGAAGCGATAGAGATCGAAAATAAAGAGATACGGCGAGTTATCCGTAAACATGTGACATGTAGACCCATTTCTAGGTAACGCCCGCAATACACGTACGCAACAATAGAAACGATGTCGCAATATTTCTTTTATGTGTGGTTCACATGTATCCATTGCTAGGCAACGGGTATGTTTTCTGTGCTGTGGTCCGATCCGAGCTTATATAAGGAGAAGCCAACAATAATTGACAGTTCAGTTGTAGTTCGTTTCAGTTCAGTTTTCATTTGAAAGTCAGCCTTTGAAAACGCGACTTTATGTGTGCTGTATTTACAGTGAAAGTGTTATAAATCCGTTGCCATGATACAACTAGTGAAGAAGACTTAGCGTGTCCTAGTGATTTGTGAAGTTGATAGATTAGCCATAGCGCTGTAGTTTTTGCGATTACGAGTGATTGTACAAGAAGATGTTAATAAATTTAATCATCCAATCGATGACCCGTTATTATTAGTGAGGGAGCCATCTTGGACGTCTCTTAGCCATTCCCTGAAAGAAGGGAACAAGTAAATTCTGTGCGATAAGGCAGTCACTTCCTCCTAAAGAGACATCATCCACTCGAGCCCTCGGAAAATTTCTGCTCCCTCAATTCTCCATTCTTGTCCTTACAGTTCCTTTCCCCTCCTGTGAAGAAAAACAATTCTGCGTCCCTAAGAAGGGCCAGTATTCCAAAATCTGTCTCCATCGTGTGGAGATGAAAAGTAACGCGGCTCTGGGAGAAGCCATTTTATATTAAACGCCCATATTGGCTCTTACCAATATTTATCACCCCTCTCCCACCCTTGGGACTGATTGAGCACTTTGTAGGCGACGTGCCAAAATAACCCAGCCGATTCCTCGTCCTGCACACTTCACTCTGAAGATGGAAGAAACATGCTCCGCCGAAACATTGGTATTCGTCTACAAGACTACACAGTAGCACAACCCACAAGACCACAATCTCAAAAATTATATGGCTCTTAACAAGATTAATATTTCATAGCGTGTACTTGATATAACGTATTTCATGTGTACCGTCTCCGGAAAAAATAAATTAAGAAGGAAGCTGTGTGAAAATTTGAGCGGAGAAATGAAGAAAAATACAAAAAAAAAATGCCAGACACTTCTCAGTAAGTAAAGACCCAAAGCAATATAAAAGTTAAAGGCGGGAAATACGTGTATATCGTCACTGTGTTTCGCTTTACGAACTTAGTGCGAGGAACATAAACACCGAACGCCCACCAGACAAAATCTAAAATGGAGACTTCATCACGAAATCAATGAACACCGTGATACACGTTTCTGTGTCAGTCACGATATGAGCGCATTATGCGGGTAGGGGGGCGGAGATGCCTTGAACTCTTCGGAATTCACGTCTCTCTAAAACGTCATCGATATGACTGCATCACAGCTGGTGTGGAAATCTTGACACAAGCCGGAACAGTGGCGAGAAAGCTTTGCTACTGCATTTTAATGTAATCGACATATCAAATACACGCAGAACCTTATTCACAATTGAAATATTTATTTATGCTATGTAATTTATTTTATACAATATATTTCCGTCTACAACTTATTACTGCCCCTTTCCTACTCACAACACGTTTAGACCGTACACGGCCATCACCAGGTGCCTCTAATTCGCTAAAATTGTTGCACTGTACTCCTATGGCACGTCCAACTTCTCATATTGCATGTGAATGCGACATCTCTTAACTTAAAGCAAATGGGCTTTAAGTAAATTTAATTAGTAGCACTGTATACGGAATTATATTGTACGAACTAATGATATATTGATGCAAAAGGATACTTATTTATTTACTTTTATTTTATTGCTAGTGGTGTGAGACTAAGTCCCTTGTACTGCGGCCACTCCTGGCCTATTGTACCAGCCCCAGATGATAGGTGAGGGTGATTGTGGAGCAATTGGTGGAATGAAGATTGGCAGGGGAAACCAAGGTACTTGGAGAAAACCTGCCCCAGCGCCACTTGGCCAGACCCGGGGTTTAACTCGGGCCTCCGCGGTGGGAAGCCAGCGACTAACTGCTTGAGCTATGGTGCAGCCCTATTTACTTACTTACTTACTTACTTATGGAGCTGAGCCCGTCTTGAGGAGAAGCCAAATCTGCAGCTACTCAAGAATTTCCCAGCATTTTATGGAAACCGAAGGTTCATTACCGGGTTCACTGGTCCGTATTCTGAGCCAGAGAGATCCAATTCATACCATCCCATCCTGTCCCTCTAAGATTAATTTTAATATTGTTCACCCATCTACGTTTTGGTCTTCCCAGAGGTCTCTTTCCTACTGGCTTTCCCACCAATATCCTATATGCATTCCTCTTCTCCCCCATTGGTGCTACATGCCCTGGCCACCTCAACCTCCTTGACTCGATCATTCTAATTATACTTGGGGAAAAGTACAAGTTTTGAAGCAAAATATAATACAATATTAAGTTATGCAACAAGAAGGTTCCTTATAGTGTTCTTAAAAAGTTATGTACATACTATTTTCATTTAAGTAGCATTTTGATTTTATTTCCTTTTGAACTTCTTTTAACAACACTAGAAGGGTCCAAGATATAAAAAGCAAATTGACACCCATGTGTATTCTTGAGCCAGGCAATCAAAATACGAACACAGGACTAACACTGACAATAGAAGGGAACAGTTACCAGTGGTTACGTTTTTCAAAAGCCACATAATTCAGCCTTAAAATATTGTGAGGTGTTTTGAACGTGAACAGAGAAATTCTCCTTCTATCTTCCAATTTCTTTTCAATACATGTTATTATAGTTTCTCGAAGGAAGTGGTGACAGCCTACACATTCTTCACCCCTTCTGCAGAGACACCCTTTGACGCTAATGACTGAGATATCCGTAAGAGTGGCTAAATTACGGAGTACTCTGTTTCAGGAAGACCTTGGTACATCTGAGTAGTCAGACATGAAATATGTGAAATTTTCCTTGAATAATATTATTGAATCCTACGTCTGTAATTTCGTGTCTCTGCTACTTTTCTGCTTCATGGATTGCGTGTGCGGCCTGCTCTGGTCTCTCGTCATGGCTGACAGCGTTTCTTGGCACTCTCATTTTAAATCCTTTAATTGCATTTTCAACGAATATGCTTAAGATTGTTTTTGTGCCTAGAAAATATTCTTACCTTGATCCTGTCTTGTGTTCTTATTTCTCACATTACCGCATATAGAGTCAAAGTGTCAGTCCTAAAAGATCTCTTCCTCGATGTGGATAATTACTGAGTTTCTTGTTAGGAGAAACTAGGGCCGCGCCATAGCTCAAGCGGTTAGTCGCTGGTTTCCCACCGCGGCGGTCCGGGTTCGATCCCGGGTCTGGTCAAGTGGGATTTGTGGTGGACAAAGTGGCGCTGCGGCAGGGTTTCTCCGAGTATTTCGGTTTCCCCTGCCAATCTTCATTCCATCAATTGCTCCATAATCACCCTCATCTATCATCCGGGGCTGGTACAATAGATCAGAAGTGGCCGCAGTACAAGGGACTTAGTCCCACCCCACTAGCAATAAAAAAATAGTAGAAACTAAATTTTACATCCAAATAAATATGTTGTAACAGACAGTAGTTTCTTTACTTGTAACTGACTTTTCTGTACTGCAGTAATGTTATTATATTTTCAAATATCATTATATATTTCCTGAAATTTATGCAAGGTTTTTAATATTTCGTTTTCCTTAGTTGGGAGAAACTTGAGCCCACTTGGTACTGCGGCCACTACTGGCTCATAGTACCAGCCCCAGATGACAGAAGATGTTGATGTGGAGCAAATTAGTAAAATAAAAATTGTTAGGGGAAATCTATGCAGCTATATACAGGACAATTCATAATCTTATTTTTCCACCCATCTTGCCTATAATTGAAGCGAATTTCATTGTCGGAAGAGTCACAGTCTCGTATTGGTTTCATATATGGCCCAGAAAGTGGCTATCGTGACTGATATCTTTTGTGATTTTCTTAGTCCATCCAGGAAAATGCCTGAGCTCCAGACTATCTCAAATGAGGACACGCTCACATCCTTCTAATTAACATTTCATTAAAAATCCTATAATTTCTTGCTTGTATTCCGGGCTCCTGACTTCGTTGCTAAACAGATACATCTATAATTGAATCGGTTAGTGGAAAAGGAAACATGGCTGCCTTCCAGGCACTGGAAATTGTTCCACGTATCGCATCCTCCGAACGGTACGTAGGGGAGGAAATGACAAAAAATAAAAATGTTTGTTTTCCCCAGCGTGTCCTAAATCGTAAGCCAGAGAGAAAATACAAGAGAACGAATGTATGTATGTTTACTCACCAGCTCCATGAAAATAAGAATATTGTAGATTATATCGCATTACCAACAGGGTGCCTAAGAATGTATTCTTGAGGAAGCACATTCTTAACAGGGAGGCATAAACGCTAAAAGACAAAGCTACCTTGTAACAGACCGTGGAGGCCCATAGGGTTGTGAGACGTGTTCCTGCATTTTCTAGACAACCGGCTCACAGATGGCGGTCTGGTTGTCAGCCTTAAGCCCCGGCCGCCCTTTACCCCCAGGAAGGTTCCTGGTACTCATTTCTGTTATAGGCTGAGTCGAACCCAGGGCCATAGTGCGGCTGGAAGGATTAGGTCAATTGAAAATCCAATAGCTTTATTGAGAATCGAACCCCCGACCTTCCTGCTTGTAACGTAACGCCTCAACCAACTGCGCTACCGCGTGCTGCCGATATGTAAATGCTAACAAGGACAATACATTTACAATTCTGTCGTATAACAGAAATTACAATTTTTTATTGGTAACATTGATTGCAGAGTATCTACAGAACACA
This sequence comes from Cryptotermes secundus, assembly GCF_002891405.2. Classification (NCBI taxonomy): domain Eukaryota; kingdom Metazoa; phylum Arthropoda; class Insecta; order Blattodea; family Kalotermitidae; genus Cryptotermes; species Cryptotermes secundus. The sequence continues at coordinate 1,060,039 of NW_019745078.1, forward strand.
TCCGATAGGAATTTATTTAGCATTACAAGTGAAATGGAAAGTAAGTGAGGATTATTTATTGTAACCGTTTCTTTAATAAAGGTAATAACAATTTTCAGTTCGTAACTTCTACCACAGTATAGCATCAAGTTATCTTCTGAACCCATGTCAGAGGTGAAACCATTAGAGGAATAAAATGCTTATATTTTTGAGTAACTTCGAGAAGGGACCGGAATTATCAACATGAAACAGACATACTAAATTGGATATTATTTCTATATTATGTCCTGAAATACCTCAAGGCATTTTCTTCCTTGTCATTTCATCTCCACCCAGTAAAACCTCTTCATTTCTGTTTCTGGTGTTCACTCAGCGATGTAACGTGTCTGTCGGTTTCCCAGGTTATGCTATGTGTACTGTCAGGATGACCGAAAGAAAAACTAATAAGAAAGCACGTGGAAGGAAACCATCATGGCATAATTCAAGGTATTGTGCTTGAATTTGCCTACAGAGACCGAAGAAACCACGAGAAACCTCATTCAGGATAGCCGATGTTGAGGCAATCAGAAGTGTCATCTCTTGAGACAACCCGCTCGCTTTCTCTTTTTCGGTTGACGTTAAACGACATACTCAGCCTTAGAGAGAACGCAGCGATTCAATGATTAGTACCCCATCTGCGCGTCTACAAGAACCACGGTTAGATTATCCAACTAGATTGAAGTCTACTTGATTTTCCTCGGTTCCTGTGTTCTATTGCCGGGGTAGTAACTTCCATATCATTCACAGTTCATAATTTGCATCCATCTCCCAATTTGATGCTCCATAACAAGTACAGTTGAGAAAACATCGTTAAACTGAACAGGGTGGTCTACACGTAATGCTATAGACTTGTATTCGTGAGGTGCTTGGTTCGAAACTCGGCTGAGACTCTGGTTATCACGCCTTGGTGTCTTTGAGCCCCTCCAGGTAAATTCTAAAGCAACATCTCCAATAGGCCACGACTTCTTCCTTCTTAGCCCATTCTGGTTCATCATTCATATACAATCCTGCCATCACATGCTCATATATTCTTTATATTGAAAAGGCGTTGTTAAATGAACAAAGAAACAGCAGTTTTGTGGTAACAAACTATGTCTCGGGAAAGCTGACTGTGGTCTGCCTAGGTACACCACAGTCACTGTCTACTTGCGGTTACATTTTATATTATTTAACAGTTATTTGCTAGCGGACAGCGATAATGGCAGTGATTTCTCTGGCCGAAGCCGGTGCAAAGGCTGTTCTCACTGCGGGTGGTGACTCTTGATGGATGGGTTTAGCCGGATCAAATTACATCTTATCGATATATTAAGTACAGCCGTTGCGATCACCCGTAGGCTTGTTTATTGCTTTCGTTCAAGTAATTGCTTTCCAAATAATACACATTACTGAAAATGGTACCTTATTGTGGTGCTCGTTTCCAACAGGATTGTGGTTACCTGCACAAAGCACCTCCCAGGGAATAACTTGCCGTAAGACTTGTGTTCCTACTTCTCACAGAGGGCCGTATAGGTTCCCTGGAATCTGATGTAAAGGACGCGAATGAATCATGAGCATTTTGGGGTATTCGGTACAGCTGTCCCATGAATGGCTTGCCGGCCAGCGGGGATGCATCAACGCATATAACTGATATAGCAAGAGTTTCTGGGTTGGAAACCCAGAATTCAGTTCCTGGGGTAATCAAGATTCTTGCCATCAACACTACTTCATCAGCGACTCTAGAAATAACCATTTAAAATAAACTCGAAACTGCGACAAATATTATAGTACAATCCGACGAAAGATAAATATAAAGAATCATAATTTATTTTATTACCACTTTCCCTTAATAATTTTATGAAAACTTTATCTGTGCTCAGCATCCACTCAGATATCATCGGAGGCACATCTGTGCAAATGTTGCTGACAGGCGTCTCTTCACGGTATTTCTTCAGCCAGCACGACGAAGGAACCAGCTCTTTGGAAGGATCGAGAACTAGTCCCTTCTGGGGATTCACATGAGAGCCCCGTGACCCTGTGACGGAGGGCGAGCGGGTGCTTTCAACACGATTGTAGTCATTAAATGATAAGAAAATACCCTATTAAAAATGATATAAATCTGCGAAGAATCTGGTTTTTTTCTCCTCTGAGCGACCATTTGTTGTCCCCATGCGCTGAAAAATACATTTTGAGGGCACTGTTCATTTTCGTATCCGCTTCAATACTAATCAGTCTTACACCAAACTGTTATGTCTTTAACAACAAAGCAACATGACTTGTTGGGGAAACCTCGAGGGGTTTTTATGTTATTCAGCTGCACGACTGCTGTCTTCTGAAGTTCCTGCAACTGGCCACCTCAACAGAGAGTTTCTTGGTTTTCCGCTGTCTTCAAGCAAATGTTAAGAAGGCTCCAAGTTCCAAGGTTTCTACTAAATGTTCTAAATGCCGCACTCCCGATTTAAATTCCCCCAAATTAAACATCTTGCTCTCAATAACCCCCAAATTATTTCTCCAATTTATCAGGTAACTTTCATTAATAAAACTTTATAATTCAGTAGAGAGCTTATAGATTCACTAATGTTTCATGGGCATTTCTATAAGATCAGGAGAGGTCTACACACCGTGTACCAAAATGATTGAAGAAACTGCACCAAGTGAAGAGGACAGGGTTTAATTTCCAGTCTCTTTCGCAGCACCCTCCAAATAGTGATAGTCGACATCTCCAATTCACGTCTCGCATGGGGCGCAAATTTCTTCGGACTACGAAGAAAAAGTCCCACTCATTCCACACTTCCTTCTGACACACGCGGACGTCCTGCACTTTTCCCTCTACAAAGGCACACCGTTGTCTGAAACTGCTGAAACCAACCCCTAATTCTTTTTTTCAGATGGGGGATCACTCTGCAATTGTCGCCGGGAGACCCCCTGAACAGAAACAACCGATTCATACTTCGACCAAACTGCAGCACACAGAACCCTTTCTACTACAGAGTCGCCATTTTGTAACTTCACGGACTGAGCGAGAGGGGGAGAGAGAAAGGGCGGGGGGATTGAAACCGCTTGAAACCGCTCCAATCATTTTGGTACACACTGTATTATAAAATTACTTGACTAAAGTGTCACGTAAAAGAGAACTAGATTTTGCTTTTTTGTTATCAATGAATCTGTGTTTTGAAGTTAGCAACTTGGCCCAGAATATTCATTGCCTCCTGCAGGAATCGCGTGGAAAAGTCTTGACCCCTTCAGTCAAACTATTAATTTACGTCTGTACAGGACATGGTTATCTTATCTGCATGTTCCGTAGGAAGAAATTAACGTCACCATAAAGCCTAGCAAGACCCTCTGCGTGTCTACGCATCTTCAAAATTCAGGAATGATATTCTGTCTGATGCATTCAGACAGGGAGGCACACTGAATCGATTACTGTAATCAATCGATTACTGTAGTCTGGAACGTCAAATCCTTTACTCTGGCAGATTGTAGTGTGCCGCCGTAAGAATACGTAGCCTCGCAGTGGGAGCTACACTTCGTGAATAGTTACAAGCGGGTGAGTAATACCATCTAACTGACTCAGTAACTAAGTAGCTCTAATTTGTAAAGCATTCAGCTACATAACAAAATAAAATACTGCAGTGGCTAGCCGCCTGACTAACCAGTCCATCTCTCTATGACTCTACAGCCCTTTGTCGGAACTTGGCCGCTTTTAAGTTCCTTGATCTTTTGCACAGGCGGTAGGATTCCTTGGACGGGGGATCAGACCGTCGCAGAGCCGTTACTGTACACAGAACAGCACGAACACAGAAAGAACGCACACAGACATGAATGCCTCGAGTGAGATACGAACTCACGATTGCAGTTTTAGAGCGGGCGAAAATAGTTCATACCTTAGGCAGAGCGGCCACTGTGATCGGCCTAACTAATCAATAAAGAACTCCGTGGTCTTTAGTCCGTAAGTGAACTATACCGACATAGCGACGGCCGCTTGTCGGCGAAGTTAGTGCCAACTTTTGCGGATAGAGGATGTCGCGTGGTCAGCGCAACGAATACCCACGGCCGTTAATTTCGGTTTTCTATACCGGAGCCGTTTTTTTCAAGTCAAATAGCTCCTCAATTATCCTCAAGAGACTGAGTCGACCACGTTCCAGACCCACTACTTCACATAAAATCTAGTAGCTCTGGGAATCGAACCTGGGACCTCTGGATCTGTAGCCAGGAATTCTGATCACTGGACCAGAGAGGCGGTCAAACAATAAAAATTAGCTACATAACCGACTGGCCAGTTTAGTAACTGACTCACTAGCTCCTCTAAATAGCTAACAGCATAAGCAAAATATTTATCAGTCAAGCAATTGATTGGCTGACTAGTCGCAAACTAAATAGACCTGTGACCCCTCTGTGAGTCTTTGCCTCCTCCGTACTCCCTTTACAATAAAGTTTTTCGACGTGTGGTCGTTATTCTCACGCCCAACCCCCAAATCTAGAGGCCCAGAGACCACACTTCGTCTGGCCCTTACCCTTTGGTCTGTCTGACATGGGTGCACTTTCAAGGAGCTCGTTCTCTCGCCAGCATAGAAATTAGGGTGATCTGGGCGCCAAAATCTTCTTTTCACGATAATGCAGGCAAGCGATTACCTAACTAAATTTCTAGATAAATAATTAGCCAACTAAGTACCTTACAGAGTAAGCATATTAACCTGCCAGCTAAGGAACCACATAACTAACCAATTATCCAGCTCCACGCTTAGCGCTGGTAACGGACGAATGAACTCACAGTCTGACACGTGACGTGTTTTCTATGGAGTTCGTGCTGCAGTTACATTGATATGTGGAATGCGTGGTTTAGTGAGACTTATAATAACTGTGTTAAAATCGGTTACCAGGAAATTCTACTGAAGACAGAGAAGAATTTGTGTGTGCTGCAGTTACAGTGATATTTGAAATGTGTAATTCTGTGAGACTGTTGTAGCTACTCATGACGGCGATCCGTAAGTGGTCAATAGATCCGCTATCCAATCCGAAACCCCGTCGATAGACGCTGTAACACGTGACAGTATTTAAAACACTTATGCACGTTGGAAACATGTAAGAAATTTGATTTGGTTCATCGTGGTCCATCACACTAGCAATATTACAAAAGGTTAATCAACTCCGTCCAGTGTGACTGATAAAATATTTTTCTTTTTTTTCCTATCTAATCTTTCAACCTTGACATGTTTCGGTCTTAGAGACCGTCTTCAGAAGGATATATCAATACGGGCAGAAGCTGCTATTACAATGTGTTTGGTCAATATCAATACATACATACAATATTGACCAAACACATTGTAATATTAGTTTCTGCCCGTATTGATTTATCCTTCTGAAGACGGTCTCTAAGACCGAAACATGTCAAGGTTGAAAGATTAGATAGGAAAAAAAGAAAAATATTTTATCAGTCACACTGGATGGAGTTGATTAACCTTTTGTAATGTAAGAAGTATTTCTGATTCACTAGTGCGACATTTGCAAAACGATTTACAACAGCAAGCTTGTTAGGATTATCTACAGTAAATTAACATGAAGTACAATGATATGAGGGATATAAAATGTACATTTGGTAAACCGGTTTACTTCACTGGAGTACACATATAACAACTTCTTCAAAAGTCTGCTATGCTCATTGTGATTATACATGAAAAGTTATACACAAGTAATAATATCACATGCAGGGCCTGTAACTTAAGAATAATGGATATTACTAATCCCATGTGGAGGCGGGGTCGAATACGTCCACCGTAGCCCTGCGAGTAGTAGGTGGCGACGAAAAGAAACCCAGTGCCTGGGGGTATAAGTGGGCCACCATGTTCTTGAGGGATATAAATAGGGAGACCTAGCCTCCAGATTGGGGGATCTGGAATCTGAGACAGTAAAATATGGCCATGAGTCCTGTGGGGGTTTTTCCTGAGAATGAATGTGCTGGCGAGGGCCAGCAGCAATTGTAAACGACTGACCCATCCTCTCGTCAGAGAGGATGTTACATAAGGACTATGACTGCAAGCGTTCAATTGAAAATAAAAAATCTATCCATGAGTCTCAAGGGGCTTGTTGCCAAAACGAACTAACGGGCGGTAAACAGACAGTCGAAAAGTGACTCTGACTTCGAAAAGGCAGACCAGGAGAGTTTTTGGTTGATTTGAAAGGTTCCAGGTTGATTAAAGAAGAAATAAGAAGAAGCAATTTGAAGTGATAATTTCTGTGTTGAGATCCGTTGTTACGACACGACTAATGAAAATTTAGAATTCTAGCGCGTGTGCAGCGGTGGACTAGAAAGTATGTACTTAAATCAGCGATAGCGCTCTATTAATTGTAATTAAGAGAGACCGTAACCGAAATGCCAATAAATCCAACCATCCAATAGAAAATCCGTTATTTTCGACATGCGTACCACCCTACACGTGACAATATTTAAACCTAAGAGGCAGGAATTGAAAGGAGGCAAGGAAAAATTGCTTAATAAAGACACTTCACAATTTGGACCCTTCGCCAGATATTTTTAGAATGATCAACTCACGTAGAACGAGATTTTTCATGCATGTAGTACGCATGGGAGGGTTGAGAAGCGAATAAAACCTTTTGACCGAAAAACCAGAAGAAGAGAGACGTCTATCAACACCTAAGCTATTGAGTTACTTAAAATATCTCCCCCAACTTTTATTGAACCTAGGGCTTCTTACCGTCTTCGGAGAAGCTTGCCATTAGACCAAGTCTTAAAACACTTAAATATAGTCCACAACCTTCCATCTTATTTCTCTAAGATTTCTTTTATATTATCCTCCTATCTATGCCTTCTTTTCACAGTGTATCTTTCTTTCAGTTTTCCGACAGAAATTCTCTAACCGCATCTCACCTACACCGCGTGCGCCTTCATATTTTACCTTTCCTGACCACTGTAATAATATGGGACAGAGCAGAAGCATGATCATATTAAGACAAATGACGGGCCATCCGTATAATCACTAATCACACTCTTGCAATCAAGACAGCAGCAGCATGAGGTACGGGCCGCGATGGATGAGTGTGTACTTAAGGGCTATTGGTCCTTTTCGCCTCATTTGATATGCGTTCTTGATAAAACACGCAGCATCCTTACGGTAACATATTGTACGGCCGATGCATTCTTCCTAAATTTTAAGTCTTACCTTTAAATCCATGTCGTTTCCTTTTGCTTGGCTTCCTTTCCTAAAACAACCCTTTAATTGAATTAGTTTGAATAACTTGTTCACAGTTACAACAGGTAAGGTTATATAACCGTGTTTTACTAGTGTTAAACGCCTCTTTAACCAGCCATCCGTATCTCTCTCGAAGCAGTGTTAATAAATATCAACTTGTGCTTAAAGATCGTTTATCAGGTGTTCTTCAGTAACAAGTTATGCATCTGTGTGTCTCAAAAGCCGGAAACTTCAATTTCAGGATAGAAACAATATTTGATAGTTTGGTTTCCATTTCAGCTATAAAACTTGTTGCAAGTTGACCTATGGGCGTGTATACAAGACACTCGTCTTTTGGACATCCTTCACATATCCCTGTAATCGAGACGACTTTAACAGCCAATAACTCGTATAATGCGTTCCTTCGACAGCTACACAACCCGCTGTGTTCATTTGTATTCCATATCTCCTGCCTGTTAGTGTCCGTTTCCCAGGTGCGGTTACTCACAGGCACCAGATATCACAACCAGAACTCTTCAGAGAAAATATTGTAGCATGTAAACCCGTTGCTAAATAATGACTCCGCTGCTAAGCAACAGATTCCTAACAAGCGACAATTGAATCCCAACAGAGGAACGGTGCTTTCTGCTCGGTACCTGCCGAGATATTATAAGTAGGACAAGTAGTGGGTTCGTGAAGTGAGGTGCAGGGAAGTGTAAAGTTGGTTGCTGAGTTAATGAGTTAGGGAACTGCAGTTCAGTCCTTGTGAGCTGTTGCTTCTAGAATTTGGTAGTGGAATCACGGGGACAGTTCGGGAACCCAGAGTAAGGGGAATGTCCGCTGTTGGAAGCCGTTACCAGGCAGCGACTGGTGGAGACACAGCAGTCTGAAAAGAATTAGTGTGTGCTGTAGTAAACTGCAGATTGTGCGAATCAGCGATAGGCACAGAAACCCTGTACCTACACTGAGGACTTCTATATAAGTGGAATGGTTTTCCACTCACAACTTCGGCTCTAGATGAGGTTACGGGACAGCCTCATACACCGTTAGGTGTGTCTCTGGGAGAAGCACCCCGACGCGAAGTGGACTGGGGCTGAATGGCTGCCAAAACGGCTCTGGGCATGGTTGCGAAGAAAAACATTCAGGATCCTGACGGGGATTGAACCCCAGACGTCCAGTTCATAATATATTATTTTGAATTTTTTTATCATTTCACCGATAAGCTGCGGTCGCTCGGTCGATATAGTTTTCTTGGGAACTAAAGCCACAGAGCTTGTCTTTTGAAGATTTTGGATGATATGAATTGTTTTAGGGAGTTTGCATAGTAGAAAGGCTACATTTTAAGCATTAAAACAAATTTCTTCATATCATGTAACTAATCCCACAAGGCAGGTTCCATGAGAGACTGTTAGTTGTTCATCTGGTCAAGATTCCCAATTTTTAAGAAAACCAGAATTTTCGTTACCATGCTTGCAATAGGTAGACACACACACACACACATATATATATATAAATATAATGAGCCATTTTAATCCAACTTATTTTATTTTCTGAAAAAATTGCTCTTCATACATAAATTATTGAATATGTTAAGTCGTACACCTTACCCACTTTACTTTAGGAACTCTTCCGATACTGTGAATATTTAACGAAATAAGAGACAACTAAAAGTTGAATACATACTGTGAACATTGTGATGTATTTAGGGCAATATCTGGAACAAATGCTGACCAAGGACAAAGATTTATTCCAAAATGGGAAAAATGGATTTAATAAACACGTTTGTACTTATCTGGAGTAAACCTTAATATTCTTATGGATGACGACGAAAGTGATCCGAATTCTGAAATATAGAAACCGCATTACTACTTCAGAACTGAGTTAATTTAAATTTCCCTTCACATCTGTCTCAGATTCATGAATTGTATTTATCTACCATTCATTATGTTTATAATATCGGACTGTAAAAGAAGTTCGAAACGCCCTGCGTGTGATCGTGAAAGTTTGAATTTATTTTCTGTATAAAAGAACGAACTCTGGATCTAGAAGTTCTTAATTCCCATGACGACTGTATTAAGATTCAAGGCTCTTTCATGAAATTAGTGAATTCGAGAGAGCGAGTGTTGGTTCGTCAAAGATTTCTTATTTACTTACTTACTCATGGAGCTGAGCCCTTCTGGAGGAGCCGCCAATCCTGCAGCTACTCAAGAATTTCCCAGTATTTTATGGATCCCTAAGGTTTATTACCGTGGTCACAAGAGCCCTCCATTGGTACCTATCCTGAGCCAGATCTATCCAATCCATACCATCCCATCCTATCTCTCTAAGATCCATTCTATTATTGTCCACCCACCTACGCCTTGGTCTTCCCAGTGGTCTCTTTCCTTCTGGCTTTCCCACCAATATCCTATACGCATTCCTCGTCTCCCCCATTCATGCTACATGACTTGTCCTCCTTGACTTGATCATTCTAATTATACTAGGAGAAGATTTCTTACACGAACAAATCTATTAACAATTAAGGACGCTGTTTGTTATGTGCTTATCGAGATTTCAGTAATGAAGATCCAGCTAACAAATTCATTCAGAGAAAAATACCTCACTCATGGAACCTTGACGGAAATGAGCCTGACTTGATTCGGCGGGATCATGGTAAGTTTCAGTGCAGTACTAATGTGAACACGACTTTGAATCTCTGGGCTCCTTAACCGGGAAATTCCGTCAGTGTCTGAGAGGCTACCAGCTTCTCAAAAAGGAATCTCTTCCGTGAGATGAAAGAGTTAATTATCGTCAAGAAATATGGAAAGTGGCATTTTAATTGCCTGTCTCTGAACACCCCCTTGTTGGGACATCCACAATCTCTTAGTCTCAGTTCAAATATTATGTCTTCAAATATGATTTTTCTTGATCAAATTCCTCTTTATATTTACATGTACTTTACACGGTACACGTCCTTCAAAAAATCATCTCTTCACACTTACATATTAAATACTGTATCTTACTGAATGTCAACTAATGTGTTTATAGAGGCATAGCTCTTCGAGATAAATAGTATAGTCTGAGTCTACAGGATTACTGAACCCCAAATGTGAAAGTCTACAAGTCGATAAATTTTCTATTATCTTCTTGTTTCTGGAAAGTTTTCTTTTCCTATACCCTATGTTACATATAGCCAATTGCAGTTGGCCTAGTTACACAAATCCTGAAGAAATTCAAAGAAATCGTCATTAATATTATAAAGCACATCTTTGTTAGTTAGAGATTTGGCTTGTTTATTTTCCCTCTCCCACCCCGTTTGTCTAATTGTCTGGTGTCCAGCTGCGTCCACCCGTCACGTCGGCCACTGAATGGCCTATTGTACCTGCCCCGGGTGATTATGATGATGGAGAATTTGATGGAATGAAGATTGACAGATGAAACCGAAGTAGTCGGAGAAAACCTGCCCCAGCGCCACATTGTCCACCACAAATCCAACTTGACCAGACTAGGTCTCGAACCCAGGCCGCCGTGGTGGGAAGCCAGAGACTAACCGCTTGAGCTACGGTGCGGCCTAATTGTCTCTTGAATGTCCGTCTCCGATTCCTCCATCCATGCGGTGTGCGACTATTAATATAGTTTTATAAAGCTGTTTCTTTGCATTCTGTCGATATGCTGAATATTTCCGAACAACGATGCAGTTTTCCAAAAGGACAATGCCCCCATTCACACAACTGAAACTGTTTAGGTTTGGTTTGAAGAGCATGAAGGTGAACTTCAACATCATCCCTGGCCAACAGAATCACCAGGTTTCAACATCATTGAACCATCCCGGTCAGTTTTGGAGCTTGGATTGAGGAACAGTTTCGCACCTTCAACTTCTCTAAAGCAACTTGAAGATGTTCTTTAAGACGAAAGGTATACAGTTCCGCTAGGGACAGCTCAAAACTTGTCCGAGTCCCTATCAAGATGGACTGCGACTGTATTGAAGGCAAAAGATGGTTCAACGCCATATTAATAAAGAAATGTGTACAGTATTTGTAGTGTTTCCATTCTTTGTTCAACCCTTGTATATGGTATTATATTTCGAAATGTTGTCCCATATGGGTTCTGTTTTTAATTGTTATTAATATATTAATTTCTTATGTGGCCTAACGAACTGTATTTGGCCTCTGTCTACCTAAATGTAATTTTAGCACCCGTAATTTTGGTCCATATAAATTTCTATCCCTGAAATTTAACTAAAGTGACGGAGAAAATTATTAAACACTTTCTTTATGATGTTCACTCTTTCAGCCACACATAATTATTGTAGTTGCTTCATACACTGCTTTAAAATTTCTTAATTTCATATTTAATATTTAAACTACTAACGTTTTGTTTCAGGCCACATCCCATGTATTTAAAATTACGTAGTTAACTTACTTAACTGAATTTGTTAAAAGATAATTCAGTGATAATTCAGGTAATAAAAGCAGACTGCTTTTACCGGTTCTCACGGTCTCTTCGCTTGCAGAATTCTTATATTTTCTTCTACCCTGAAGATGGAGGCGATACCTTCCTCCGAAACATCGGTTAACACCACTTATACACGGTGCCAAATCCCAAAAGACTGCTTTCTTCCTTGTTTTTATATGTTTCAAATCTGACTTGGTACAAGAGATAATAAAGCTTGCTTAAAGCGTATGTAATGGGCATGGTTATGTCCGACTAGTTGCTTAAGGGTGACCTCTACGAAAGGCATGTCTACCTGTCTGTCATCGCTAGATAGTTATATGCAATTTAATGCGTATTTACAATCCTTAACACCAGGCAGAGACATTGGTGGAACATAACAGAAAATTCTATATGTGATGTCACAGCCTGTCCTATTCAGAACCTGCATTTAAGGCGGAAGTCAGCACAGTTAATTATCTGTTTCTTGCTGTGCACCAATTTTCATGTTTAGTTAAGATGTTCAAGTGCCCTCCTAATCTTCATATTGCATACGAAGTTCACGTACTGCACTGATGCACGTAGTTGTAACCATGAAATAAGATTTCTTGAAAGGAATATCATATTGTCACGTGTTTAGTAACTGTATACGGGGTTTGGATTGGTGAACAGATTTTTCAACTCCTTGTACAATCCACTCGTAATTACCAACAATACAGCGCTATCGCCGATTTACATAATTTACAGTTCATCGTTACACACGCACTAGGATTCTCAGTCTTCACTAGTCGTATCCTGGTAACGGAATTAAACAGTCTCACTGTGACTAAGTCAGTTAGTGACCAAGACGCATTTTCTGTTCCGCGGATTACACAACCGAGTGCGTCTGGCGGACAGAGTCACTTCGGTTTCTCAATTCGTAGCCCGGTTCATCTGCTGTTCATTAAATCTCAAGTTAAGTAGACGTAGCAGATTAATTCAGTAGGGACTTATTATCGGTCAGCTAGTCAAGAACTTATCCAATTTTTACCAAAATCAGAGGTTGTTCAGCGGCTGCTATCTTCTCAAGAGTCCATCACCCGAGTCTATTAAATGGAGTTCACAACCTCGCATCCTCTATACCTGTATGTAAGATTCATTTTAATATTACCCTTACATATATGTCTAGCTCTTCAGCGCGGTCTCTTTCCTTCACATTTTCTTTCAGAAAGAGCTGTAGTACTGTCCTAGTGGGAACGAAGGACCCGCTCCGAGGATCACAGTTATGCAAGTGTAGGTACCTGAAACGCAATTCAACCTTTCTTTCCACGGTGAAGACAGCGCCTTTTGGAATCGATCCCAGGACAATTTAGTGAATGTGTAGTTAATACACAGTCATGATACTAGTTCTAAGACATGTTGAATTGGATTCCGAGATAGTTCGTACCAAGGGCCGCGCCATAACTCAAGCGGTTATTCGCTGGCTTCCCACCGCGACGGCCCGGGTTCGATCCCGGGTCTGGTCAAGTGGGATTTGTGGTGGACAAAGTGGCTCTGGGGCCGGTTTTCTCCGAGTACTTCGGTTTCCCCTGCCAATCTCCATTCCACCAATTGCTCCACAATCACCCTCACCTATCATCTGGGGCTGGTACAATAGGCCAGAAGTGGCCGCAGTACAAGGGACTTAGTCCCACCCCACTAGCAATAAAAAAAAGTTCGTACTGAAAGTAGCCAGTATTTACTTGGGCCACTGACACTCGGAGAAGAAGTTATAATTCATACATGTATGACATTCTATATATGTTTGTTTCAATGTTTCTTTTAGTTGTAGAATACTTTGACTTGTACGGCTAACGCTGTGATAAGACTCAGATGAGATGGGATAGCTAAAGTTAGAGAAAAGAAAGGAGAGAGGGTTGTAAAGTTTGTGCTATCACTTCGTGTATCTGCGTTGTGTAATGGATCTATTGCCCGCGGGCGCCACGATGGACGTGCTAGCAGGCTCCATAACTACTCTCCCTGCTCCTGCGGTAACGAGCAGCCAGACAACTGGAACCTTCTCGAAGTCAACACTGGCTTAGCTTGGCATCGCCCTCCCGCTGCTGCGAAGTTCTCCTACCGAAAGGACAAACTACTACGCACTTAGCATCAGAGTTGCAGGAAAGATTTCTTCTGTGTCATGGCTGTTCTGATGAGATCATTAGATTTTTAAATTGATCTAATCCTTCCAGCCGCGTTATGCCCCTGGGATCGACTCAGCCTCTAAGAGAAATGAGTACTAGCAGTTTCCCTGAGGGGTAAAGGTAGGCGTGGGTGTAAGGCTGAAAACCTCATCGCCGTCTGTGAACCGATTATTTAGAAAATATGTGAGCCTCGACATCTCACAACCCTATGGGCTTATACTGCCTGTTACAGGGATAACTTTACCTTTTACCTTACGAACCATCTAATATCACGAGTACAAGGAATTTCCTGATCGCATAAACAAATATTAACCACTCAGGGAGGTTTTTCAACATAAAAAGACATAAAACTGAAAATTTGAGACATTAGTCAAGGAATTAGAGTACAGTGAAATCATTTCGTAAACAAAAAATCTTGAAACTTATTTATATAAGAAATATGCAGTACAAACCCACAGCCTTTGGCATTATATGCGATACTGCAACGAGCAGGTCTAGTTCCGTTCCTATTTTCACTCAATGAAATGTTATTTGAGGAAGAAGAAGGGGCTCTTTTTTAATCATAACAAGGTTGAGGAATTTTTTTGCTCGAACTGATCACAGTAATAACACTGTAAATTTGTTCCGCATGTTTCAATATTAGTCGCCTTGAGGGTTGTCCTGCAGGATATGTACTTCATAAGAATACTTGAATGCAAGCTAATAATATGAACTGACATAATATTCATAAAGGCCATAAGCATGTACTTTACTTAATTCAGTGTAACAGATAAGGGTGATATGGCAATTGTCTGTATAATTTCTTCCAGGTAAGTTCCCGTCACGCCTTCTTCCCCGCTCTTATTTAAACACAGTTGAGCAACTTTCAGTTCGAGGTACAAATTCCTGAAGGTAATTCGTCGAGAATATATTAACTCACTGATGAGGCCGCGCCATAGCTCAAGCGGTTAGTCTCTGGCTTCCCATCGCGACGGCCCGGGTTCAATCCTGGGTCTGGACAAGTGGGATTTGTTGTGGACAAAGTGGCGCTATGGCAGGTTTTCTTCTAATACTTAGGTTTCCTCTGCCAATCTTGATTCCAATAATTGCTCCACAATCACCCTCACCTAACATCTGGGGCTGGTACAAGAGGCCAGAAGAGGCCGCAGTACAAGAGACTTAGTCCCACACTACTAGCAATTAAAAAAAAACTCACTGATTTGTTTGTTTAAATAGTCATTGAAACTGTTAAACAATGATTTAGAAAGACACATTTTACCGTTATATTGATATAAATGATTATCAAAGATCCGGGATAGCTCAGGCGGTATAGGTAGGCTGCGGTTTGGATGGCTACAGTCCGATTTACTTCAGGAGCAAGAGATTTTTCTCTTCTCCACAGAGTCCAGACCGACTCTGAGACCCACCTAACCGGAGGCTCTTTTCCCAAAGGTTAAAGTGACCGGAGCGTGATGTTGACTACTCATCTCCATCTAGTGGCGAGGTCAAGAATGTTGAATCTATACCCGCACTCCTCCAAATGTCTTCATGGCGCTGTGCTTAAGTCATTAAACACAGGAAAAACTTTATACATTGTGACAGAAAATTTCCATTTGCTAGGCAACGGCCAGATAAACACTGACTAAAAGCAGGAATAATAGCAGAGGCGGAAGTCATTATTGCTAGTCAACGGACAAGTAAACAGTTGTTTCCGCGTCAACGAATTGTTATTAGTCACCAAACTCCGAATATGTGACAGTATGATCACCGCTCACCAATGGTGGGTTGAACCGAAAGGAGGAACATATCAGAAGGTACACGGCATGATACACATCGAACGCCCTGCTTCATATCAGGGAAATTTGCAGTTAATTTTTCTCTGCAGAGACAGGTCTTCAGTGGATGCTCTTAAGGTTGTGAGTCGTCGAGGCTGTCACATTTTCTAGATAATCGGCTCACACACTGCGGTACTCTTTTCTGTTAGAGGCTGAGGCGACGCTAGGACAATAATGCGACTGGAAGGAAAAATCCGCTAGTTTCATCGAGAATCGAACCAGCGACTTTCCGGCTTGTAGCATAGTGCCTCGACAGATTACGCTACCGCGTGCAGTAGCGTCGGCAGATAAATTACACGTATAAATAAATATAAAGTGACGGTAGTACTCGGTTCAAGCTGACGGAAAAGTCTCATGTTTAATATACATGTAGAGGGGTAAACGCAACTGAAGTAAAGTTGTCCCCGTGCTTAACTAATTAAGCACTACGCCAGGAAGGTGTATGGGGGAGCGGATATAAGGACTGGCTATGGTCTGGACGACCGACGGTTCGAAGTTCAAGTCCCGGTAGGGTCAAGAATTTTTCTCCTTTCCACGTCGTCCAAACCGAATTTGGAGTCCACCCAGTCTCCTGTCCAATGGGTACCGGGGGCTCTTTAACCTGGGGTAAAGCGGCCGGGTGTGAAGCTGACCACTCATCTCCAGCTAGTGCCGAGGTCAAGAAAACATGGATCTGTACATACGTACGTTCCGACTCTTGTTTCATGGGCGTTCACAAGAAATTTTTATCCTACTGGCATGAAATTATATTGTATAAAAACACTGGATTTTTTCTGTTTTTCTTACTTTTGATTTAATTGTTTTATTATTATTATTATTATTATTATTATTGTTGTTGTTGTTGTTATTACTTAGCCCTTCAACGAGGTGTGTCACAGCTGCAATCAGCGTCTGTAGATCTTTGGACATTTTCAATGAACATCTAGTCTCCCTTCAGGATACATTTTCCTTTGCTTAATTCTACTGAGTTCGTGGTTTTAATAACTTCATTAATGTGTTAAATGTATCGATTTAATATCTAGTATTTAATTTGAGTGAAGTTTATAGTCTAAATTTATTTAAGTATATATTCAGCGCTCGCCTGTTGTAGGCCACTCGCTGTTGGCAAGAGCTTAATTAAAGGAATTTAATTTAATTAATATCACAGTCATCATCATCATCATCATCATCATCATCGTCGTCGTCGTAGCTATGTCACATCCATATAGAATTATCACGTGACTTAACATATAGGCATCTCTTTACGCATTATAGATATATGCAACAATTTTGTATGTAAAATACAGAGATTTTTCTATCTAAAATACTCGTCACGTGTAAGGGGTTGTGCGTGACTTATAAGACGGGGTTTTGGATTGGATGATTGGATTTATTGACACTGTGTACGCACAACTTGGGACTACAGACAATACAGTCGTTGATCTACACATTTTAGTGGAGGAAGCAGTCTTCTGGGATGTAGCGCTGTGTAGATATTGTGTTAACCGACGTTTCGGAGGAACGTATCATCTCCATCTTCAGGGTATGAAGTCTTCTTTGTACAGCCTAATTCATTTCTTACCATTTCCCAATCACCTTCGACTGCCGATTCTCTCAATTCTGTTCCTCTGTTTCCTAGCTCATATCCTGGTAGGCTGGCGTCTTCAAACGCAACCAACTCTTTTCAGCTGAAATCTTCTTTTTAACCATTTTGCACGACCCACGCAGAAAACACAGCCTCTTTATTTTTGAAGGCATGTTTACAGCTCACATTAACGGAGGTTACTCAGATTGTTGCTTGCGCATTCCTTGCCGCTGGAATTTATTTACCCAGTCGTTGTCTAGCAATGAACGTCTACTCTCACTTCACTATTCCGGCTTTCGGGCGTCATGCCGCAATACTAGTAAGCCTATATTCACTGTAATTGGGTTAATGCTATTTAAAATTTAACTTAATTAAAAAAAATACTTATTGTGGCTCATTTTTGCAAATTAATGTAATCTAGAATATTTTAGGCAGGTGTAGACGTTGTTGCAACTGGAAGATTCTTTGGAAGTTCGTAGTTGAAGGCAGGAGAACTCTTTGAATAATACAGACCTTTGTTTTATTTTAGGGCCACATTTATTCACCTGTTCTCTTAGCGATTTGAAATCCGTAATTTTTAAAATACTTTTGTTACTACTTGCTGCTTAGTACAGATTTTCTACCTTTTAGGCAATGTCCTACTTGGTTTCTTGTTATGATTGTGCCTGATTTATGATTTTTGTTTTTTATCCATTATTATTAATCTGTTCAAATAAAGCGCTGCATTCACAGAGTCTGCAGTAAATATTTGTGATTATCGATGTGTTCTCTCTGTTGGTTAAGTGCTAACAGTTGGCCGGTTTAATTGGCAATATTACAATAAATTCTTATATATTCTATGGCAGTTATTGACGCCATTTTCTACAGTTTTGGCTGTTTTTAATTATTTATTTTCTTAAATTGGTTGTTTAAGGCGGCTCTCAATATGGAGACCACATATCGTCGATGATCAGATGATTAATGAATGTGGAGCAGGTGATGGAATGAGAATTTGCAGAGGAAACTGAAGTAGTGGGAGAAAACCTGCCCCAATGCTATTTATCCATCACAAATCCGAAATTATCTGACCTGGAATTGAATCTGGACCGGTGACTAACCGCCTGAATATATGGAATGGCGCCTCTAATTCAGTCTGTTATTTTGCAATATCTGTCGGAATTTCTTTCTCCATTAACGTTATGTTCCCTGTAGCTTATTTTTCTTTTTACTTGTTCCTCTGTTGTAATTATTATTATTATTATTACATACACGTCCCTATGCTTAATCCTACTGAGTTTCGTCATTATCTTGTTACCTCTATTATTTCATTATTTTAGATAGATAGGATGGGGATGCTATTGATTGGATTGATCTGACTCAGGATAGGGACCAGTGGAGGGCTCTTGTGAACACGGTAATGAACCTCCGGGTTCCATAAAATGCTGGTAAATTCTTGAGTAGCTGCAGAATTGGCGACTCCTCCAGAAGGGCTCAGCTCCATGAGTATTATTATTATTATTATTATTATTGGAGGGGGTGGTTTTCCCCATGCACCGCGACTAGTAGTCTATTGTACGTCCCCCTTTTGATGTTCTACCAGTCTCTATACCCTACCGGTACTGGTGTCTTCCATCAACCCCGACTTAGCCAGCGGGTTCGGCCTCTACTGGATCAGCGGTACCTGATGCTTCCCCCCATCTACCAGAGGCGTTAGAGACTCTTGTTGGGCGGTAAATGTCCGATAATTTGGCTCAGAGGCCTCCTTGAGACGTGAGGTTCTTTTACGTGCCGTAAAGCTACGACACGGGACCCACGGCTTAAAGTCCCTCCCGGAGGACTTGTTCCCTGAATTTTTCCCGCCCTTAAAAATTCCACGACCTCCGCCGGGTTTGAACCCGCGTACCACGAGTCATGAGGTGGGAACGTTACCTCTAGAGTACGGAGGCCGCTAGCTCCATGAGTAAGTATGGATTAAATTTTAGTCGAGTTCCAGTTCTAGTTCCAGCCTCAGTCTAACTTTTGTTATGTCCACTTTGAGTGGTCGCCTGTGTAGGCCACTCGCAGTAGGCAAGCACTGAAATAAAGGAACTGAACTGTTATCCTCACAGTCACTACGAGTGTTAGCTGTGCAGTACTGGCATTCAGACGAGATCAGCGGAGGTCATGTTATAACGTGATCAGATCCCTGCGAATTGCCACGTGTGTGTGTGTGTGTGGGACAGGTGAGTCGAGCTCCCTCTGTGCTGAAATGTCAAGTGTCGTCCTGAGTGAGTCACAGACGATGTGTACGTGGAGTGAACGCGTAACACCACATTACAGCTAAATGCCTGTGTATTGTTGAGTCGCACATCAAGGTCGCGGGTCGCCGTGCCCCACATGAGAGGTTTCTTCAGGAGCTGGAATGTTAATACTGAAATGAAGGTCTCTAAATCCTTCGGAGACCAGAGTAAGGCTACATCCCAGTAAAGGTAAAGTTGTCCCTGTGCTTAACTAATTAAGCACTGCGCCATGTAGGCGTATGGGGGAGTGGGTGTATAGATTCACATTTTCTTGACCTCGGCACTAGTTGAAGAAGAATGGTCAGCTTCACGCCCCAGACACTTTAACCCCGGGGAAAGATCCCCCTGTACCCATAGAATACGAGGTTGGATGGACCCCAGAACCGGTCTAGAAGACGTGTAAAATAGAAAGTTCTTGACCCTACCGGGACTCAAACTCCGACCACTCGGTCTTTCATCCCGTAGATAGTCGCTAAAACAACTACGCTTTCCAGGCACCACTACATCCTATTATTAAAATAAAATAGTTTAATTATTTAATAACAATGTATTAACTCTATAACTGATTAATAATCCAATTTCTTCAAAATTCAAACATTTTTTAAAGACACTAGAAACTAAATGAAGGAAATTCTAGCTACAATTTAGTTAAGAATCCCTTGTCCTCCAGTTTCATATCGTTAACGCAAATATTCGATACAGCAAACTATAGTTCTACCTGCTGTTTTGTATGGTTATGAAACTTGATCTCTTGCCTCGAAGGAAGAACAGAGATTTGGGGCATCGCGAGCAAAATGTTGAGGAGAAAATTTCGACATATGAAAGAGGAAGTAACAGACGGACCACACAATTTCATAATGCGGAACTTCGCATATTAATAGTATTATTATTATTATTATTATCATCATTCACTACAAATATGTGTTACCTCGGCTAGCTTTAATTATTCTTATGTAATTGGTTTTAATTTATTGACTGGTTATTAATTTTATTAATTTTATGCTATCACTCACTGGTGTCTTATCTTAGTATTTAGTTACTAACAGTATTAGCAACATTCGTAATATTTCATAAATGTATGTATATATTTCAGTCTTCTTTAGATCTATGTTCACAGATTTATTTGTCGTATTTGTATTTTGTTTTAATTATTTTGTACCTTATATACTCGTGCTAACTTTGTAATTGGCCGCTGGGCTGTTAAGTTATTGCACGTAAATAAACATGAATTGAATTGAATTGAATTATTAT